>NC_064924.1:176925268-177231151 GCF_023897955.1 Schistocerca gregaria | reverse complement strand
CAATGTAGTATCAGAGGAAAGTGTGGGAAGTAAGAATTGTAGAGGGAGACCGAGAGATGAATACAGTAAGCCGATTCAGAAGGATGTAAGTTGCAATAGTTAGTCGCAAAAGATGATACTTGTACTGGATAGAGTAGCTTGAAGAGCTGCATCAAACCAGTCTTTTGACTGCAGACCACACAAACAACGTTACAGCAGAAACAGATTAATATTCCCAGGGGTTATTCGATTTACAGAGATATAATTCAACGCCAGGGTAACTGCGAAAATTATTTAATAACCATGGAGGTATAGTGACATCAGGAAATGGAAGTCGACGTCTGCAATGTCAGTTGAACAAACAGCAGCTTGTAGCGGATGTGTTTTGATAAAACATGCTACTATTTCTCATTTACAGGTGTACTTCTGATTCTGATTCTAGAGCAAAGTGTAAAGGAATCACATTCATTCGTAAGTGGACTCGTTCAAGAGATATTTTCTTTTAGATTTATGAATTTTGGTTATGCTGTTTACTTTTACTATAGAGACTTTATTTCTGTCATTCGACTTTAGATTTCGCAGCAGTCCTGCTCTAAAAGCCTCCCTGACTGAACATTGTGAGAAGGAAAGACTAGAAACCGATGAAACGTAGTAAAACATGTACTCGGTGTTTCCAGGAGGAAGACATACACCGAACACCAGTTCCGTCAGTTCGTAATTAAGGAAAATGTTGGATTACGAAAGCAGCCTTGTCGCTTTACTGTACATATTTTCTTGTTGCGTATTCGAATCGTATAACAACAACGAAGTTACATTAGCGATGCTAAATGCATTGTATTACTGTGTTAAATATTCATATAAGGCCAGAAATTTTTCTGAAAATATCTTCCTGACACTGTGTTATTCGCGAAAGAACTGTAAGATTTACTATTCAAAACAACCGTGACAAGCAAACGACAGAAATTAATAAGAAGCAATCATAAACAGTAGTCTGCTAATGTTTTTGGGCATCCAGTATGGCGTCGTTGTCTTCAAAATGACGTACAGTGTAAGTCTGTAGCGCCATCTCCCCTTATTATTCGTGCATGCAGTTGACATTGGATGGTATATTCACAGCTGCTATAACATTCTCACCGTATTATGAAGATGGTCTTAGTTATTAAGACTGTAGTGTCTCTAAAAAGAACAAAGACTTCTGTGTCTGCTTACATACACGTAGGATAAATACACTCCTGGAAATTGAAATAAGAACACCGTGAATTCATTGTCCCAGGAAGGGGAAACTTTATTGACACATTCCTGGGGTCAGATACATCACATGATCACACTGACAGAACCACATGCACATAGACACAGGCAACAGAGCATGCACAATGTCGCCACTAGTACAGTGTATATCCACCTTTCGCAGCAATGCAGGCTGCTATTCTCCTATAGAGACGATCGTAGAGATGCTGGATGTAGTCCTGTGGAATGGCTTGCCATGCCATTTCCACCTGGCGCCTCAGTTGGACCAGCGTTCGTGCTGGACGTGCAGACCGCGTGAGACGACGCTTCATCCAGTCCCAAACATGCTCAATGAGGGACAGATCCGGAGATCTTGCTGGCCAGGGTAGTTGACTTACACCTTCTAGAGCACGTTGGGTGGCACGGGATACATGCGGACGTGCATTGTCCTGTTGGAACAGCAAGTTCCCTTCCCGGTCTAGGAATGGTAGAACGATGGGTTCGATGACGGTTTGGATGTACCGTGCACTATTCAGTGTCCCCTCGACGATCACCAGAAGTGTACGGCCAGTGTAGGAGATCGCTCCCCACACAATGATGCCGGGTGTTGGCCCTGTGTGCCTCGGTCGTATGCAGTCCTGCTTGTGACGCTCACCTGCACGGCGCCAAACACGCATACGATCATCATTGGCACCAAGGCAGAAGCGACTCTCATCGCTGAAGACGACACGTCTCCATTCGTCCCTCCATTCACACCTGTCGCGACACCACTGGAGGCGGGCTGCACGATGTTGGGGCGTGAGCGGAAGACGGCCTAACGGTGTGCGGGACCGTAGCCCAGCTTCATGGAGACGGTTGCGAATTGCCCTCGCCGATACCCCAGGAGCAACAGTGTCCCTAATTTGCTGGGAAGTGGCGGTGCCGTCCCCTACGGCACTGCGTAGGATCCTACGGTCTTGGCGTGCATACGTGCGTCGCTGCGGTCCGGTCCCAGGTCGACGGGCACGTGCACCTTCCGCCGACCACTGGCGACAACATCGATGTACTGTGGAGACCTCACGCCCCACGTGTTGAGCAATTCGGCGGTACGTCCACCCGGCCTCCCGCATTCCCACTATACGCCCTCGCTCAAAGTCCGTCAACTGCACATACGGTTCACGCCCACGCTGTCGCGGCATGCTACCAGTGTTAAAGACTGTGATGGAGCTCCGTATGCCACGGCAAACTGGCTGACACTGACGGCGGCGGTGCACAAATGCTGCGCAGCTAGCGCCATTCGACGGCCAACACCGCGGTTCCTGGTGTGTCCGCTGTGCCGTGCGTGTGATCATTGCTTGTACAGCCCTCTCGCAGTGTCCGGAGCAAGTATGGTGGGTCTGTCACACCGGTGTCAATGTGTTCTTTTTTCCATTTCCGGGAGTTTGGTTACTTGAGCTTTAACCTCTTCGTTCCCTCGGTCCACACATGTGGACTTTTCGTTCATCATTTTTTTCTCCATAAGTAGGGTATTTTTTCTTATAGACCAAAGGTCAGAGAGTGTCGAGCTTCTAGTTTCTTAGTTTTGACACCAGGACACAGTAACTTGCAAGGTATGATTCGTGTGTTAATTTGCAGCTGGTCGTGTGTAGAAAATAATTACTTCTACAAACCGAAACGGTTATAATTATTGTGACTACATATTAAACTGGTAATATGTGTTTTTTTTCCTGACATCCACTAACTATTCCAGATGTAGAGCATTAGCTCATATATGTATAAATTTTGTTCGTTACTACGAAATAAACCATTATCTGAAGGTCATAATGCATATTTGCTAACTTACATTTTGGTCTTCGATAATGAAATTCTGAAATAACTGTTATTTCTACACTTTACAGCAATGCATGCAATATTAACTAATGAGCAGTTATAAGATCTTTTTCATGACAATAATTCAGAATTAGCTGATTGGGAAGACGCCGAATTCTCGTTTTTGAAAGACGATTGTGCTGCTGTGCGTGATGGAACTGGTTCGTAAACCACAAGAACGTTAAGATGTCGTGCCAGTAGCTAGGAGAAGAGTATGTTCTTGTAGAGTGAATTAGTCTGACTATGCAGACGCAGATGATGTAGAAAATGTGAATAAAAAGCCAAGAAGAGCTGTTGAAACATGCGTATCAGCTCTGCTCCGTCGTACGAATAGCAGAGAGAGTGCTGTGCCAGACGGGACATAGTAGAAGCTCGTGCTGCACGAGGAAAAAGATTTTAGGCGGTGCGGGTGGGCGTGGCGACGTGAAGAGGAGAGGTGGCTGCCGTAGACAGTGCTAGAGTCAGAAACACGTGCTGTGTACACGTCCGTCCAGATCTATTTTTCCGGGAAGTGCTTGCAATGTGCCAGGATTACCCAAAGCGTGAAGCCGGGTGTTCGGGAAGAAGTGGCCGGAGCCAGCTGTGGGAAGCGACCATTGGGAGAGTTGCTTCGTAGCCGTTTCATGCTTTGAATGATGGCATTTCATCTCCTTGTGTGCGAACTGGTGCTCGCCGGTTGAGTTGGTTGGCTATCAAATACCTTGTTCGGAGCGTTCTTTCCGAAAGTCTGTGTCACGTCTGCCGTGCAACGAACTACGTTAATATAAGTATTAACTTTATTTTTCTTACTTGTCACTTCTTCTTCCGTGTTTTTGCTTTTAGAAAGCTTTAATTGTCGAGTGCTAGTAATAGTGTTCCATAGATTTCGTGTTTGTTTTGAATACAGTCAGAGAGAGTCCCTTTAGTCAGCCATAGTGCTAGTAGTGCTAGTGTTTGTTTTGAATACAGTCCAGAGACAGGTAGTGCTATTTTCATTGTTTTCTACAAGAAGTGTCTAGTAACCACAGTTTAATCAACTATTAGCAGCCTTTAGTGAATTAGCAGTCTAGCTAAAAGTTGATTAACACTCTAGAATAAATTGATTTCTTAGGATAGATAGGATGTGTGACTGCTGTGTCTGGACGCAGGAGGAGCTGGCCTACCTGTTCGCGAACAGCTGAACGTGTTGATGACCGCGGTCAGCCGTCTTCAGGCTGCTGCCTCGGAGTGTGGCGACAGAGGGGGGAGGGGGAGGGGGGTGTCTGGTGCGTCGCATGGTACACCCCAGGTGTTACATGCTTAACCCACTGTACCTGCTGTCGAGACACCTTCTCGGGTACCGGGCGCGGTTGGGCCACCCTCTCCCCAAGGGGAGTGGCGGGTTCAGCGGCGTTCGCGGCGCACGAGGCGAAGGGTCAATGTGGAGGCTGGCCGTGTGGCATCGCCCGCTCTGCCGCTCCTTCAGCAAGGTCCGAGCAGGCACAAGGGGGGGAGGGGTTTATTAGTGATTGGGAGCTCCAACGTTAGACGAGTGTTGCAGCACCTTAGGAAAATAGCGGAAAGGTCGGGGAAGAATGCCAGCGTTCACTCGGTCTGCCTGCTGGGGGGTCTCATCCGAGATGTGGAGGAGGCCCTGCCAGTGGCGATAGAGAGCACTGGGTGCACCTGACTGCAAATTGTTGCTCATGTCGGCACCAATGACTCCTCCCGTCTGGGTTCGGAGGTCATCCTCAGTTCCTACAGGCGGTGGGTGGAGTTGGTGAAGGCGGAAAGCCTCGCTCGCGGGGTGGAATCAGAGCTAACTATTTGTAGTATCGTTCCCAAAACCGATCGCGGTCCTCTGGTTTGGAGCCGAGTGGAAGGCTTAAACCAGAGGGTCAGACGATTCTGCGGAGATTGGGGTGCAAATTTCTCGGCCTCCGCTACCGGGTGGAGAAATGTAGGGTCCTCCTAAATAGGTCAGGCATGCACTACACGCAGGAAGCGGCTACAAGGGTAGCAGAGTACGTGTGGAGTGCACATGTGGGTTTCTTAGGATAGAGAATTCCCTCCCTAGGCCCGACAAGATGCACCCTGAGACGTGGCAAGGTAGGAGTAGGCAAAATGCAACAGGGAATAACAATATTAATGTGCTAATAGTAAACTGCAGGAGCGTCTATAGAAAGGTCCCAGAACTGCTATCATTAATAAACGGTCACAATGCCCACATAGTACTAGGGACAGAAACTTAGCTGAAACCAGATGTAAACAGTAATGAAAATCTAAACGCAGATGGGAATGTATACCGCAGAGACAGGCTGGACAGTGAAGGGGGATGCGTGTTTATAGAGATAAGAAGTGCAATAGTATCGAAGGAAATTGACGGAGATCCGAAATGTGAAATAATTTGGGTGAAGGTCACGGTTAAAGCAGGCTCAGACATAGTAATTGGATGACCCTATAGGCCCCCTGGCTCAGCAGCTTTTGTGGCTGAGCACCTGAAGGATAATTTGGAAAATATTTCGAGTACATTTCCCCACCAAGTTATAGTTTTGGGTGGAGATTTTAATTTGTCGGATATAGACTGGGAGACTCAAACGTTCATAACGGGTGGCAGGGACAAAGGATCCAGAAAATTTTTTTAAGTGCTTTATCTGAAAACTACCTTCAGCAGTTAAACAGAGAACCGACTCGTGGCGATAACATATTAGACCTTCTGGTGTCAAACAGACCCAAACTATTTGAAATAGTTAACGCAGAACAGGGAATCAGCGATCATAAAGCGGTTACTGCATCGATGATTTCAGCCGTAAATAGAAATATTAATAAAGGTCGGAAGATTTTTATGTTTAGAAAAAGTAACAAAAAGCAGATTTCAGAGTACCTGATGGCTCAACACAAAAGTTTTGTCTCAAGTACAGATAGTGTTGAGGATTAGTGGACAAAGTTCAAAACCATCGTACAATTTGTGTTAGATGAGTATGTGCCAAGCAAGATCGTAAGAGATGGAAAAGAGCCACCGTGGTACAACAACAGAGTTAGAAAACTGCTGTGGAAGCAAAGGGAACCTCACAGCAAACATTAACATAGCCAAAGCCTTGCAGACAACAAAAATTACGCGAATCGAAATGTAGTGTGAGGAGGGCTATGCGAGAGGCGTTCAATGAATTCGAAAGTAAAGTACTGTGTACTGACTTGGCAGAAAATCCTAAGAAATTTTGGTCTTATGTCAAAGCGGTAGGTGGATCAAAACAAAATGTCCAGACACTCTGTGACCAAAATGGTACTGAAACAGAGGATGACAGACTAAAGGCCGAAATACTAAATGTCTTTTTCCATAGCTGTTTCACAGAGGAAGACAGAACTGTAGTTCCTTCTCTAGATTGTCGCACAGATGACAAAATGGTAGATATCGAAATAGACAACAGAGAGGTAGAGAAACAATTGAAATCGCTCAAAAGAGGAAAGGCCGCTGGACCTGATGGGATACCAGTTCGATTTTACACAGATTACGCGAAGGAACTTGCCCCCCCTTCTTGCACCCGTGTACCTGAGGTCTCTAGAAGAGCGTAGGGTTGCAAAGGATTGGAAAAGGGCACAGGTCATCCCCGTTTTCTAGAAGGGACGTCGAACAGATGTGCAGAACTATAGACCTATATCTCTAACGTCTATAAGTTGTAGAATTTTGGAACACGTATTATATTCGAGTATAATGACTTTTCTGGAGACTAGAAATCTACTGTGTAGGAATCAGCATGGGTTTCGAAAAAGACGATCGTGTGAAACCCAGCTCGCGCTATTCCTTCACGAGACTTAGAGGGCCATAGATGCCTATTCCCAGGTAGATGCCGTGTTTCTTGACTTCCGCAAGGCGTTCGATACAGTTCCCCACAGTCGTTTAATGAACACAGTAAGAGCATATGGACTATCAGATCAATTGTGTGATTGGATTGAAGAGTTCCTAGATAACAGAACGCAACATGTCATTCTCAATGGAGAGAAGTCTTCCGAAGTAAGAGTGATTTCAGGTGTGCCGCAGGGGAGTGTCGCAGGACCGTTGCTATTCACAATATACATAAATGACCTTGTGGATGACATCGGAAGTCCACTGAGGCTTTTTGCGGATGATTCTGTGGTATATCGAGAGGTTGTAACATTGGAAAATTGTACTGAAATGTAGGAGGATTTGCAGCGAATTGAAGCATGGCGCAGGGAATGGCAATTGAATCTCAATGTAGACAAGTGTAATGTGCTACGAATACATAGAAAGAAAGATCCCTTATCATTTAGCTACAATATAGCAGGTCAGCAACTGGAAGCAGTAAATTCCATAAATTATCTGGGAGTACACATTAGGAGTGATTTAAAATGGAACGATCATATAAAGTTGATCGTCGGTAAAGCAGATGCCAGACTGAGATTCATTGGAAGAATCCTAAGGAAATGCAATCCGAAAACAAAGGAAGTAGGTTACAGTACGCTTGTTCGCCCACTGCTTGAATACAGCTCAGCAGTGTGGGATCCGTACCAGATAGGGTTGATAGAAGAGATACAGAAGATCCAACGGAGAGCATCGCGCTTCGTTACAGGATCATTTAGTAATCGCGAAAGCGTTACGGAGATGACAGATAAACTCCAGTGGAAGACTCTGCAGGAGAGACGCTCAGAAGCTCCGTACGGGGTTTTGTTGAACTTTCGAGAACATACCTTCACAGAGAAGTCAAGCAGTATATTGCTCCCTCCTCCGTATATCTTGCGAAGAGACCATGAGGATAAAATCAGAGAGATTAGAGCCCACATAGAGGCATACCGGCAATCCTTCTTTCCACGAACAATACGAGATTGGAATAGGAGGGAGAACCGATAGAGGTACTCAAGGTACCCTCCACCACACACCGTCAGGTGGCTTGCGGAGTATGGATGTAGATGTAGATGTAGAAAGTTGGAAACTTGTTCTGCTTCTGTGTGTGAACTAATGAACTTGTCTTACTTTGTTATAGAAACCTGTGCGACAAAGTGATGTATAAGATCAGTTTTTCTCTTGCGGTGTACTACCTGGGGTATCATATTTCTACTGAACACACATTTATGCCGCTACCTACTCTGTCCATGGCAGAAGGTTTACCTATCGACCGTTCATTATTTCCGCTGCGTGGCATGGCTGACGGTAAGCTACAAGTTGTGTGTACCTGTAATAATAAGGCGATGAATGTCCGCAGCTCGTGGTCGTGCGGTAGCGTTCTCGCTTCCCACGCCCGCGTTCCCGGGTTACATTCCCGACGGGGTCAGGTATTTTCTCTGCCTCGTGATGACTGGGTGTCGTGTGATGTCCTTAGGTTAGTTAGGTTTAAGTAGTTCTAAGTTCTAGGGGACTGATGACCATAGATGTTAAGTCTCATAGCGCTCAGAGCCATATGGCGATGAATCCTGTCTAAGAATCCTCGGCGCGTGAAGAACATGGTTACTGCAATGGTTATTTCCTAGAAATTAGTTGTTCAGTACCGAATGATTCACTAACTAATTTATTATCACTGTTTAAAAAAAAGATTTTGTTATTTCAGTTTGTTAATTTTTAGTAGACTGGCGCCCTTGGCCTGAACATACGTTAAAAATCTTGCTAGCACAAAACGGGCTATAGTTACATGTCAGACTATCCTAACTAGTGGTTAAGGCCTATGTGCACTATTATCTTAGGTAAATATTAGTCTTTGCCCTCTGCATTCGTTAATTTACGAGAAATAGCAGTATTCCTATGGACTTAAAGTTACTGTTTCCTTTTAAAAAAAGTTATTTTCAGTTGTTAATCTAAGTATGGCTATCGACCTTAATTTGAGCAGCTATTTAAATGTTTTTCTAGAGCCTGATGCTTTCTTTTAGTACCAATAAATCTAGTTGCTGTTATACCTCCTTAATTAACTGCAGTGGACTAGGTCCATAATGTTATTGATTGAAAGTTACTACTTTAAAAATTGCGTTTTAAATTTGTTAATTTACGTGAGTAAGCGCTCTTAACTGACTTTCAATTGTTAACTTTAGTGGGATAGTGCTCATAGCTCGAGAACCCATTTGCTTTCCTATGGCATCATGGCGTTTATGTTTACTGACTGTTCGGTCTGATTCGTTGCGGTGAACTGTTGAAACGTCCCCTTTGAAAAATGATACAAGACTGTGCTTAAACTGACACACAATATTTTTAGCGCAACGCAATCTGACTTTCAATAATCCCTACAAAAGAATGGCCCTGACTAACATTAACCTATACATTTCACAAATCACTTACCTCACCAAAAATCTTCGTTACTCGAACTATTGCAATACAGCGAGCGCCACTACTGCCAGCTAAATAAAACATTCAAACTACGGAAGTCACTAACTACTGATAGGCACAGTTAGCAAATGAAAGATTTTAATAGAGAAGAAACAATGTATTTACCTTAATAGTCATAATATATATATCAGTTCATGACATCAATTCTTACAAATTTCAAAACTCCGCCATCTCTCTTCCCACGTCCACCACTGCTGGCGGCTCACCTCCAACTGCGCAACGCTTCGCGCTTTTAGCATCCAGCTGCCGCTGCCCAACACTACCATGGCAGACAACAATGCAAACCAGCCACAGACTGCACACGGCACAGCCAGTGATTTTCATACAGAGCGCTACGTGGCGGCGGCGTTACCAATAAAAAACAGCCTACTTACATAGCCCCCATGCTGCCCACAAAAAATTTTACAAATTGTTTTGGGCAGTGGCCAATACACATTTGAAAAAATTTTTCATAATTACTGTAAGAAATATATCAAATGCACACACTTATTAATACAATGTTTGTCAAAAGCTAAAATGTTCTCACAGTCCCATAAAGACAGTCATGATCATTCATCACAGTAAAATTACACTGTTTATTTTTTTTTCTCAAAGTCTGAGTAGTAAAAGAGAATGCACACGGAAGTAGTGGATTTCTAAGCAGTCTTGATGAAGTAGTGTTGTCCTTCCAACGGGAAGACAGTGCTGATACTTGACATGCAGACAGGTAATGGACCACAACAGAGCAAACACACAGCAGAGTCAGTCGAAGTTGAAGACTATTGTTAGGTAGGTCATCACAGAGCAGACCCACTGTAGTCCTGGTAGAGATTATGGTATTGGTGGGCCACCAGAGGTGCAGACCCACTGCAGTCCTTGTTGAAATAATGGTATTGGTGGGCCATCGAAGGTGCAGACCCACTTCAGTCCTTGTAGAGACGGCCAGCAGCCATATGTTGCGACTGCGCATTGCACAATCACCATCGAAGAGACTTGTGGACAACATAGCAAGTCCATAAACCACCACTTGTGCACTCACAATTTTTTTTGGAAATGTCCTTAGAATTAGCAATGCTGTTAACCAGTCCCTTGCTGAATTATTAGCACATGTGCAAACACTATCAGTCCCTACTTCTCACATATTGTCCATATACTATGACCAACAGAAGCGTGTGCAGTGAAATGTAACTTAATTTGAAGAACTGGTGTCTATACAATTATAAATTTCATAACATAAGAATGCAATAACAAAAGGTACAAAATACATTATAAAAGAACATAACAATACAGACAACATTTGTAGTAATAGGGGCTTTACAAAAGAATCAAAATAACAAATACACCAGTGTTACAAAAGTTGTGACATAAGTACGTACATAAAAGATCAGAATAACTTTTGAAACATCAACTTCACACATGCGCATTAGAACAAAAAAGAATAAATAATGTGTAAACATCTTTACGGAGTAAATAACATGTTATTAATGCAAATTATATTTGAGAATAGCAGTATTCCTCATCATAGTGAATGTAGCTTAGTATTAGAAGAGAAAAAATTCTATTAAACAGTACACAGATACAGGAAGAAAACAAATACACAAGGGTACACAAACACATAGTGGGATAACACAAGAGGAAAGGGCAGGGTTTGTTTTCAGTGTAACATTTGGTACTGCAGTCCAACCCAAAACTTCATTCCATAGATCTTTCGTCTTATTTCAACATTTGTTTCCACCAAAAATATCCTATCTAAGCATGCTTTCTGTATTTATATGTTCACATATTTTTTACCTCATCATTTATTTTCCAGTATCTTACCTTATCATTTATTTCCAGGAGAATCCTACCTATACCTGCTTTCTGTACATTTTTTGTATAACCTCTCATTGCATTTCTTCCAATTCATCACAACTCATTCTTTTATATAGACTACCCCTTCTTATGCTAACTTAAATCTACTGAGCTCAGATGCTTAAACTAAGGGACGAGGCAAAGCAGCAGCACAAAACAATTAATACAAACAGCAATGAAAAAATGGAAATTGTCAAAGCAAACAGCAATATTACAACTAATATAAGGCAATGCACAGCAAACAAGAAAAAATAAATCCGTATTAAAACTGGCTTAACAGAGTAATACAAAGTCAAGTTCAGTAGCACTATGCCTGGCAAACAGCAGCAGCAAATGCAATAACTTATATCTAAACATGACATAGCTGAAGCAGAAAAAATAGTACACTAAAGACAACAACGCAGATAAGGGAAATGTATATTCACATCTTAATGTCTATGTAATTAAAGTGGTGCATCACAAAACTAATTTTACAAAAGATATTACCAAGTAGTTGAAAAGAAAAGTAAGTATGCAATAACTGTTATTAATTCCTTCTTATTGTTCTTTCCTTTCCAAGTGCTCCTTTTCGAAGAACGTGGATCATAAAATGATTATTTAATAGATGTGTTGACAGAAAGTGTTCATATTAGCAAATGCATTTAATTTTATTTTATAAAACCAATGCTGCAATACAGCTGGAAACCAGATATCAAATGAAATAAGCAACTATGAAAGGCAAAACATAAAAATATCATTCAATAGTCATGTGACATTTCATAAGTTAGTACAAATTCTCTCAACTCTCGTAGAAATGCACTTGCCGTAATCAGGTGTGCAGATGTAAGAATGTTTCCAAAAATTGAGCGTGTCGTATTTGCGGTGCTTTCGACAAAGGAATGTCAATAGCGAGGATAATGGCCTCCTTTTTTTCCACCTGTGCCTCTGAAAGGCACACACTAATGGCTTGTTTCCAGGTGGCTGTCGCCCAACTGGGTGCCCACGACGCATTACGTGCAGGTGGTCACTTAACTTTCTTACCGAAATATTTAAGACACCAGTTTCCGCTACAGTGGCAGTCTCATATAAAAAAAATTCACAGGTCAAGAATTTGCGTTACAAATCAGTAGAAACAAAATCCTTTAAATATAATAGCGTCCATAAAATTTTCGCCAGCATAGTGATACATTCACGCATATACACACATTTCATAACTCTTAAAGTACGTTTCTCGGTTTCCAACATCCTTTTTCACAAACCAGAGTACCTAACCACTACTCATTATTCCTTAACTTATTCGTGGACACTTCTTCAGTATTTCATCATAACAGATACGTAGCATAACCAAATAACTCATATAGCATCAGCTTAAACATACCTCGGCAGCATGATTCACATCGTCGTCGTAATAATAACATCATAACACCTCAGTCAAATTCTCAAAATCGTCGTAGCTTCCTCCCATAATTTCAAAACCTAAAAAAAATTCTGTGCTCATGTCAAAAGTGTCATCTACTACAAACATACTTTAAAAATCATGATCCCACACCAAATACATTATTCAAAGCTCTCATAGTATCACAATGGTTCTGAAAAAATATGAACAGTTCACAAAGTACAGACAAAATACAATTTCGTAAGTGCGAAGTAATCCAACTGTTGTTGTTGTTGTTGTTGTCTTCAGTCCTGAGACTGGTTTGATGCAGCTCTCCATGCTACTCTATCCTGTGCAAGCTGCTTCATCTCCCAGTACCTACTGCAACCTACATCCTTCTGAATCTGCTTAGTGTACTCATCTCTCGGTCTCCCTCTACGATTTTTACCCTCCACGCTGCCCTCCAATGCTAAATTTGTGATCCCTTGATGCCTCAGAACATGTCCTACCAACCGATCCCTTCTTCTGGTCAAGTTGTGCCACAAACTTCTCTTCTCCCCAATCCGATTCAATACTTCCTCATTAGTTATGTGATCTACCCATCTAATCTTCAGCATTCTTCTGTAGCACCACATTTCAAAAGCTTCTATTCTCTTCTTGTCCAAACTATTTATCGTCCATGATTCACTTCCATACATGGCTACACTCCAAACAAATACTTTCAGAAACGACTTCCTGATACATAAATCTATATTCGATGTTAACAAATTTCTCTTCTTCAGAAACGCTTTCCTTGCCATTGCCAGTCTACATTTTATATCCTCTCTACTTCGACCATCATCAGTTATTTTACTTCCTAAATAGCAAAACTCCTTTACTACTTTAAGTGTCTCATTTCCTAATCTAATTCCCTCAGCATCACCCAATTTAATTTGACTACATTCCATTATCCTCGTTTTGCTTTTGTTAATGTTCATCTTATATCCTCCTTTCAAGACACTGTCCATTCCGTTCAACTGCTCTTCCAAGTCCTTTGCCGTCTCTGACAGAATTACCATATCATCGGCGAACCTCAAAGTTTTTATTTCTTCTCCATGGATTTTAAAACCTACTCCGAATTTTTCTTTTGTTTCCTTTACTGCTTGCTCAATATACAGATTGAATAACATCGGGGAGAGGCTACAACCCTGTCTTACTCCCTTCCCAACCACTGCTTCCCTTTCATGTCCCTCGACTCTTATAACTGCCATCTGCTTTCTGTACAAATTGTAAATAGCCTTTCGCTCCCTGTATTTTACCCCTGCCACCTTCAGAATTTGAAAGAGAGTATTCCAATCAACATTGTCAAAAGCTTTCTCTAAGTCTACAAATGCTAGAAACGTAGGTTTGCCTTTTCTTAATCTTTCTTCTAAGATAAGTCGTAAGGTCAGTATTGCCTCACGTGTTCCAACATTTCGACGGAATCCAAACTGATCCTCCCCGAGGTCTGCATCTACCAGTTTTTCCATTCGTCTGTAAAGAATTCGCGTTAGTATTTTGCAGCCGTGGCTTATTAAACTGATAGTTCGGTAATTTTCACATCTGTCAGCACCTGCTTTCTTTGGGATTGGAATTATTATATTCTTCTTGAAGTCTGAGGGTATTTCGCCTGTCTCATACATCTTGCTCACCAGCTGGTAGAGTTTTGTCATGACTGGCTCTCCCAAGGCCGTCAATAGTTCTAATGGAATGTTGTCTACTCCGGGGGCCTTGTTTCGACTCAGGTCTTTCAGTGCTCTGTCAAACTCTTCACGCAGTATCGTATCTCCCATTTCGTCTTCATCTACATCCTCTTCTATTTCCATAATATTGTCCTCAAGTACATCGCCCTTGTATAAACCTTCTATATACTCCTTCCACCTTTCTGCCTTCCCTTCTTTGCTTAGAACTGGGCTGCCATCTGAGCTCTTGATATTCATACACGTGGTTCTCTTCTCTCCAAAGGTCTCTTTAATTTTCCTGTAGGCAGTATCTATCTTACCCCTAGTGAGATAAGCTTCTACATCCTTACATTTGTCCTCTAGCCATCCCTGTTTAGCCATTTTGCACTTCCTGTCGATCTCATTTTTGAGACGTTTGTATTCCTTTTTGCCTGCTTCATTTACTGCATTTTTATATTTTCTCCTTTCATCAATTAAATTCAATATTTCTTCTGTTACCCAAGGATTTCTAGCAGCCCTCGTCTTTGTACCTACTTTATCCTCTGCTGCCTTCACTACTACATCCCTCAGAGCTACCCATTCTTCTTCTACTGTATTTCTTTCCCCTATTCCTGTCAATTGTTCCCTTAAGCTCTCTCTGAAACTCTGTACAACCTCTGGTTCTTTCAGTTTATCCAGGTCCCATTTCCTTAATTTCCCACATTTTTGCAGTTTCTTCAGTTTTAATCTACAGGTCATAACCAATAGATTGTGGTCAGAGTTCACATCTTCCCCTGGAAATGTCTTACAACTTAAAACCTGGTTCCTAAATCTCTGTCTTACCATTATATAATCTATCTGATACCTTTTAGTATCTCCAGGGTTCTTCCACGTATACAACCTTCTTTCATGATTCTTAAACTGTGTAATTGCGTAAACATGTGTCACTGATGTAGAAAAAAAATTGTTTCTTAGTTAAATAATCAGATAGCTGTGTAATTCTGTGTTTCAGAAATATGGTACCGATGTGTAAAGTTGTATAAGCAAAAACCGTATTAGCTAGGGCTCCTTGTGCTTGCCAAACACATGGCACACAAAGTAAGTGTGTACCCCCCTGAGGATAAATGTAATTATATCCTCAGATGTTACAGATTACACCAATGGAATGAAATGTATCAGGGAAAACCTTTGTATCATTCTACTTCAAATATCTTTAAAAATTAATGTTTTAAGTACAAAATTAATCACTCAAATACGTGTACTGTAGCGCTAAACTGTGCGTCTTGTTGTAAGATAATCTCTGTGGAAGTGTCGTAGTTATCGTCCTCCGAAAGCTAAGTTCTGCAGAAGTCAATGTACTTACCTCATGTTAAACAAAAGTAAAATGATTTGCGTATAGATATCGTAGTTACTATGCTTATTGCCATGATGAAGTAAGTGCTGTACTGTAACATATTGTTGTGCTACAGAAAAGGCTGTCTCATTGTAGCTATACCAGAAAGTTACTACTAAAACTTGTTTTCCTTTCCAGAATAATTCAGAAAAACTGTGCAGATATAAAACAGAAACATCGCAAAAGCAACATTCTAAATTGTCACTCATTAGTAGCGTCGTGATAAAATCGTGTAGCTGTTACATAAACTAACCACTGTGTCATATGGTACCTCACTGAAAGTACTTTAAATGCAGAATGTATTTTCAAGTAAACCAAAATGTTGCATTAAAATCTCATTAGCAGTACTTATAAATGTTCTAAGTATGTGAGCCTTATAGTCGTTACGTTTCTCACACGCCATAATTATCATGTATTTCACATGATAACACAGAAAAGCACAATTTGAAGAGCACAATTAAAAAACACATTAACATGGCACTGAAAATAATATCTAGTTAATTGCAAGCGCAGCTGCAAAATACTTGGTGAAAATCTACATGCATGCCACAACTATTTTACTGTACAACAATGAAAAACTACAACTACAAAGGAAATTCGCTCTACAATTATGCACTAGCAATAAACAAAAGCTACACTAATTACACAAACTACAAGAAAGAAAATCAGAAGATTCCAGTGAGGTATCCTGGCAGGGTCGCCATATGAAACGTCCCCTTTGAAACATTATACAAGACTGTGCTTAAACTGACACACAACAGTTTTTAGCTCAACGCAATCTGACTTTCAATAATCCCTACAAGAGAATGGCCCTGACTAACATTAACCTATACATTTCACAAATCACTTACCTCACAAAAATCTTCATTACTCGAACTATTGCAATACAGCGAGCGCGACTACTGCCAGCTAAATAAAACATTCAAACTACGGAAGTCACTAACAACTGATAGGCACAGTTAGCAAATGAAAGATTTTAATAGAGAACAAACAATGTATTTACCTTAATAGTCATTATATATATATATATATATATATATATATATATATATATATATCAGTTCATGACATCAATTCTTACAAATTTCAAAACTCCGCCATCTCTCTCCCCATGTCCACCACTGCTGGCGGCTCACTTCCAACTGCGCAATGCTACGTGCTGTTAGCATCCAGCTGCCGCTGCCCAACACTACCATGGCAGACAACAATGCAAACCAGCCACAGACTGCACACGGCACAGCCAGTGATTTTCATACAGAGCACTATGTGGCGGCGGCGTTACCAATAAAAAAACCTAAACAGCCTACTTACACTATGTCTGCCATTTCTCTGATTAATGGCTAATGTCAAAAAATGTCTTTTGGTTGGTAAATTATATGGGTTGGTACCTTTAGCCTTCCACTCTGAGCTACTGCTCGATGCTATGCAAAACATTTTGCTGTCAGATTTAATATATTCAGCGTAGTATACCACCACAGTGTTAATGGTAATCAGAAAGCCTACATAAAGGTCGCTGATCTAAAAATGTAATTCCTACTTTGAGTCATTTAACTAGCTCCACCAGCATTGTTCTTGATCTATTGTTGTTACTTAAAAGGGTTTCTTTCTAAAATAAATTGTTCATGTGTACTACCATTTATATGTTATAACAATTTTTAGTTGTTTTGGGTAAAAATAAGTATTATTACGATTTTCTCAGGATGCCAGTTGGTGCATACCTATGATGTCTGTTATGGATAGTGATAGCTAAATTTTGGAAATCTAATAGTTTAGTGCCTCACATCAAGGGTCCTTTTATTCAAGCAAACCCGCTCAGAAAGTAAGAGTATCCTAACTATTTCCCACTACCCTTTCAGCCGAGTTAAAACCAATATCAGAAGTTAGGTTTTAAAATATAGGCCAACTACAAAAATTTGTTGATGCAAGGAATTCCTCAAAATACTGGAAACGTGGCTAGAATCCCAATATAAGTGGGTGGTATGTGAAATGTATACATATTATGAAAAATAATTCCTTCGAAGCTATTTACTGCCAGTAGCAATACTATTACTTATCAGAAATTATTGAATGATAATTATTTCCTTGCATTTGTGAAGTTGCTTGGGCATCAACAAAAACTGTATTGGTAATCACATATTTCAGAAATATTTGCTTTACAAATTCTACATAAGCAACTGGTAAGTCGTCATCGAGTTCACTGCTTCAACAATGCTGTTCCTCCGTTTCTTCCAATCCAGCGTCCTGGAATGGTGTCATTCAGGTACCGTCAGACGTGCTTAGAGAATTTAAAAATTCATCTTTGAGCGTATGCAGTTGTTCAGTATTTCATTCAATGAACTAAGCGCTGTAGTGGTGTTAGTGGATATCTTCTGCAAGTCACTATACTGTAAATTGCAGGATGATATTTTTCACACTGACAAGGAAAACGTAAACTACAACGGCATATGCATGCATATGAATGCAATTTTCCCACGTTTTCACAGTTTCTTAAGAAATACAAAGCTCATTGACATTTTGAAAAATTTCTCTTTCTTCCGACGATTTTTATGCTAACAGTGCATACGTAACATGTTCGTAAATATCAGTGCCGAGACTTGGCGATGTACGATTGAATGTATTTTAATAGTATCTTCACGAGAAGCAATTTCTCGTGCGTTGTCAGTCAGGTACGAACAAGTTTGAAGGCGCTTCACGCAGTCTTTAACTTGCGTATAGAAATAATCTCCTGTAATTACAAAGCCCGCCGCTCTGGCAGAGCGGTTCTAGGCGCTTCAGTCCGCAACCGCGTGCCTGCTACGGTCGCAGGTTCGAATGCTTCCTCCGGCATGGTTGTGTGTGATGTCCTTAGGTTAGTTAGGTTTAAGTAGTTCTAAGTACTATAGGTCTGATGACCTCAGATGTTGAGTCCCATAGTGCTCAGAGCCATTCTGTAATAATAAAAATTAATAAACAACCAAATAGCATTGGAAAATCAGTAAAGATTCATGAAAATAGAGGTGTCTTTTCATAATTCCACCATTAAAACTGTAACAATATGATTAGTGTTTACAAAATGTAATCGATCCAGTGATGCACAGGTGACGGAGCTTGAAGGCTAGCTACATGACCGCTGCCATCTCGCGCTCTGGTCGCGACGCTATGGTACAACACTGATGCGTGAAACTTCTGTTGCAATTTTCTCGAACTCGGCTAACCAGTATGCCTTACCACAGCCCGCCCGGTTGGCCGTGCGGTCTAACGCACGGCTTTCCGGTCGGGAAGGAGCGCCTGGTCCCCGGCACGAATGCGCCCGGCGGATTTGAGTCGAGGTCCGGTGAACCAGCCAGGCTGTGGATGGTTTTTAGGCGGTTTTCCATCTGCCTCGGCGAATTCTGGTTCCCCTTATTCCGCCTCAGTTACACTATGTCGGCGATTGCTGCGCAACAAGTTCTGCAGGTGCGCGTACACCACCTTTACTCTACCATCCAAACATAGGGGTTACACTCGTCTGGTGTGAGACGTTCCCTGGGGGGTCCACCGGGGGCCGAACCGTACAATAACCGTGGGTTCGGTGTGGGGCGGCGGAGGGGTGAAGTGGACTGCGGTAGTCGTCGTGGTGTTGTGGACCACTGCGGCTGCGGCGGGGACGGAGCTTGTTCGTCGTTTCTAGGTCCCCGGTTAACATACAATACAATGCCTTACCACTTCCTTATTATGTTATCCTAATAGACTACTAAAAGTGTGGAAAGTCTTAAGTAAATCCGTGATCCGAACATTGTGACCTCCCCTGGTCGGTGGGGTAGAGACAAGTACCACAGGATGCTCACAGCGATTTTACTAGAGTAGTTTCATCATGCGACGGAGTACAGTCACAGTAGTTGTGTCTCAAAGGGTGTCTGGCCAGACACGAGGGCGCAGTCCCCCGTGCCAAGACGGGCCTGGAATCCATTGCGGGCCCCCGCGCCGCTTATCACGGCTGCGGGTTACAGGTGGCCCGTTAGTCGGCGGCGGACAAGGCGGCGGTGGGGGCGGGTGGGGGCGGGAGGGGGCAGCGGGGGCGGCGGCGCTGACCTGCGGCCTCTTGACTGCCGGTCCAGGCCGCCCATTAAACCAGACAAGGGTGATTTTACGGGCATATTTCCCTAAGCCCTGTCGCTGCAGACTTCCAAATTGGACCTGGCGAGCGCTGTATAGCGCACAGTGGCTCTCAGCGAGTATCTACAGCGTAACAACTGCGCGGCCCGCCAAGTGGGTCCACTCGCTGGCGGCGGCAGTCATTACTGGGTCGCCAGAGGGCAGGCCAGGGCGGTCTGGAGCGCCCGCGAGCCACCGCAGCGGCCCCGCGGGCCGGACGCGAACGGCGAACGCTTTAATGAGGGCCGGAGAAAAGGCTTGGGCCATCGGCTGGTTGCCCGGGAGGGCCTCCTACTACACACTGTTGCAGTACGTTCTGTCCAATAAGGCGCCGCACAGTTTGTTTATGCGGCTCTACAGTACAAGGTGTGGCAGTGTGATACACGTGGCGCTTTGTAAAAACTGTAGAGAGGTTCCGTCTATTGGTTTTAACAATACATGTTTCAGCACTTTGTACGTTAACTTCAACGGGAATTTGATTATCATTCTGTTGTGTACATAGTTCCTCGTAGTCAGCGCGTACACAACTTTCCCACTAGAGCGCGCCTCGCTAAGGACAATAGCGCAGGCGCAGCGCTCGTCCGTCTCCGCACTACGAGATGGCGCTGTCTTAGAGACGGACCAAATTCTGCTTCCGCGTATTAATATGTAACACAGCCAATGAGATTGCTGCTACGTAGAACCTTTTCTCCTCGCGGATCACACTCGCGCAGTGATATATGAACACGCGAGGTATTATAACAAGTGTACAGACCTCCGATTAGTCAGCCTGCATTTGTCTGCAGTAGCCTGTACCAGTCTGTAGTCAAGTTTCAGTATGCACCTGATAAGATTATCATATTCCTGTACACAGCCATGAAGATAAATGTATAGACATTTTGTCAAGTATCAGAGATGTGAGAATAAGACTAACGCACCATGACTAAAGGAACTTCAGTTTGTCCATTGTAAACAGCATCCAGAATCAAGTTATGCAATCTCTATGCCTTTTTATTATTTTAATAAATGTGTCTGAAAATTAATGATGTTCTGTTTAAATTTGGTCACCGTCAATCTGCTACTCTAAGCGTGCAAGTGGCATTTCTATCGTCTGAGCTAACGGCAGAAGATAAACACGCCACGATAAGACCACGAGTCCTATTGCTGACACTCGCCTACTTCATTAGAGCGACAAGTCAAATAATCTGATGGTGTGTACCGAAAGTCTTACAGTACGCACACCACACATTCTGTCTCAAAAGCTGCTGATAACGTCTTATGCCGGCCGGAGTGGCCGAGCGGTTCCAGGCGCTACAGTCTGGACCGCGTGACCGCTGCGGTCGCAGGTTCGAATCCTGCCTCGGGCATGGATGTGTGTGATGTCCCTAGGTTAGTTACGTTAAAGTAGTTTTAACTCCTAGGGGACTGATGACCTCAGCAGTTAAGTCCCATAGTGCTCAGAGCCATTTTTTAACATCTTATGGAAACCACACATATTATGAAAACGGATGTTTCTAGAATGAAGTTTTCACTCTACAGCGGAGTGTGCTTTGATATGAAACTTCCTGGTGGATTAAAACTGTGTGCTGGACCGAGACTCGAACTCGGGACCTTTGCCTTTCGCGGGCAAGTGCTCTGCCAACAAAGCTGTGATGACGCGGCTTGAAACGTGCTTGGGTAGCTCAGTTGAAAGAGCATTTGCTCGCGAAAGGCAAAGGTCCCGAGTTCGAGTCTCGGTCCGGCACACAGTTTTAATCCGCCAGGAAGTTATACGAAAACGGATGTACGCACCTATACATGTACGTATGTACAGGACTATTCAAAATAAAGGAACACACATCAAAAAAAGGTTTGCATCACCTTGGTTCCCAGAACTCCTGAAGATAGACGTTGACTGTGGAGATATGACATCAAAGACACACTCCCCTTGGCTGTTCATAGATGTCACTAAACCCGCCCAAAGATGTAAACAATCATGCGTAAGCAGCGTCTATTAGTCGGGGGAGTCCGAGAGCAGATCAGTTTCAGTCATTCCACTAGGAAGGAGGTGCACGGATCGTGTTGTCTGTAGTTCAACCATGCCTAGGCGTTCAATACCGCGGTTCGATCGCGTCATTATTGTTACTTTGTACCAGGAAGAGCTCTTAACAAGGCAAGTGTCCAGGAGTCTCGGAGTGCACCAAAGCGACGTTGTTCAGACATGGAGGAGATACAGAGAGACAGGAACTGTCAATGACGTGTCTCGCTCAGGCCGCCCAAGGTCTACTACTGCAGTCGATGACTGCTTCCTTTATGGCTCGGTGGAACAGTGTCAGCAACGCCACCATATTGAATAATGCTTTTCGCGCAGCCACAGGACGTCGTGTTATGACTCAAACTGTGAGCAAGAGCCTCCATGATGCGCAACTTCACTCGCGACGTCCATGGAGAGGTCCATCTTCGCAAGCATGACACCATGCGTCACGGTACAGATGGGCCCATTAACATGCCAAACGGAATGCTCAGTATTAGCACCATGTTTTCTTCACGTATGAGTGCCGCGTATGCCTTCAACCAGACAATCATCGGAGACGTGTTTGGAGGCAGTCCGGTCATACTGACCGCCTTAGACACACTGTCCAGCGAGTACAGCAAGGTGGAGGTTTCCTGATATTTTGGGGTGGCATTATGTGGGACCGACGCACGCCGCTGGTGCGCTGGTGGTCATGGAAGGCACCGTAACGGCTGTACGATACGTGAATGCCATCCTCCGACCGATAGTGTGGCCGTATCGGCAGCATATTGGCGAGGCATTCGTCTTCATGGACGAAAATCAGCGCCCTCATTGTGCACATATTGTGAATGACTTCGTTCAGGATAACGACATCGCTCGACTGGAGTGGCCAGCATGTTTCCAGACATGCCTGGGATAGACTGAAGAGGGCTGTTTGTGGACGACATGACCCAGTAACCACTCTGAGGGATCTACGTCGAATCGCCGTTGAGGAGTGGAACAATCTGGACCAACTGTGGCTTGATGAACTTGTGAATAGTATGCCACGAAGAATACAGGCTTGCATCAGTGGTAGAGGATGTGCTACTGAGTATCTGAGGTACTGGTGTGTACAGCGATCTGGACAACCACCTCTGAAGCTCTCGCTGTATGGTGGTACAACATGCAATAAAAAAGGCGGAAATGATGTTTATGTTGACCTCTATTCCAATTTGCTGTAGAGGTACCGAAACTCTCGGAACCGAGGTGATGCAAAACTTTTTTTTGATGTGTGTAGAAAATATAGAATTCCAACGTTCCTGGAAAGAGAAAAGCTCAAATTGTGATGGACAGAATGTGAGCACAATGTGTTACACGGCAAATACCAAAACGGTGGCTTATTTCCTGCCACACACGATGCAGCTGATCTTCCGTTATGGTATTTACTGGTTCAATAATGCGATGTCGCAGACATTCAAAGCGCTAAAAATAGAAGGGATAAAAACGCGGTCTCTTCTGTAACCCCACAGCTAAAAGTCACAGCATGTAAGGTCTGCGACGTTGGACTGGAAGAAGAGGAGCGGAAGATGAACTTCATTGCCGGTGGCCTCCCAGGCTTCCCGACTTTACACCCTGTGACTTTTATGTGTGGAGTTACTTAAAAGACTGCCTTCTTATCCCTCTATAACTGCTGAAAGTCTCCACATCTTCTACTAAACCCCCGGATCGATTTCTACCAAACTTGTTACATGAATCGTTTAGTGCCTGGGGAGTATCGTTGTAAGGATGAGAACCACTTACCTCTCAAAGAGGTAGGAGTTCGGGGTGAAAAAGTAATGTTGCCCACGACGCGCAAAAATGAGACTACTTAGTAACTCGTAACAAACTTTACACATATTTTCAAGCTTCACGAAAATTTTCTCACTGACGAGCATCACAAAATGATGAAACAAAAAAAATTATCGCTTATTACAATTTAGCTGTTCACGCAGTAAAACTGCAGCATGGAATACTAACTGCACCCGCAATAAGTTTTGCAAACAGTATTCACAGATACCACTGAGTGTAAGAGCTAAATTACACCACTGTGCGATACATAGTCCAAGACATATGGCGCCATAAATACTGGAATGCGTGAAAAATGCCACACAACGCGTGACATTTAAATGCACTACTTCTTTACTTCTTTACTAATAACATTATTCGCAACACGTTTCTCAGAGAGTATCTACATATGTCGCTGAATGAGCTGCGTCAAAATGGAACTTTACAATGAAAGTTGATAGAGATACAGGTGATATATGTGTACAAATAGACGTGAAATACCTGAAACGTATGTGAACAGTAGCCGACAAGTGTCTAAGCGTGCAAAACCACGATTGAAATGCTCTTCCTAAACCTCTGGAACGACTAGAACCAAATTTCGTACCCATATTAGTTACGATCGGAAAGTAATACTGTGGCAGTGTGAACCACCACCCTCCTATTGGGGTGGATGTGACGAACGTGGAGAAAGAAGAGGACAGGAGGTGATGGATAGAGTTAGGGACAGGAGGAAATGGACAGAGAGAGGGACCTTGAGTAGATGGACAAAGGTAGGGGTTTGCAGGAGATGGACAAAGAGAGGAGGAGGAGGAGGAGGAGGTGGCATTAGATGGAGGACGACGACATGGAAAGAGGGCGAAAAGTAGACAGGCAGAGAGAGGGTAGGAAGAGATCGACAGAGGGAGGGTCTGGAGGAGATGGAGAGAGTATGTGGGAGAGAGTTGTAGGGGGCAGAGAGGGGGCGGAGGAGATGGACAGAGAGGGAAGGAAGGAGGACATGAACTAATGCAAGATTGAAGTACACTCGAAGCCGAGAAATAACGGCTACTTAGCTAGTTACAAATCAGACTGACTTATATCGACATCCAGTCTTTGGAATGCCTTGTGAAGTGCATGGCAAAGAACACTAAGACCAAATTTTTTCTTGAGTGTTTATTTTGTGTCTTTTATTCATAATTATTTGTTATCCTAAATTTGAAAATCTTATCTGTGTGAAATGTAGTACCTGTACATTTTGTGTGGTTTAATTGATACGCCAAGAAACGGAAATTATCTACGCTATCGGATCAGAAGTATCCAGACACGAATTGTAATGCGGAATTGATGACTACATGTCACAGGAGCTTATCCCGCCAGTATAAAAGGAGGCGAGAAGTATTGTGTTGACAGTAGACTAGCAGCAACGGCAGAATGCGTCGATCACGAGAGCTCAGTGGCTACGAACCTGGACTACACATTGAACGTCACCTCAGTGACGTCTCCATCAGGGACATTTCAGCTTTTCTACAGTGTTGCGGCCACATGTAGTAAGCGTTGCTTCAAGTAGTGGAGAATGGCAAAGCAGAGGCAGCCGGCGATCGCAGCATTGCGAAGTAGGCGCGGTACAGGTAGCCTTGCTGACAGTTGCAGTCTGCCAACCGGCTGACGTACGGACGCACACAGACTGAGCGCCGAGCGAAGCCTGGAGAGTGCTGAATAAGGGAAGTGAGGCCAGCACGCTAAGTTACGCTGCAATATACTGGGGAGTAATAACAACAAGCTGCCACCGAGGGTAAAAAACGTCCTCCTGCCGGATATAGATAGTGGAGCGCCGGCAGCAACGGACAGAGGCCATTAGGAAGCAGTTCGGATCTGAGGACGGACGTGGCCCGTGTCCGAATGTTCAATCTTCGTAGGTGACGATTCCGGAAATCTGTTCCAGATCTCAGGAGTCATCCGTTCGCCTCCAAATGTCTACTTCAGCTCTGGGGGTCGGCCTGATTCCGGTCGGCACCATGGTTGACTAGCTACAGCGAGAATTTCCAGCAGGACCGGCCACAGCGCGGTCTTGGGCACAGGCGCCGCCGGGTACTGACACCCGGACTCCACGGCAACCCGGCCCCACGGCGCGTGGTCCGTCCATGAGGCGAGCTCGGGGACATCGCGACTGACGGCTTCCCAGCCGCCGGTGCAGCAGGCGGCGGCAGCTCACCTCACGGCGACGCGGCTCCGTGGGAGCGACGACGAGGGAGGAATTGTAAAGAAAGCTCAATAAATAATTGTTAAACTCCACTCCGTCTCAGTCTTTGGCGCAGCCAGTGTGTCTGCTGCTAACGAGTACTGCAGAAGTCGTAACAAGTACTGCAGAAGTAACAAGTGGCCATCTGACATAACAACAGCTACCAAGGAGACTGTTGATGACGTGACTGTGAAGCGTAAACGTCAAGGAAAGACCACAGCTGTACCAAGACCAGACATATTACTGTACTGATTAACAGGTACCGTCGAGCACTACAGAGGATTGATATAAAATAATAGCATGAGATCAGCGGAAGGACTCATTCGTGACTTCCGAAGTGCTATCAGCATTCCAGATAACTCAACCAGCGTGCGTAGGGAGTTGAAAGGAGCGGGGTACAATGGCCGATCAGGTCTCCGTAATCCACGCATTTCTGTAAAGGCAGGTTATGTTAGAAGGGATCAGGTGCCTCAAAAATGAACGGATACAAGACACTGAATGCAGGTCCCTATTCTGACTGGACCAGAGGTGGGAAGCCTCCCTCACATAGGTCAGAGGGCCTGAAGCCGGCGTAGTATATACCCGAAACTCTTAGCCCGATAAATAACAATTTGGAAACTTAGACAACTGAAAGGTGTTTGATTTGACATTCTGTTTCCTCATTAAAAGCTCCCCAGAAGAGTTGAAACTGTCTTAAAGCGAGAGGTGGACACAACCCATATTAATGTCCGGATAATTTCATCATTTAGTGTGTTAAATTCAGTGAACAGAAAGAAAAAAAAAGAGTTTTGGAAGGAGAAATGATGTTACGGCGTTGTATTGGAGAGATGCTGTACAATTTTTTTTGTGAATGATTATGTTTAAGCGTACAAGTCTACTACTTCTGTGCGGACGCTGGATGACAAGAACTCGACTGACAAGTGTTCAGTAATGATATTCCAAAGGAAGGGGATTGAACCGATTGATTCCATTAGACGTGTGAAATGGATATCAAGCATATCAGGCGCCGCTTTCTGGTGTATTTTCTCTTATGTGAACTGTGCTACACGAGTGAGAACGACAGGAGACGATAATTGTTATGCCACAGCACATCGTTTTCAGTGCGTATCTATTTAATAAACGTTGCCCCTCATTAATATAAACAACATTAAGTACGCGATGATTCGTATTGGAAAACCTTTAATTCACGGTAATTTTTTTTATCAGTATTGTCCAAACATTACATCACAACTCCCTCACATTATTTATTCCAAAATTGCAAATTTACCAGTATCTCAGCACACTAAAGTAATTAGCATAGTTTTAACGATTGATATGTACAAGTTCAAAACTTCTGGCAGTGAGTTGAATACAGCAGTGACAGTGGGACCACCGATTGCAACATCGCGTCGTAGGCTGGGTGCGTCGATATCGTGAAAGAATACCAGGACAGTGATGCTTTCATGGAGCAGGAGGCTGAAGAACTAGTAATAAATATTGGTTTTAAAAGTAGTGGTATCAAATGAACTGAGCGTTTCTCGTGATTGGTCGGAAGGGCTCTTGCGGGGTAGGTCCGGCCACCTTGGTACAGGTCTTATTACATTCGACCCCACATTGGGCAACCTGCACGCCGGATGGGGATGAAATGATGGTGAAGACAGCACAACACCCTGTCCCTGAGCCGAGAAAATTCCCGACCCAGCCGAGAATCGAGCTCCGGCCCGTAGAGGAAGGCAATCCGTCACGCTGACCGCTCAGCTATCGGGGCGGCCAAAAGTAGCGGTGAAGACAGTTATCACAAACCCAAGACCGCCAAAGCTAGGGAACTTGATTACAGCTCGACCGAGACCTACACGGCAAAGTGGAGAACTAACATATCTGAAGAACTGACTATTTCGACTTCGAATGCAACTTAATAACGAATTATTGTAAAATGTATGTGCGGTCCATTTCATTTTATTTTTTAAATGTTTTAATTGACTTTCACTTAACTTTAAAACAAAAAGCTAGGTATTATACAAACCGGTATCATACTTAGGCTTTGTATGCTGACGAAATGTGTGGTGCCAGTAACACCGCTGTGTGGAGTGTTCTGTGCTCGCTCGTTTCCTGGCGTGCCCACACATGTCAGTAAACAGACATCGATGCCCTCGCGTGTAAAACGCAGTGAGTCGTGCAACGGCTACCGTATCACCATCCACTTGCTTATAACAGTGTCAACAGCGTTCTGATAGTAGTTCGTTCAGCAAAAGTTAGCATCGCAACATCAAAGTCTAGTTGACTTCCCGTATTATGTTCAATTGCCAATATCCCCACATCTGTGAGACACTATTGACGCATGACTGATCTGAAAACTTTTTTAACACTACCCAGATTCCTGTACGACTTTTACGATTCAGCTACAGGCACTGCAAGTGTGTGAAAGATGCGCATAGCTACACTTTAAGGTTTGGAAATAAGTTTTTAATAGTCATACATCTTATTCAAGACTTCTAATGGTTCCAAACTAATGTAGTCAAAGTTTCAAGTATAAATTGTCATCAGATTTTTAATTTCTTCTTCTAAATCTTTTGTGACGTTTCATTGATAAACAACTTCTATGCCTCAGAGACTTAGTGACGGTCATTTTCGAGTATTTCCATAAAAAGCCAGATGTTTCATCTAAAAACTTCACTGTATCAATCGGGTTTTCAGGTTAGACACTAGACTTTCAATAATGACAAAAAACATTATATAATGAATTCACATTTGTCTCCTTTATTCCTGATTCATCACGACGTGATTTCCTCTTCTTAGTGCGCACCTCCGAAAATTCAAGATCGATATTAAATGCACTGGCAACAACTTCACGTCTATGGAGATTGGTGTCTCACTTTTCGCGAACATATACTGATGAGCCAAAACTTTACGGCCACCTGCTTTATAGGTTGTATGTTCGTCTTTGGAATGAAATACATCACTGATTCTGCGTGGCAGAGATCCGACAGTTTGTTGGTAAGTATGTGGAGATACGTGGAATTAGATATCTATGCACAGGACTTGTAATTCGCGTATATAACGGGCCACTGCTTTGCGTACGCGGTGATGACCCACATGGGGTCCATACGATTTACATCAGCCGAATCTGGTCTCCCGAGACATCAACGCGAATTCACTGTACTGCTCCTCAAACATCTGTAGTACGGTTCTGGCTCAGAGGCGCGGACAGTTATATTGCTCAAAGATGACGTCGTAGTCGGGGAAGAAAACATGCATGAAGGGATGCTGCTGGTTCGTAGCTGTCAGCGTGTCTTCGATTACTATCGCAGGTCCCATGCAAGCGCACGAGAATGTTTCCCATAGCATACTACTGTTCCCAAGAGCCTGCATCCGTGGTGTGCTGTACGTTTCGAGGCGGCGTTCACCTCAATACGGCGTTGTGGAAACAAACCATCAACTTAGTGTAGCAAAAATGCGATTCACCCGAAGGTCCGACATGTTTCCATTGATCGACGGTCCAATCACGATGATCCTATCCCCACTGCAATTGTAATCGACAGTATCGTTGGATCAACATGTGAACACGTAGGTGTGGTGTGCTGCTGTAGAACTCACTGTATAATGAACGGTGTGCTGCGAAACACTTCTGCGTGCACTGGCACTACGTTCTTCCGGCATAGATGCCCATCCATCCTACTTTACAGAACTGAGAAGCCACCGAACCCCACGTCCTGTCAAGATTCGTGGATGTCCAACCACATAGTGCCTACTGGTAGTTTCACTATCCTTCCAATCTGTTTTCGTACAAGCTCACGACAGTAGCACGTGAACATTCGACCAGCTTCGTTGTTTCCGAGATACTCTTTCACAGGATCTACGTAATAATAAACTGGCTTGTGTCGAAGTCACTTATCTCAATGGCTTACCCCATTTGCATCTCATTTCCTCGCTAGGGTGTTAACCCCCCTCCCCGCCTGTGTCTGGTCCGCTCATATACTGTTGCATACCGCGTCATGCGCTCTCAACGCCACCAGGCGGCATCCATTTTCGCAGTGGGCAGTGGTCTAATGTTTTGGCTCATGAGTGTTCCTTAAGTCATTTAATAAGCTCTAAAAGTGTCTTATCGGAACATCAGTGATAGTATTTCGAGCTTCTGATACTTTGCCTGTGTAGTCAGTTGGTACCAACAACTTTAGCCAAGTAGTCAACTGATACCGCCAAGTTTAGCCAAACTAGAAAGATCTCACAATATTGACTTGAAAGATCTTACATAATCCAAAGCACCTCACTCCACAGAACGAGTTTCAGCTGAAAAATTTAAACCCTGACAGTTTCGAAAGCAATAGCCATGTTATCCAAGTGAGTTGCTATTGGTCTTAGAGCGTCAGGCCGATAATTCCCACAAATACCACACATGGAATATAAAGAACTCCCAACACAAAATTCCCCATCGTTGTGGACTGCAACTGAACAAACTGCAAACGAGCTGAATCTCCCAGGAAAAAAGTACGTGCTTCATATAACTAAGCTGCGTGTACAGCACAGATGGATGTGCATGACAAGCATACAGAGAAAATTTTGCAACAGGATTCCACTGAAGAAAATGTGTCTGAGTTCCTGTATAAGATCCTCTCATGTTACTTCCATTATCATAACCTTGTCCGCAGGATGTACTTACAGGAGTTGAGTGTTCAACAAGTATTTATCGAATTGAATATGCAGTGGCAGTTTACGTTTTCTGATGAGAATCTAAGAATCCTAAGAACAATTCCTTATTGAAACAAATATAACGTCGGATGAATGTTGTATGTTCAAAAAGGCCGGCCGCGGTGGCTAGGCGGTTTTAGGCGTTTCAGTCCGGAACCGGGTGACTGCTACGGTCGGAGGTTCGAATCCTGCCTCGGGCATAGATAGGTGTGATGTCCTTAGGTTAGTTAGGTTTAAGTAGTTCTAAGTTCTAGGGGACTGATGACCTCAGATGTTACGTCCCATAATGCTCAGAGTCATTTGCACCATTTGTTCAAAAGAGTTGAATCAGGAGTTGCACCAACAGTAATTGATAACACTTCTCATTTTTTCTCTGTTTCAAGATGGCACTTCTGACATGATGGGCACAAACTAGAAATAAATTGATTCTGAATAACACTTGAGAGATAATTAACTTGTAAACGCTTTCCGGCTTCTTGTCCGTTTGTGACGTTGGTTATTTGTTTTCCAACAACTGCATCATAGTAACACTCCGAGAAAATTTTTATTTTAATTTTACCCATATTTTACAGCTTCAAACGTGACTGTATTCACTACATTGTAGGTATGAATGAAAACACGCCTTCAGTCACGCCTTAAGTGCACGATGCATTTGGGACCCTGTGGGTCCATCATCAGGTATACTTTGTGTTAACACATGCTTTATTTTTTATCTGAAGTGAGGTGAAATGCATTTTCGTGTCACGAAAAGGTTTAATGTCAGGTTATGAATTTCGTAAGTCAAATTCTGTTCATTTTCCCACTATTTCGAACATTTTTTCCGCATTTGACTCACGAAATTCGTAACCTGACATCAAACATTTAAGTGACGGCAATATGCATTTCACCACACGCCAGGGAAAATATAAAGCATGTGTTAACACAAATTACACTTGATGATGGACCCACAGGGTCCGAAATGTATCGTGTATTTAATAAAACAAGAAAAGTTGTGACTGGAGGCCTTTCTTAAACTTTTCATTATTTAGATCTCGAATTTCATAAGATGAACCTATGAAGGCCAAGTCTTTTTGACCAAGAAATAATGTCACCTTTAGGCCAAGGTATTTATATGATTATGATCGATTCATCGATAACGTAGTTAGTAGTATCCTACGTAGTGGTACACGTCTTCGATTCTATAAAAAAAATTAAAAAATCACCTGACAATTACGTTCTGCTTAATACGTCTCTAGTACGGCTACTATCACGTCAACCGATTTCTTCATCACGGATTCCTATGTTCTGAATTACTCGCCGACACATATCCTCGGTTACCTCGTTGCAAGCCTCAGTTATCAGCATCCGCATTTCCATAACTGTACGAGGGTGTTTAGGGAAAACTGCTCCTCTAGAAATCCCGAAGGAAGAAAAATCACACGGATTCTAATCGGGAGTTTTCGGGGACCAGTTTTGTCCAAACGCGTAGCGATTAGGAAAACTGTCTGAAGTGATATTTGCGTTAAAAGTTTCAAGTAGGAAGTCTAAACCACATTAGCTGTGTGTGGTTTGGCTCCATCCTACATGAAATATTGGTTTTCTAGTTGCAACCGTTTCACGAGACGCTGAGGAACAAAATTATTGCGCCGGATGTTTAGATAACGTTCACGGTTCAGTTTGTTCTGAAAAAGAACGGCCATTCACCCTATGACTTGAAACAGTGTCCCATATAATAATTCTTGTAACATGATGCGCCGTTTCATGAAGCACATTTGATTTTTAGGAACACGAAAAATGCTCATTTTGTTTATTAACAACGCCATCAAGGTGAAAATGTATCTCATCTGAAAACCATACATTGTTCAACAATACTCCTTGATTCACCGGTCATTCATCGAATGTCATTCTTCGATGTTAGATGTCCTTAGTTAATTGGGGATTGTCTGTAGTCCGGTTAAAATTACTTGAAGGCGACATAAACACGGCCGGTCACTTCACAGATGCTGTTAATGTGTAACGCGGAGCAAGGCTGGAAGCGGCAACACAGAGGTATGACGAAAATGGGAGATGCTTGTCGACAGCTAATGTTAAGTAACTAATTCTTGAACTGCGACAGGCGACGCGATTTGTAGCTCACCTCGTGTCCTAACCTCACAACAACCTCGTGATGTGCAGTACATTCGAGAAAACGACGATCAATTATCCGGGGCTGAATCAAAGCCACGATTGCTTTGTTCACGGCGTTTAAGTGTGACCTCTAAGTTTAAGGCTAGAGTTCTTCATGAATTTCAAGCCCAGTGTCGACGGAAAACGTCTGTTTGTTTCCTGTTTCAAACAAAATAATTGTTAAAGCGGAATTTTACGTGCCCATTCTATACAGCAGTTACGGATTACTCAAGTGCGATTCTCGTTTCATTGATATATATCAAAAAGGACAATAAAACACGAAAATCAAACAGCAATCCGTCAGCGACTCAGTAGCGCTACTTGCTTGGTGGTAGCTGTCAGCGCGTGGTAGGGCAATGCTGTCGCTATTGGGATACTGGTTATGCTTCGAGTTTTACCGTCCCTGATAGCACTTATCGATAAAACGAATATCGCACTTGCCTAATCTGGGACCACTCTATCGAATGGGCACGTAAAATTTCACTTTAAAAATTATTTTGTTTGTAACGGGAAACAAAGCGACGGTTTTCGTCAACAAAGGGCTTCGCACGAAATACGTGAAGAACACTGTTTCTTTGTGCGGACTCCAGCTGCACAATGCAGAAACTAAATTGCAAATATCTGCTGAAACACCAGAGAAAATTCGCCTGATGACTCCTAGGAAAGACACCCTGTATAACATTCCACCTTTCAACTATGTAATATGTGTGAGTGTCCATAGGCGCAGTTGACAGCGTTCGATATGAACGTGCAGTGGACCTGAGACTCGTGGCGGGGAGCGGGGTTGCAGGGTGACAAACGTTCCCATTTCTCAGCCCAGCGGAGCCGTGGCTACATAGCCTAACCATGCCACACGATTTTTTTTTTGCCTCCTTACACACACACACACACACACACACACACACACACATATTTACTACATTAATGAGGTACAGCAAAATATACAAATGTTACGTGTAAAATACCAAATGAGGCCGTTACCTTTATTTTTAGTGGGGGAGAATGGAAACCCCCATGATAATCTTCGAACTTGCGACCGCAGAAGTCGCGCGGTTCCGGACTGAAGCGCCTATAGCCGCTCGGCCACCGCGGCCGGCTATCATCTTCATCTGACTGATCATCTCACGTCACGACCACACAGGCTTCGATACAATCGCTGTCTCTGTGCTCATCGTCTGACAAAAAAAATTACAATATTTTGTATGGGTTCTTGTTTTACGCCTTGTTCTATGTTCGACTTTGTAATGTCTTCCCACATATGGTTCACGACGTTCTTTCAATTTTCGGGGGTCATTCATGTGGCAGCCTCATTTATCAGTCTCTCAGTATCTCACAATGTAAAGACTCTATTTCGCTGCGCGATATTTGCTTTTGAGTCCAGACAAGTTTGATGGCGTTATAACGGCAATGCTAAGGTGGAAGACGTATAGCTTTGGGACCATGGTTCTCTGCTAATATATCAATTACATAGTGCGCCTTTCATGGCTTGTATCGTTTCACTAATTGAAGAAGTTCTGCTTTTCGCATTTCTGTTCCAAGACTTTTTATTATCTTTCAACAAGCAGACTACAGTCGTTAAATGTATCTGCTCCTGCGGTCGCAGGTTCGAATCCAGCCTCGGGCATGGATGTATGTGATGTCCTTAGGTTAGTTAGATTTAAGTGCTCAGAGCCATTTGAACCATCTGAAATGTATCTGCATTGATTTCCTTGTGGCAACCGACAGCTTTTTGACTGAAACAGTCAAAGTGCCGAGCACAAAATTGCTCATATAGCCGACAAGGACAATAATTTGCAACCCTCCCGTGCCAGTTGGCACACTCACACTTCCGTGACATTTGTTGGATTGTCATGGAGCGGACCGGGGTCAATTCTAGGGTCCGATTCAACTCGTCGGCTTTGACCAATGACCTCATACCTAAGCCAGAGACGCTACATAGAGGTAATCTTTGAAAGCAACTGATCATATTCATTAACAAATGAATGTGGTATACGATAAAATTAGAAACACAGTTCACGTGATTAATTACTTAGCCAAAAATTATTCTGACAAGAATTAAAGGTAACGAAAATAAATATGAACAGAAAAAGAGAATTATGCACGTCTGAAATTAATTACTGTTGTAATTTAAGCCATAAGAAAAGCACAGAGAGCCTTTAAATCCAGTACAGTATAGCGCACGGTGAAGTCGTCATAATATTATGAATCAGCGTTAACTTCTAATACTAGCTGTTAAATCTAACGGGACGAGAACAAAAGTGACCAAAATTGACAAAAAAGTAGGGTCTAACAAATACTGGAATCGGTAACTAGAACTGACCTATACGGGTTAATTCTAGTCACCGATTTCAACCATTCCACGGTTAGTTGTTTAGATCATTTTTATAACAAGTGTGTGCATTAAAGTGTTACAGGATTTCTACGTATGGAATTGCTACCTTAATTACTATGAAAAAGAGAAAAATTTCGAAGCTGTACCCACAATATCTATTAGTTTTCTATAGCAGTTCTGAGAGCAATAAGAAGTCTAGAAATCCTACAAAAACATAGCCCACATATTTACAGCAAAAATGACCAAAATCATGAACAATCGTAAAGTTTGAATCGGTAACTACAATTGACCTCCTATATGGGCCAATTGTAGTTATAGATTCCACCCGTTTGGCGATTCATCAATTGTATCGTTTTTGCAGAATATGTGTGCACTAAAATGTGGGCTAATATGATTTGTGCTTTTTAGTTGCTCTCTGAACTACTGCAAAAAAGTCACTAATAGTGAAACCGGTAACTGTTGTGTGTGTGTGTCAATCCCTGAGGGTCCAAACTGCTGAGATCATCGGTCCCTAGACCTACACGATACTTAAACTAACTTATGCTAAGAACAACACACACACATCCATGCCCGAGGGAGGACTCGCACATCCGGCGGGAGGTCCGCGCTATCTGTGACATGGCGCCTCAAACCGCGAAGCCACTCCGGGAGAAGAACCGGTAACTACAAGAATTGACCTACAGTATATAGAAGGTCAGTTCTATTTACCGATTCCAATTTTTGTTATACACCGCAGTAGTTTTAGAGAGTAATTACAAACGTAGAAATGGTATTACGTTTCAGTGCATACAGCTGCGAAAATATGTGATTGGAATCTGATTCCGATATTCTTTGTTTTCTGTAGATATTCGTTTATCATGTACTGGCTTTCTTTTACAATTTGGTTTGTTGGTTTCTCCACATTTTATGCTACTGTTTCGTACACTCCCGGAAATTGAAATAAGAACACTGTGAATTCATTGTCCCAGGAAGGGGAAACTTTATTGACACATTCCTGGGGTCACATACATCACATGATCACTCTGACAGAACCACAGGCACATAGACACAGGCAACAGAGCATGCACAATGTCGCCACTAGTACAGTGTATATCCACCTTTCGCAGCAATGCATGCTGCTATTCTCCCATGGAGACGATCGTAGAGATGCTGGATGTAGTCCTGTGGAACGGTTTGCCATGCCATTTCCACCTGGCGCCTCAGTTGGACCAGCGTTCGTGCTGGACGTGCAGACCGCGTGAGACGACGCTTCATCCAGTCCCAAACATGCTCAATGGGGGACAGATCCGGAGATCTTGCTGGCCAGGGTAGTTGACTTACACCTTCTAGAGCACGTTGAGTGGCACGGTATACATGCGGACGTGCATTGTCCTGTTGGAACAGCAAGTTCCCTTGCCGGTCTAGGAATGGTAGAACGATGGGTTCGATGACGGTTTGGATGTACCGTGCACTATTCAGTGTCCCCTCGACGATGACCAGAGGTGTACGGCCAGTGTAGGAGATTGCTCCCCACACCATGATGCCGGGTGTTGGCCCTGTGTGCCTCGGTCGTATGCAGTCCTGATTGTGACGCTCACCTGCACGGCGCCAAACACGCATACGATCATCATTGGCACCAAGGCAGAAGAGACTCTCATCGCTGAAGACGACACGTCTCCATTCGTCCCTTCATTCACACGTGTCGCGACACCACTGGAGGCGGGCTGCACGATGTTGGGGCGTGAGCGGAAGACGGCCTAACGGTGTGCGGGACGGTAGCCCAGCTTCATGGAGACGGTTGCGAATGGTCCTCGCCGATACCCCAGGAGCAACAGTGTCCCTAATTTGCTGGGAAGTGGCGGTGCGGTCCCATACGGCACTGCGTAGGATCCTACGGTCTTGGCGTGCATCCGTGCGTCGCTGCGGTCCGGTCCCAGGTCGACGGGCACGTGCACCTTCCGCCGACCACTGGCGACAACATCGATGTACTGTGGAGACCTCACGCCCCACGTGTTGAGCAATTCGGCGGTACGTCCACCCGGCCTCCCGCATTCCCACTATACGCCCTCGCTCAAAGTCCGTCAACTGCACGTACGGTTCACGTCCACGCTGTCGCGGCATGCTACCAGTGTTAAAGACTGCGATGGAGCTCCGTATGCCACGGCAAGCTGGCTGACACTGACGGCGGCGGTGCACAAATGCTGCGCAGCTAGCGCCATTCGACGGCCAACACCGCGGTTCCTGGTGTGTCCGCTGTGCCGTGCGTGTGATCATTGCTTGTACAGCCCTCTCGCAGTGTCCGGAGCAAGTATGGTGGGTCTGACACACCGGTGTCAGTGTGTTCTTTTTTCCATTTCCAGGAGTGTATTTGTTGTCATTCCTTTAATTTTCCCCATTCATATAATTTTCACGTTTTTCTGATAATTTTATTTTCTCCCCAATTTCCTGCTCATCTCCCGTTAGGTTCAAAAATTAATATAAAGTTAACGCTGTTTTATAACAGCGTGTCTTCACCATGCCCTTTACAGTAATGCAATTAAACTGTTCTCTGTGCTTCTCTAGTCGCATAAATTACGAGAATACTTTTTACCAGAGATGAAAATTTGCTTTTAATCCTTGTTCTTAATTATCTTCGTTATCTTCAGTTCATTTTTATACAATTCATGACTAGGTAAATAGCTGCGTGAAAGAGACTGTAATTTTATCGTATACTACATTCGTTTGCTTACGAGTATGGCCTGTTGCTTGCGTAGATTACCTATATGTAGCGACTTTGCCTCAGGTATGACGTCATTGCTCAAAGCCGACGAGTGGAATCGGACAATAGAATCTATCAGCATAACGAACGTTGACCCAGGTTTCGACAATCCTTTATTACATTCCCCGGATTCACTGCTAGCTACTCACACAGGAAACGACATCTCCATGCCAGTGTCTCCGCGTTCCACTCGTACCTTTCTTCCTGGGAACTTTTCGTTCTGCCTGTGAACAAACCACTGTCCAATAGCATATATATATATAGCGTGACAGCACTTTCAACGAAGTTGTCTGAGTCGCACGACTAGATCTCTTCCTTGACTTTCCACGCGTCACAATAACAGGACTCCCAGCTGAATTGGCAGCCTCTTTATCATTTGCGACTCTCTTCGCTGTCATTGTAAAGATGTCCGCTGCTTCTGTCACCCTGCCAATCGCTATATTCAATGGTATGAAAGACGCTCCTCTATCACTGCTTCTGCCACCCTGTTAATCGCTTTATTCAATGGTATTAAAGACGCTCCTCTGTCAAAGTAGACACACAATCTCTCTATGAATTCACGTTATTGAGATTCATCATAGCCCCTTTTCTTAAAGTCCTCTTCTCTGCGCTATGGGAAACCATTTTACACACACGGTGCCGGCCGGTGTGGCCGAGCGGTTCTAGGCGCTTCAGTCTGGAACCGCGAGACCGCTACGGTCGCTGGTTCGAATCCTGCCTCTGGCATGGATGTGTTTGATGTCCTTAGGTTAGTTAGGTTTAAGTAGGTCTAAGTTCTAGGGGACTGATGACCTCAGCAGTTATGTCCCGTAGTGTTCAGAGCCATTTTGAACCCACACGGCAGGAAACTCACAGCATTAGTGGAATGCACACATACACACACCAACTAGAACGAAACACGCGGCACCACAGACTGAAAGCAGGAGTGACCTAGCACTACGACAACATTGGGGCGTTGCCACGAAAACGTAAACAGAATCTCATGATCTAATTGGCCGTAGTGTGGACGCACGGAACTCTCATATACAAACGTAAATTAATGTCTAATTATTACTCACTTTAATAGAAAATACTTTATGCTGACTTTAATGCGGACAGCCACAAGATATTGTCTTGTGACAATAGTTTTTGAGACGGAGTAGTAAATAAGAACACACTGAAGATGCCACATAACGATTTGAAATATCCTTGGGGAAAACAAAATACGAGGGTTGGAACTTAAATATTGGTAACTATTTATTCACAACCGATACAAAAGAGTTACATGTTTGCACCATTTACTGTCCTTCAAAGTAGTCACTAGAGTTGTGTAGAACACGTTGCCAGTGATGTGGAGGGCGTAGTATACCGTTAGAAGAGCAAATGGTTCAAATGGCTCTGAGCACTATGGGACTCAACTGCTGTGGTCATTAGTCCCATAGAACTTAGAACTACTTAAACCTAACTAACCTAAGGACATCACACACATCCATGCCCGAGGCAGGATTCGAACCTGCGACCGTAGCAGTCGCACGGATCCGGACTGCGCGCCTAGAACCGCGAGACCACCGCGGCTGGCGTTAGAAGAGCATTCTACTAACTACATAGTATAAATAAAAATATATACATATTCCGGACCACTGAAGATACCTTGCGAAGAATAAAGCCGCAACACGTATGGCACAAAAATTGTCTTTCGTTATGTTGCAATTAGACGGTCCAAAAGTAAAAATTATCGATGTACCGTAATATTAGACGCAACTGAGGACTTCAGGATTGAGAAAGTTGAAGATGTTGCTGAACTCCGCTTTCAAATAGTCCTGTACTGATGAAGAACCAGGTGTATTGCCCCAGATGTTTAGTTCTTGCGCAACTGCAAAAATTAATGATAAGGATGTCAGCATCACTGGTGTCGAGAGATATTTACAGTGGCTAAAATCAATACACTCCAGGGCCAAGTGTGATCACTGTCAGATTCTGTGCAGAACTGACGTTGAACCGGGTCTAGCTTCAACGATAATGTACATTAGATCCCTTGAACAAGAAACTGATCCCTGTAGTTGGAAGAGAGAGCAGGTCACACCAATCTACAAGAAGGGCAGTAGGAGTGATTCATATCCAGTCTCAATAACGTCCATCTGTTGAACAGTCCTAGAACATATACTGTGCTCAAACACAGTGAGGCACCTCGAACTAAATGATTTCCTCAATGCCAACCATCTTGGGTTCCGAAATCCTAAGTCATTTCTCTCACTAAACATTCTGTAAACTTTGGATCAACGAAATCAGGTACTTGCAACATTTCCTCACTTCTGGAAAGGAATTACCTATGTATCACCCTAATGTTTGTCCACAAAAGTGCGGTTATATGGGATATGAAAAAAAGTTGTGACCATTTTTACGTATATTGGCAGCGAGGACGCAGTTTTCGATGAAGATTCATCGGCATCAGTAGAAATATTTTCTGGCTTGTCTCAGGGAAGTACATTGAGTTCGTTAAGCTTCTTATTGTGCACTGGTGAACATACCTCAAGAATCAGTTTAACATCCACATGATGTGTCACTGTCCAGTAACGTAGCTCGATGAAACTTGGACCGTATCTATAAAGGACTGTTACAACATAGAACAGAAGGTAACCAAAAGAAATGCGCAATGAGACGACACAAATGACATTTCTATTCAGAGAAAATAATTGTACTGAAGTCACTGCGATCAATGATGTCGGCTGAACATTACAAATGGTGGGACAAGGTTCTTTATAAGGCCTGTGTTCACTACGGACAACAGCCCATTCTCTACAACGTGCACCCATTGTAAGCACTTCATGTGGTAGGGTTTCCATTCCTCCATCACTGATGTTGACAACTGCTGGATGGTCGACGATGCATGTCTTATATGCTACAATACGTCTCACCACTGCACCCCACATGTTCTCGATGGGATTTAAATCAAGACAACGGGCAGGCCTGCCCGTTATCAGAATATCCTCTCGTTCCAAGAGCTCCTTCAACTACACTGTCTGATGAGGTCACGCGTTGTCATCCACAAAAATGAATTAAGGGCCGAAAAGACCTCTGAAAAGACGCACATGGGGAAGGAGTTCAAAGTCACAATAACGACGACATGGCAGCTTACTGTGTCGAAAGATTTGGGGGTCAGTACGACCATTCAAGATTGTCTCCCCACAACGTAACGCCTGGACCAACAAAATGATTATTTTCTACAGTGGTGAATGTACGGTCATATGGAGAGAGGTATCAACGCGTAATGCACCCATAACCATTTCCGAACATAATAATGTTCGTGGTCGAATTGTTATGATGTCGTGCAGGCATAATGTTGCAAGGGCACACTGATCTCCAAATCTTTCAACACGGTACACTCAACGCTCAACGTTGTTGTGAAACGAACTCCTTCTCCATGTGTGTCTTAAAGGGTGCACATGGGCCTGACCTTGTTTGTACGGATAACAGTGCGCCACTGCTCTGAACAGCGCAGATAGTGGAGAGCTTCGATTCAGAGATTATTCAATGTCCAGTCTACCCTTCCCGTTCTCCCGCACTGGAATTCTGCCAAGGACGAATGGGATACGCTGGCAGACGTATTGCAGCTCTTCCACACCATGGCGTCAGGGTCTCCTTAGAGTTGACACGACTCAGTGGTGATGGTCGTCCCAGTCGGTATGACGTGGAATGGCGTCCGTCGCTCACGACAACGCCAGCCTGTAATTAGTAGAAAAACATAAACTCCTAGCGTGGTTTGGTCGTATTTCAGATACCGTCTCTCGTGATTAATGTCAATATTTCGATAGAGCAGCGCGTCAGAATGTGTCAGCCGCACTGGTTTCTTCACTGATAAACGCGGCAATTGCACCACTCAATGACACTATGACTCCTTTGACCTGATGATGACCACCAGTTCTCTTTTGTTGTGAGTCCGAGACAGACTTTTGAGCTTGCGCGAACTGGTTAACTGTAGTTCTTCTTTTTATTATGCCCAGTTAGATAATGGTTGTTGAATATTAATAATAAAAAGTCTTGAATCTTCAATCCACCATCCAAGTCGTGGCCACATTATGGAATTGCGAGGATGATAAGTTAATAAATTGTTATTCCGTAGTCAAGACGCCGTTACGTCGCGTGTTCAATAACTACACGACGTAATTCCAGAGATAACATATACTTAAGCAATGTTCAGAGTGCGTCGTAATCTTGGGACAAATCGATGACTTTTTACTGTTAAATAACCATGAATTCACTTTTCACTTCATAATATCCTAGTAGTCAATTAATGGTCACTAATACATATGATAGTATCTATTAAATTATGTAGGTGACAAGAAGAATTAAAGTTTGAATCCAATTTTATTGTTCCTTGTAATTAATTGTCCCTACACTGAGCATGCTCACCGATTTACCACTCAGGGAATTGCTTCCGTTTGCATCAGTAATCTTGTCGTTGACGACAACTTCTGACAACTCGGCGCAATCGTACGTTCTTCGTGTTGGCGTTTGTATGTTACTAACTCGAGACTAATAATTGTTTTTATGTCGGCGATCATTCCTTTTCAATGCCCTTGAATGTTCGCGCTTATTCAGCATCACGAAGGCTAAGTCCCATCACAAATTTCACACGATTTAATTTCGTTGCGAATCTCCGTATCCCGTTATCTTGCTAACGGTAAAGATGACTTTTATTTAGTATGACTTCTGAATAATACTTCAATCTATATCGCAAAAGTGTCAAATTCCCGATCAGTTCAAAACAATCTAGTACCGGTTACATGCATGCTACTGTCGCAATAGTACTACAGAGTGACTAGATAGGAACTGAAGATAACATTTCCATTTCCGAGTTACATTGTTAGTCACATTGAACTTCCTTTTCGATGCGGCTACAACTCTCTTCTATGGTATATGTTATCTTTGGCCAATTCACCATCTGGGCCTTAACGTTCCTTATTAATTATTTTACAATTTTTTCTTTGATATTTTTGTTGCATATCTTATCAGATTCTTTGATTCAGTGTCTATTTCATGATAAATATTATTATTCACATGATATTCCTGTTGATCAAATTATCACATGTGTAAATTTTGCGTCAGTAGCTGCCGTCACTGTCAGGATGACTCATTTTCCTACTTCTTTTAGAATGAAGGGTTGTTTATTAGCATTTATGTAACTGGGGTGTTATAACACGAACCAACGACCATCCAGCAGTTTTAAACCTCGCTTGTGGAGTAATGGAACACCCTACCACAACAAATCCTTACCAAACTTGTGGCCAGCATAAGAGGACGTTGCAGTGCATGTATGGCCGTCCATGGTGACTATACACCCTGTTAACAACCATATTCCACATCTACATCTACATCTACATGACTACTCTGCAATTCACATTTAAGTGCTTGGCAGAGGGTTCATCGAACCACAATCATACTATCTGTCTACTATTCAACTCCCGAACAGCGAGCGGGAAAAAAGAAACACCTAAACCTTTCTGTTCGAGCTCTGATTTCTCTTATTTTATTTTGATGATCATTCCTACCTATGTAGGTTGGGCTCAACAAAATATTTTCGCATTCGGAAGAGAAAGTTGGTGACTGAAATTTCGTAAAAAGGTCTTGCCGCGACGTTTGTAAGGTCCAGGGGCCCGTCATGAATCACAGCGACCACAGTACAATTATTGTCTTTGAATAGAATTGTCGTTTCTTTTCGTCTCATTGTATATATTGACCTTCTGCACTTTACTATATCAGTTCTTTCTATCGTTGCGGCCACATGTAGTAAGCTTTGCTTCACGCAGTGGAGAAGGGAAAAATAGAGGCAGACAGCGATAGCAGTATTGCAGAGTAGGCGCGGCACAGGTAGCCTTGCTGACAGCAGCAGTCTACCATCGGGCTGACGCAAGGACGCACGCAGACCGAGCGCCGAGCGAAGCCTGGAGAGTGCTGAGTAAGGAGAAGCGAGGCCAGCACGGTAAGTTACGCTACAAAATACTGCAGGAGTAATAACAACAAGCTGCCACCGAGGGTAAAAAAACGTCCTCCTGCCGGATATAAATAGTGGGATGCAGGCAGCAATGGACAGAAGTCATTAGGAAGCAGTTCGGATCCGAGGACGGACGTGGTCCACGTCCGAATGTTCAATCTTCAAGGGGTGACGATTCCGGATGTCTGTTCCAGCTCGCAGGAGTCATCCGTTCGCCGCCAGATGTCTACTTCAGCTCTGGGGGTCGGCCTGAGTCCGGTCGGCACCATGGTTGACTAACTACAGCGAGAATTTCCAGCAGGACCGGCCACAGCGCGGTCTTGGGCACAGGCACCGCCGGGTCTGACGCCCGGACTCCACGGCAACCCGGCCCCACGGCGCGTGGTGCGTCCATGAGGCGAGCTCGGGGACATCGCGACTGACGGCTTCCCAGTCACCGGTGCAGCAGGCGGCGGGAGCTGACTTCACGGCGACGCGGCTCCGTGGGGCTGCCATACTGGGCTGCCGAGCGCCGACGAGTTCATCTCAACCACAGGGCACCCTGACTTCAGGGGCGCACTGGTGGCGCGCGTTGCGCGCATTGTCGGAAAATCTACGCAGCAGCAGCCAGGCGGAAGGATCCGCAGGGCTGGGCAGCGACAGTGAGGGAGAAATTGTAAAGAAAGCTCAATAAATAATTGCAAAACTCCACGCCGTCTCAGTCTTTGGCGCAGCCACTGCGTCTGCTACATAACAAGTACTGCAGAAGTCGTAACAAGTAGCAAACGGCCAGAACGAGTACTGCAGAAGTTGTAACAAGTGGCCATCTGACAGAACAAGTGGTGTCAGGCGCACCCACGCCACGACTTTCACTAGCACCGAGCGGAGCAACCGAGAAACACCGGATAGGGTGAGTCCAACAACTGCCTTCTCTCTATGTTTTCTGTGTAGGTACACATGTCGAGGGTAACGCTAAGGGATGTGAGAGTGTCATTTGAAAGATTTAGCAGCCCTGTAGACTTTTGCAGTTTCGTGGGAATGATAGTCACGTTAACTTAGTACCATCTAAATGTGTAGTGTGTGGATTAACAGGTCACATCTCTCCTTGCTATAAATTTGTACCAAGCACTTGTGATGTGTGTGGGTTTTATGGTCATGTAACTGGGCAATGTGGTTATTCTAGATGGCTTGCCATTAGACGTGCTAGGAATTAACTTGCTTCTCGGTAATACAATTTTATTTTTGTGAGGTGAGGTATACCACACGGAAAATGCCAGACATACGTGCAATCGGGACAAGTGACGCCATAGTCGCAGTGACAGAGCAAGTTAAGAAACTGATTGAAGAAAATAAGTTGCAAAAGCAGCACACGCAGAGGTTGGAGCAACAATTGTTGCAAAATACTCGATCAGGCTCAGGGAGCGATAGTGTAGAATGCAAGGGTACTGTCTTTTCTAGTGTGGCAGATTGTTCAGCGGCTAATTTGATACCTTCCTTCTCGGGTGAAACATCAAAGGATGTGAATGTTTTCGTTGGTGACGTACTTAGTACGACTAGACTCTATGGCTGGTCGGATAAAATATGTTTGCAAATGGCGAGGTTACGGTTAGTAGATGGCGCAAAGACTTATGTGGCATACCACGAAAGGTTAAAGGATGCTCCTACGTTCACAGAGTTGGCTGAGGGATTATTGCAAAGGTTTAGAAAACAAAACAGTGCCAGATTTTTTTGGGGTAAAAATTGGGGAGGATGATGCAAAAAACAGGTGAAACGGTAGAAGAATTTTCAGACAGAAGTAGGAGAATGAATGCACACGCGTATGAGTTAACGCTAGATGCGCAAATGAAGTTCTATTGAAAGAAGCAGAGAACAGAGCTTTAGAAGCATTTTTGCAAGGGATCTCGCCGGATTTTTCACGCCGGATACGGATGGAAAATCCAAGTCATTTAGCAGCAGCACTGCGCGTAGCTACACATTTGCAGGATGTGGACAGCGCCACTAGGAGTCGCAATGACTAGAAAATATTTTGGTCTTCCAAAGAGTGTTACTGGTGTGGGAAGCAAGGTCACTTTAAGGGACAATGTCGGGAACCGCAGTGTTTCAACTGTCAGAAAATAGGGCATAAGGCACGGCAGTGTAAAGCCATGAAACCGGTTAATGATACAGCAGGTAAGAAACTGTTAAACGAAAAAGGGAGTGTTCCTGCCGTCGGGAGGCATTCCCAGTAAAAAGAGGTACTCAGAGAGTGCACAAAGAGGCGGACTGTACTTTGATGGTTTGGATAAAAGATAAGTGGCGAAGAGTTTTAGTGGATAGTGGAACGCATGTATCAGTTGTCAGTGTGGACCTCCTGGGCAAAAAAGGATTGGAAGCTCTGAAATACAGATTGCGCGCAGTAGGTGATAAAAAATTAGATGCACTAGGGACAGCACAGCTCAAGTTTAAGGTATGGAACGTGTGATTCCGGGAGCAAGTGGAGGTGTTGTCAACCGTGGGACAGGGATTGTCAGCGATACTTGGGTTGGACTTTCTGATTAAACATCACTCCAAAATTGACCTTTTGCAACATACACTGGAACTCGATGGGAACTTGTTCTCAATGGGTACAGCCGTTGCACATGTTTCAGAGTCGCAAGGTGCACCGATAGCTAAGGTGATACCAACTAAACTGCGTACAAGTGCATTAAAGGTGATTTCATGTGACAAAGTACGAACAGGTACAGGCAAGTTGATTTGGGTGGATGTCGATGTGCCACAGCAGGGGTTATTCTTGGTAGAGACACTACCGAGTAATGAGGTGTTAGACGATAAGCGTTGCTTTATTCGTAGGAGTGTATCACGGGTAACGCACATAAACGGGCAGTTTATGGTTCCGCTGAGTTTAGATAACTTCGGGCGGGATGATGTCGATCTGCCGAAGGCATTAGTAATAGCCACAGTAGAGTTAATGGATGAAGAGGACATCGATAGTTCGAGGCTGGACTATGATGTAAAGCAAACCGTCAGCACGCCTGCACTTCGTGACAAGGTAAATCATTTGAGAGGAAACGATTGTTCGGGTATTGGAGCATTATTAATTAAGTATAAAGCATTGTTTGAAACACAGGGTACGTTACTTGCTACACCGATAACATAGCATCGTATTCCGACAGGGAATCACGCTCCGGTGTATCGTTAGCCATACAAACTACCGAAACAATTACAACCATTAGTAGAGCAATTAATAGAGCAACAGCTGAAAGATGGGATAATCCAGAACAGTAATAGTCCTTGGTCTAGTAGCGTGGTCCTAGTTCCGAAGAAGACACCGGACGGGTCGAAAAAATTTCGCTTTTGTTGCGATTACAGACATTTGAATGAACGGACAGTGGCGGGCGTATATCCGATTCCGAACATCACTGACACATTAGACAACCTAGGGCAGTGTAAATTTTTCTCCCCCATGGATTTGCGAAGCGGTTATCACCAGCTTGAAATATTTCCGGAGGACAGGCCAAAAACAGCATTTACGACGCATTGTGGTCACTTCGAGTATAAAAGAATGCCGTTTGGACTAAAAAATGCTCCCGCAACGTTTCAGAGGTTGTTGGATGGAATCCTTCGTGGGTTGAAACCGAAAAAACGCATGGCGTATCTGGATGACATTATAGTTTTTTCAAGAGATATAGAGCAGCATGTGTAACGGTTACAGAAGATGTTTAAAAGATTAGTGGCAGCACAGCTAACATTAAGATTGGACAAATGCCATTTTGCGCAAGCACAAGTAAATTATCTCGGGCATGTTATCAGTCAGGACGGGATACGGGTAGACCCTCGTCTCACTTTTGCAGTACGAGATTTTCCGGTTCCGCAAACGGTTAGACAACTGCAATCGTATATTGGTCTTGCGAGCTATTATCGAAAATTCGTACAGGGGTTCGCAGAAGTAGCGACACCACTTACTACGTTGCTAAGAAGAGGTGTTATCTTCCAGTGGACGTCAGAGTGCGAGAAAGCATTTCAAGAGTTGAAACGTATACTGACATCAGATCCATTTTTGAAGTTTCCAGACTTTTTGAAGGACTTTATACTACAAAGTGACGCGTCTAATCACGCTCTTGGGGTTGTACTTGGGCAAGAAATTGATGGCAAAGAACATCCGATTGCCTCCGCGTCCCGTCAACTTAACAAGGCGGAACAAATTTCCTCCACGACGGAGAAGGAATTGTTAGCGGTGATATACGGGATTTCGTACTTTCGATGTTGTCTGTACGGCAGAAGGTTTAAGGTTTTGACGGATAATTCAGCTCTGAAATGGTTACTAGGTCTGAATGACCCAGCGAGTAGTCTAGTGAGATAGGCGCTGAAACTCGGTGATTTCGATTATGAGGTAATACACAAGCCAGGTGTGAAACAAGCCAATGCTGACGCATTGAGCAGGATAGTGGCGGTATTACAAGTAACAGGGGTGACTGAAGATGAGTAGAAAAGGCCACAAGCCGTGGATGGTAATTGCCAATTGTTCCAAAAGCAGCCGCAGTTCCAAGTACAGGACGGGTTACTTTGCAGGTCGACGAAATGCGGCCCGCGCGTCGTCGTACCATCAGCGTTAAGATCTGAAGTTTGAAAGGTGGCTGCACTGAGTCACAGCGCCAGAGATTGCGCCGAAGAGTATCATCACTGCCTCCACTGGCAGTGCTTGTTGAGAAGTTCCTGAGGGCAGTAGTAGTCCTGAGGTACGCGTGATCTGTGCTTGTTGAGACGTCGATAGAGTACTAGTTGTTAAGTTGGGCAAGACACCATAAGTTATTCGATTGAGGATGTTGCAATGACCAGAGTGTATTTTTCGTCAACATATATGAGGATAAAGAAAATTTTTTATTTCAAGTGTCTTATGCCTCTTGGTCACAGGTTCAGTCAACAAAGCATCTGGCTCGTGTTCTTGTGTTAGACTGTAGTTCTGGCTTCTATATGTTTAAAATATCTTGTCTTATTGAGGTAGAACCGTGCCAGATGTGTACGTTGAATCACACTTCCACACACAGAACAGTTATACTTATGGTTTCTTGTTTCGTAGCTTTTATAGCTGCTGGGGACTTCATTAATTAATTGTGTTAACGCAAATTTCCTTTAATACTTTGTTGTTATTCTCTGCAGTCAGATTGCGAACTAATATTATTCAGGGTGTAACATTACAGGACATATTGGGACATATTGAAGTATTCGATACTGTAGACTTTTAGGGGATGTCGATACAGATATGCAAAATGTAAAGGGAAACTTTGGTGATGTTTAAATATTGTACTGTCAATATTGGGACATTTTGCACAGAAAGAACAAAAATAGAATTAATGTAAATATATATTAGTGTTAGTAACCTATTTTCATTCAATTTTGCAATTATATTTCATTTTGTAAAAGAAAGACTCACTGTTTGCTGTAGCTCTGATTAATTGTATAAATTATCAGTTTTGAGCTAAATTATTTCGTATAATATGGACAAGATACTTTTAAAAACTCACCAACTAAAGAGAAAGTCTTTAAATGAACGTTTAATGCACACTTCTGGAACTTTCTATGGAGAAATTCTATATTATGATCGCAAAAATACGAAAACTTGTGAAAAATGTTTCATAACCTAATTTCGAAAGACGATTTGTATCAAGAAATATTGCTAAAAAGATTTATTTACGTTTAGAAACACGATTTAAATCATTTTACATATAAATAGTTGTTCTAAATCACTCAAGAAATATCCAGAATCAAATGTCAAGATATTTCTGGAAACATCGGTATAAATCTAGTGAAGGTTATCCAGAAGCTGGTAGAAAAATGTTATAAAATTTTTTGGAAATTATGCTTGTAAGAATTTATATGTACTGATCCTTTTACTTACTTTAATCTGTACTAAAATTCTGTAATGTCTAATTTAGTCTTAAGTCATGAATTGCTATCGTATTGTAAACAAAACATTGTCAAAGACTCTCATTGTTTGGAAAGATATTAATACATCTAGGAGTTGTCAGTTGCCAGTTCCGATATGCAGTGCGGTTAGCTCTGAGAGTCAGTTGTTGAGTCTGTGAAGTCTGTCAGTTCTGTTTGTAAATAATCGTCTGTAATGAAGAATTACTTGTTGTCGTCAATATGAAATCAAGACCTTTTGCACGAAGCAGACACCTCCTAATGCAACGTTTTAATTTGGTGTTGAGGAGCTGAAATGTTATAATTTGGTGTTGAGGAGCTGAAATGTTATAATTTGGTGTTGAGGAGCTGAAATGTTATAATTTGGTTGAGGAAGCTGGGATGTTATAAGGCCAACCGATTACGAGACTGCGTAACCGGACAAACAGCGCCTAAAACTAAAAAAATATTTGCATTATATTTAATTAAGCCCCCATGCAAGTTTTGCAACAGGATCATGACCATTTTCTTTCAGGACATGGCGGGAGAAGAGCTACGGATAGGCGGATAGCGCAGTAGTTTTGGTGGAGGACACGATGTCGAGACGTGGACGAGTACGTCAGGAATTGTGTGACATGCGCACAGAGTGCGGACTTGAGCCATCAAAAGATTCAGCTTCAAAGATTACCAGAGGCAGACAGACCTTTCCAACAAATCGGAATTGATGTATTAGGTCCATGAAATAGGAGTGCAGCTGGGAATAAGTATGTGTTAACAGTAATTGACCACTTTTCTAGGTATTTAGTCATGGTCGCATTACCAGATCAGAAAGCAAGTACGGTGGCACAAGCTTTAGTTAATAATTGGTTACTCAGATATGGGATACATCAGTCCTTGATCTCGGATCAAGGTACTAATTTCACGTCTGATCTGGTGAAGCAACTGCGTAAGTTACTGAAGGTAAAGAAATTACGGACTACTCCATTCCATCCGCAAGCAAACGGACGAACGGAGAGACTGCATGAGTCACTATGTAAATAGTCAACACACCGACCGTGATGTGTACTTGCAATTCGTAACCAGTGCATATAATAGTAAGGTACATTTGTCGACAGGATTGTCGCCGTACGAAGTGGTGTATGGGCGGAAGATGACATCACCTTTTGACATGCTTCATCTAAGGCCGGGAGCGGCGGGTGAGCATATGAGGCAATTTGCGAAAACCATTAAAGAAGTATGGCAGAGAGTTAGACGAGCTAACACGAAAGCGGTGGAACGACAGGAACGGATGGGGGGTACAACGAGGAAGTTGCCAGAGTACTGAGTAGGCCAATGGGTGCTACTAGCTAATCCGTATGTTCCAAAAGGTGTAAGTAAACTGTTTAGGTTTTTTTATTGGTAACGCCGCCGCCACGTAGCGCTCTGTATGAAAATCACTGGCTGTGCCGTGTGCAGTCTGTGGCTGGTTGGCATTGTTGTAATACTCGCCATTGTAGTGTTGGGCAGCGGCAGCTGGATGCTAACAGCGCGTAGCGTTGGGCAGTTGGAGGTGAGCCGCCAGTTTGGTGGACGTGGGGAGAGAGATGGCGGAGTTTTGAAATTTGTAAGAATGGATGTCATGAACTGATATATATATATATATATATATATATATATATATATATATATATATATATATATATATATTATGAATATTAAGGTAAATACATTGTTTGTTCTCTATCAATATCTTTCATTTGCTAACTATGCCTATCAGCAGTTAGTGCCTTCAGTAGTTTGAATCTTTTATTTAGTTGGCAGTAGTGGCGCTCGCTGTATTGCAGTAGTTCGAGTAACGAAGATTTTTGTGAGGTAAGTGATTTGTGAAACATATAGGTTAATGTTAGTCAGGGCCATTCTCTTGTAGGGATTATTTAAAGTCAGATTGCGTTGCGCTAAAAACTATTGTGTGTCAGTTTAAGAACAGTCCTGTAGAATTTTTCAAAGGGGACGTTTCAGAGGGAGAACCAAGAAGTTCACAAACAAGTTCCAGGGACCATACCAGGTAGTGGAAATGTCATAACTTGTCAATGTAAAATTACAATTGCCTACCAAGACAACCGTGGTTCATGTTAGTAGAGTTAAGCCGTTCCAGGGGGTAGTAGATCCGTGTATATGTACTTCTCCTTCTGGCAGAAAGCGAAAAGAAGCGCCAGAAGCAGACAGTAAACCGGGTATTAAGTATAAGTTGCGTTCGAGGGATGCGTAGTTAGCAGTAACTATCATGTGTGTATTATTTTGTACATGGGCAGGTGAGTGTGACGTTCATGTCACCAGAAAAATTCAGACGGAGTCTGAAGCAGGCAGAGGGAGAGTTTCCAGAGGGGGTAGAGCAAGTAGTCTCGACAATTGAAGCAAGTATGTCACTTTTTTATCATATGTCTAGGATTAAGGTAACAACGGATCTAGTTAAGATGTACATAGAGATTAGATTTCCAGTAACTAGTATGTGGAGACCGTATCACTGTTACACAGTGCATCCTTGTCTGGTTAGATGGGAGCGCATGGGGAAGGGCGTACAGTTCAGGACACAGAAGGTTTTATTAATTTCTAAGGAGGGGGATACTTATGCTGCTATGTCGAATTTAGAGTTGAGTAGATGTCTAAGGGAGTCAGTTTCCATTTGTCCGCCACGGACTGTTTTCACGGGCAAGGGGTCATGTGGGATCCAGTTATTTAGGGCAGAAGCAGAAGCTTCGGAGTGGAGGAGAATAGTAGTGAAGCCTTCGCCTCATTTTCAGCAAGTTGGGTGGCATTGTTTGTATTCTGTATTCGCTACGGAGAGGATATCAGCCAAGTGTTGTGACAATGGAAATTGGACAGCAACCACGGAGATGGAATTATGGGACAGTGGTTTGCTAATGAACGGGACAAATTGTGAAATAGTAGGGGATCGTTTCAGCTTACCAGCGACAGTCACGGGAGTCACCAATGTTACAGATACTCATCTGACGCTGTACTGGCCAGATGCGTCATTCAGCATCGCTCCAGGAGAAAATTTGACGTATACTAACAACACCTTGGTTGCTACACTACTGCAAACGATAGATAAACTAGTAGATTCGGAGAAAGGTCAAATTTCAATGCAGCAATTATTAAGGCATGTGCAGGAGTACAATACCAAGGAGAAACGGAGCATAGTGAAGGTTCGTATTTCAACCAGTACTATTACCGTGTTGGTTGTATTTATCGGTGTGGTATATGTCTTATTAAAACGGAGGATTAAGCATGTTAATGCAAGACCGCTCCATGAGATTCCTGTAGAATGGATTACCACGAGGGCATGAGTCAGGGCAACCTGGATGTATATAGGAATGAAGTGGAATATAGGACACAACTAGAGTTAACGTATAGGGTAAATTCGGGGACTAATTTAATTTTTAGGAGGAGGCAGTGTTGCGGTGACATGGAGTAAGCGTTGCTTCACGCAGTGAAGAATGGCAAAACAGAGGCAGACGGCGATCGCAGCATTGCGAAGCAGGCGCGGCACAGATAGCCTTGCTGACAGCAGCAGTCTACCAACCGACTGACGCAAGGACGTACGCAGACCGAGCGCCGAGCGAAGCCTGGAGAGAGCTGAGTAAGGGGAAGTGAGGCCAGCACGCTAAGTTACGCTGCAAAATACTGCGGGAGTAATAACAACAATCTGACACCGAGCGTAAAAAACGTCCTCCTGCCGGATATAAATCGTGGAGTGCAGGGAGCAATGGACAGAAGTCATTAGGAAGCAGTTCGGATCCGAGGACGCACATGGTCCACGTCCGAATGTTCAATCTTCAAGGGGTGACGATTCCTGGAAGTCTGTTCCAGCTCGCAGGAGTCATCCGTTCGCCGCCAGATGTCTGCTTCAGCTCTGGGGGTCAGCCCGAGTCAGGACCGGCCGCAGCACGGTCTCGGGCACAGGCGCTGCCGGGGACTGACGCCCGGACTCCACGGCAACCTGGCCCCACGGCGCGTGGTCCGTCCATGAGGCGAGCTCGGGGACATCGCGACTGACGGCTTCCCAGCCGCCGGTGCAGCAGGCGGCGGGAGCTGACTTCACGGCGACGCGGCTCTTTGGGGGTGCCATACTGGGCTGCCAAGCGGCGACGAGTTCATCTCAACGACAGGGCATCCTGACTTCAGCGGAGAAATGGTGGAGCGCGTTGCGCGCATTGTCGGAGAATCTACACAGCAGCAGCCAGGCGGAAGGATCCGCAGGGCTGGGCAGCGACAGCGAGGGAGAAATTGTAAAGAAAACTCAATAAATAATTGTAAAACTCCACGCTGTCTCAGTGTTTGGCGCAGCCACTGCGTCTGCTGCATAACAAGTACTGCAGAAGTCGTAACAAGTAGCAAACGGACATGACAAGTACTGCAGAAGTCGTAACAAGTAGCAAACGGCCATAACGAGTACTGCAGAAATCGTACCATGTGGCCATCTGACATAACACCATGTGTGATTCAAATTTAATCGAGCTATGATACCTGGCGTGGACGTACCAACCGAAAGTTACGTTGCTCCTTAAGTTTTGCAGTTCGGTGTACGCTAATAACGTAGCAGAAATTCTTAATAGCAAACTCAAACTTTTCATCATTGATGCTCTTATCTATAATGAGCCACTGTCTGGAAAAACGAGCAGAAATATACATATGCTAAGACGATTTCAAACTTGTTCAGAAATTGGCAACTTGTTTTTCAGTGCACAGAAATGTAAAGTTATGCATTTGAAAACAGAAATGTGGTGTCCAACGACTACAGTATCAGTGATCACAGCTATAATCCGTCAAATTATAGACATATCTAGATGTACGAATTTGTAAGTCATCCTGTCAGAGGTTCGAGTCCTCCCTCGGGTATGGGTGTGTGAATTGTTCTTAGCGTAAGTTAGTTTAAGTAGTGTGTAAGTCTAGGGACCGATGACCTCAGCAGTTTGGCCCTTAGAAATTCACGCGCATTTGAACACATTTGAAGATGTCACCTAGGCTCCTCCTTATGGCCGGCCGCGGTGGTCTCGCGGTTGTAGGCGCGCAGTCCGGAACCGTGCGAGTGCTACGTTCGCAGGTTCGAATCCTGCCTCGTGCATGGATGTGTGTGATGTCCTTAGGTTAGTTACATTTAAGTAGTTCTAAGTTCTAGGGGACTAATGACCACAGCAGTTGAGTCCCATAGTGCTCAGAGCCATTTGAACCATTTGGACCTCCTTATGTAAGGCATGTGCCAGACTTCGGCAAGACACTGGGAAAATTTAGTCAGTTTGCAAAGAACACTGGTTATAGATCATCTGTATGGCGCACCTTAGAATTTTGCTCAGAATGTGAAAATTGTCAATGGTAAAATAATAAAAGTGTTTTATTTTATGCATAGAAGTTCTCGGGTACGACTTACAATACCTTCCTGGAAATTAATTTGCAATCTCAACTTTTCCTTTGGCTGTCTTTTCCATTCCTTGTATGAAAATATTAGCAAATACAATTTATAGAGAATTATTTCAGTTCATTTGTAGTGTAAGTAACGTAAAAACTGAATACCATAAAAAAGGGTTTTCGCTTAGCGACTCGATCTCACTCCTTCGGATTACTATTCTGTACTCATTGGTCTGTGGATCCACCATGAACATGTGACAGCGGCTGGTCGGCTATTTAACAATGAAATTCGCCAACGGCTCTGCAGCTGAGATATTATTTTATTTTATTTTTACTACCAGTTTCGGCATTCCATTATGTCATCTTCATGTCCCATATGCATCTCTCAGAAATAAATGATACTGGCATACCGGGCGCTATGTTCCTGGATGTCGAGAATTCTAAACCGTATCCCAAGTGTTTCGAAGGAAGGAACATATGGCTCAGTTTGCCAGTGTCGTTTATTTCTGAGTGATACATATCGTGCCTGAAGATGACATAATGGAATGCCGAAACTGATAGTAAAAATAAAATAAAATTATGTCTCAACTATACGACTGCTGGCGAATTTCATTGTTAAATTCTGTACTCTTTCTGCAGAGCCAAAAACTGCCTTAAAACTAAGCCCACTCAGTGGTTCATGCCACGACCGACCGCGCAAAACTGCTATTTTCTCTAAACGTAAGGTCATCTGAAGCTCCCACTTCTATCTCTTTCATTTCTGGCTAAGCCGTTCCTGTACTTTAAATTTGTACGAAATTGGCTATGACGAGTAGGCGCGATCCCCTTTAGAGCAATCATTTTCCAGCGCTCCACACGGGATTTGAACTGGAAGAAACGATAACATATAGTAGCATTACACGTAAGTACCCTGTGTCAAGAGCTCTGACGCTAACCGGTGCTATGTAAGTCTCTACGTAACTACTACAACCTCCATCAGTTTGAACCTACATACAATATTAAAGCCTTCGTACCCATCTAAAAATTTTACCCCTCATACTCTCGTACTAAATTAACTAGTCATTGATGCCTCAGAATGTGCCCAGTCAACATATGCCTCGCTTTAGTCACGTCATACCTACATTTCCTTTCTCTCGACTGCGATTCAGTAGCTCTGCATTGCTAATCTGATCCATCCACGGAAACAGACGCCGAACCTAATACGGTTAACAATATAAAATGTGAAATACTATTTCCTGAAAGAGTTGTAGAAGTGAATTTGGACTGTGATTAAATAAAATTTAGGTGATTCACGTGTGTGCAGTCGTATTCAAGAGTCTCACTACCATAGGCCTATATTTGTGTCAGACACGAAATATCCCCTGAATAATATGGTCATTAAAAAGATGAATCAAGAATGGACGGATCAACTCTGTGCAGTAATCTACTATCTTTCTAAAAATATCAGCACACCTAGAAGAACTGTCTCTTAACAATCGTCTTTGTAGTCTTCTTAGATATTATAGTTTCAGAGTAATGCCAGTGCTGGAAACAATCAAAATTAACATATCTTCGTGTGATTGAATATTAGTAGGTGGATCATATGCTGACCCTTGAAGAAGGTTATCCTATACATTGGCAGTCAGCGGTTTCAACTTGTCATAATTTCTGCAACAGTTGTTATATGAGAATTCAGTATCATTTAGCTCGCAATTTTTATTTAATTGTGGCTTACTAATGTGCCATTATTTAAGAATGGTCTTTTTTCTGTGTAATAGACGTGTTTTGTTCTTCTGAGAACCTACAGTAGCTTTTACACTACTTATGGCAATAGATTTAATATTTATCACTTACATTAAGTACAGGTCCCTTTCCCTGGATCTAGGTTATTTAATCCTACTTTTATCTACCCAATGTACCTGATTTTGTTTAATGTTACCCTAGTTTGTTTTAGCATAATACAATGCTTAAAATACTGCAGTTCATATTTTTACAAAAACGTTCTCTAAATGTTTTTCAGTGTACTCTGCTTTTACATCTACTTCACAAGAATTATTTGCATATCCGAAGTATTTTTCAATGGCTGTTACAGTGTAATCCTCAGTCGTCGTAAGTTCCCAGTGGAAAAATTTTGACGAAGCGCACTAGCTTATGTCGATGACAGCTACCATTTTTTTTAAATTTAGATTTTAAGAAGCCGTAATTCGGTAACCTTCGTCCTTAAAATAATCCAAACCTGTCAATCAACAAATCAAAATATTAAAATCATCATAAATTATGAGCTTTTGTTTACATCTGCATAATTTCATTAAAATTCTCTGTGGATATATGATAAAGATACCCTGTTGACATGTACATCGAGTGTAATATTAGCTTCTGCAAATACCCATTCAATCACGTCAACTTACTTGTGCGTCTGCATAACAATATTTACAACGTATTAGAGAAAACAGTTAATAGCTGTGGAGACATGGTTGCAGTATATCCCCCATATTAAGAGTAAGCTGTGAATAAATATAAAACTAAATCTCTGAGGTTCGCTGATGACATAGTAATACTGGCAGAAAGAGAAAATAACTTTAAATGTCAGTTAAACGGGATAGTAGTGTTATGAAAAGAGGTTATAAAATGAACATCAACAAAAATAAAACAAGGTTAATGGAATGTAGCTGCTCAAATTTAGTAATGTGGGTCGGATTAGAAAATGAGACACTGTTTCGGGGGAAAAATTACCAACAATGGCAGAAGTGTAGAGGATGATAAAATCTGGACTTGCAATAGCAATATGAGCTTCCCTGAAAAGGAACAATATGTTAACAGTTAAGATACATTTTAGTGCTCTAATTCTATTTTGAAAATATTTTTCAGGAATCCAGCCTTGTACGGAAGTAAAATCTCGACAGGAAACAGTACAGATAAGGATGGAATAGAAATGTGTTGCCATAGAAGAATGCTGAAGATATGATGGGTAGACTCAATAACTAATCGACTCATACTGAATCGAATTAGAAAGAAAAGAACTATTTGGCACAGCTTTACTAAAAGAGGCATACAGGAAAAGTGAATTTGGGAATTGAGGGAAGCTTGGGAGGTAGAAATAGAGGAGGGTTCAAGTGGGAGCAATACGTAGAAATGAAAAGGCACAGAATAACTGAGATGGAGGATTCCATCAAACCAGTATTGGAACTGAACACCACATCACCACCTCTTGAATATTACAATTAAATGAGTTGCTGTTCCTGGGATAAGAACGAAGAAGAGTTGTGAATATTGGTGTTTAACATTCTGTCGACTGCAGAATGTCAGGGGATGGAGCAAATTCTGGGGGATATAAGTCGGTCGAGTATTTTTCAAAAGAAGAAAATCTACATTTTCCTTAAGCGATGTAGAGAAGATCCTGGAAACCGAAATAAGTAATTAAAATACCGTTCCTCCAGAATTCGAGTCCAGCGCACGGATTACTGCGAAATACGCTTGATTTTACAGGAGGAGATGAGTAACAGTACTGATTGTAAAATTCCCCAACGCATATTTCTGTCTGCATGTTATGAGTATTTCAGGAACTGGTGCAGTGATTCTGTTTTCACTAACAGACAGATTCACGGCGAGGGTTTGTGTATATCTATAATCATAATAAAGAAAACATTCGGCTGTAGATACCTAACGCTAGCGGTGCAAAGCCATGACGGGTCTCAAGAAGAAATACACTGCCAGAAAAAAAAGCAGTATCAAAAAATAGTTAACATAGAGTAATAACATTTCGCCATTTCATGTGTAGATAACATATTTGAATGATTAACATTACAAGGGCACAAGTTAATGGTGTGAAATGCTGGCACATTGATAACCTGTGTAACCGCCAGAATGTTGGATGGAAGTATGCAAACGTGCATGCATTGTTCTGTACAAGTGCCGGATGTCAGTTTGTGGGACTGATTTCCATCCCTGTTGCACTTGGTCGATCGACACAGGGACGGTTAATGCTGCTTATGGATGCTAAAGTTGTCGCCTGATGACGTCCCATATATGCTCAATTTCAGGCAGATTTGGCCATCTAACAGGCGAAAGTAACAACTCGACACTCTGCAGAGCATGTGGGGTTACAACAGTGGTACGTGGCAAAGCGCTATCGTGTTGGAAAACACCACTGAAATACTGGTCATGAATGGCAGCACAACAGGTCGATAACTTGACTGACGTACAAATCAGCAGTGAGGGTACGTGGGATAACCACGAGAATCATACGAAATAGAACCCTAGACGATAACTCTTGGTGGTGGTCGAGTGTGCCTGGCACCCAGACATGTTGATACAGACCCTCATCTGGCCTCCTCCTAACCAACACACGGCTGTAACTGGCACCGAGGCAGAACCAGCTTCCAACAGACTTCAACCCAGCCGTGCAATGACCTCTCGCTTGGCACCACTGAAGGCGCAAATGGCGGTGGTTTGGGGTCAGTGGAATGCACACTACAGGGCGTCTGGCTCGGAGCTGTCCATAAAGTAATCGATTTGTAACAGTTCGTTGTGTCATTGTGGCGCAAACTGCTGCTCAAATTGCTACTACAGATGCACTGCAATGCGCCAGGGCCAAACGCCAATCTTATGGTCTTCCCAATCGGTAGTGCCACGAGGCCGTTTGGAACCTGTTCTTCCTGTGACTGTACATTCCCGTGACCACTGCTGCCAGGAATCATGTACAGTGGCTGCATTCCTGCCAAGTGTTCCGTCAGCATCGCAGAAGTAATATCCAGCTTCTCGTATCTGTATTACACGACATCGTTCGTAGACATAGATTTTGATAATGGTGTCTTTGAAGCTTTAAAGGTATTCTGGATTAATATCAACTCACCACGTCCAATGTCAAAGGTGACTAAGGCTCACAACCGATACAGCGTGTATTTAAAGCAAGTCTGATTTACATCTTCATAGCGGTGCTACTAGCGCCAGTCTTACGCGACTGAACAGACTTCAGCTTTCAAATACAGAAAAACTGCTATCACTTTTCTTATGCTACACAAGTCCTTCTTTGTGCTGCGATATACACTCCTGGAAATGGAAAAAAGAACACATTGACACCGGTGTGTCAGACCCACCATACTTGCTCTGGACACTGCAAGAGGGCTGTACAAGCAATGATCACACGCACGGCACAGCAGACACACCAGGAACCGCGGTGTTGGCCGTCGAATGGCGCTAGCTGCGCAGCATTTGTGCACCGCCGCCGTCAGTGTCAGCCAGTCTGCCGTGGCATACGGAGTTCCATCGCAGTCTTTAACACTGGTAGCATGCCGCGACAGCGTGGACGTGAACCGTATATGCAGTTGACGGACTTTGTGCGAGGGCGTATAGTGGGCATGCGGGAGGCCCGGTGGACGTACCACCGAATTGCTCAACACGTGGGGCGTGAGGTCTCCACAGTACATTGATGTTGTCGCCATTGGTCGGCGGAAGGTGCACGTGCCCGTCGACCTGGGACCGGACCACAGCGACGCACGGATGCACGCCAAGACCGTAGGATCCTACGCAGTGCCGTAGGGGACCGCACCGCCACTTCCCAGCAAATTAGGGACACTGTTGCTCCTGGGGTACCGGCGAGGACCATTCGCAACCATCTCCATGAAGCTGGGCTACGGTCCCGCACACCGTTAGGCCGTCTTCCGCTCACTGCCCCAATATCGTGCAGCCCGCCTCCAGTGGTGTCGCGACAGGCGTGAATGGAGGGACGAATGGAGACGTGTCGTCTTCAGCGATGAGAGTCGCTTCTGCCTTGGTGCCAATGATGGTCGTATGCGTGTTTGGCGCCGTGCAGGTGAGCGCCACAATCAGGACTGCATACGACCGAGGCACACAGGGCCAACACCCGGCATCTTGGTGTGGGGAGCCATCTCCTACACTGGCCGTACACCTCTGGTGATCGTCGAGGGGACACTGAATAGTGCACGGTACATCCAAACCGTCATCGAACCCATCGTTCTACCATTCCTAGACCGGCAAGGGAACTTGCTGTTCCAACAGGACAATGCACGTCCGCATGTATCCCGTGCCACCCAACGTGCTCTAGAAGGTGTAAGTCAACTACCCTGGCCAGCAAGATCTCCGGATCTGTCCCCCATTGAGCATGTTTGGGACTGGATGAAGCGTCGTCTCACGCGGTCTGCACGTCCAGCATGAACGCTGGTCCAACTGAGGCGCCAGGTGGAAATGGCATGGCAAGCCGTTCCACAGGACTACATCCAGCATCTCTACGATCATCGCCATGGGAGAATAGCAGCCTGCATTGCTGCGAAAGGTGGATATACACTGTACTAGATCCGACATTGTGCATGCTCTGTTGCCTGTATCTATGTGCCTGTGGTTCTGTCAGTGTGATCATGTGATGTATCTGACCCCAGGAATGTGTCAATAAAGTTTCCCCTTCCTGGGACAATGAATTCACGATGTTCTTATTTCAATTTCCAGGAGTGTATTTTGTAAATCAGACTTTTGCTACTTGGATTTCAGTTTTATGTGAACATCATAATTTATGTAGCTCGCTGTGAAACTGCTGACTACGCAGCAAAACAATCTTTTTTTCTTTTTTTACGCGTGACAGTGCAAGTCTCGTCGTTGGGATTAAAACTCGTGTCGTTTATTGCGAAGTGCACTTTGCATAATGTGCGGCGATTTATAATGAAACCAGCCCCGAACAAGTGGTTAACGCAGCAGGCTGCGCGGCTACTGTTGTAAACATGTTTGACGTCCCGTAAAAAAAAAGAAAAAAAATAGGACGTGACAATAAACAAGTAGTCCGAAGTAGAGGGGCGGGCGTATTGGAGTGGGCAGACGCGGCGGGCTGGCAGTGACGGCGATATACTGTGCGTCAAAGCGCGCCCAGACAGCCCGACAGGCCGCTGGCCGGGCTGTAATGTTTTACGGGCAGGAGAGCGCGGCTCGTATATCAGCGGGGCCCTTCCGCCCAGCACAACAGGCGGCGTCTCCGGCAAGTGGCCGCCGCGAGACGCCGCGAGCAGGGCTGGAGCGCGCCACGGCTCCTTCCGCAGAGCCCGGTCCGCTTGTGTCGTTCGCAGAGGTACATCAGTATTGTTTGTGTAGTCGAGTCAGGATGGACGTAGGCAAGTGGTCTTTCTATAACTCGATGAAACAAACTGAACAATGTGTATCAATTCTGTATCAGTCACATAACACAGAATTCGAAGCTGTCAGGTAAGGTTGCAAGATATCACGTGTCGGAGGGAGAAAGAGATGTGAATATCACATAGATTCTATAAATGAAATGCAAGGAATGCTGTTCAACAAATGAGTGGTTTATTCAGTGAAACTGCTTTAAACTGTACATGCAATAAATATTGAAATTTTATCGAATTCATTAAACATTCACTCACAAATTATTCAAATAATGATTAACAAAAATAAAAAAAATGGGTCGCCAGATACTGTAGAAAGCATAAAAAAAAGAACACAAATAGAATTGAATTGACACCAAGAGCTCACGACAAGCGAATTATATAGGGTGCCTGCCCTGGTAGTTGCATTTTAACATGAGCATTGCATGCCTTCATTCTAATTTAACATATAAATAAATTACACGAGACCAGTTGACCTGGTGTAATAAATGAGGAAGGAATAAAAAAACCAGCTGAACATATGACTCTCTTAGAGGGCAAACGGTGAATACTGTGCCTTGCGTCTTTATGAGCATCTAACACATTGCAAGGAAATTGAAGAAAGCGAAAGAAGAATGCGCAGCTAGGAAAGCGGGCGTTTTCTGTACTACCATGTTCATAGCGTGGTCGGCGTGGCGGTGGAGTCGGTTGATTGCGTGCGGCTTCATCAAGACTCTGGCAGCGACGTAGTTGATAGCGTCCAACATGCCCCACGCTGAAAATAGTGGCCGAAACCTGCTACTGGAAGTTATCATTACTGGACGACGATATGCGTCCATCTGCACGTGCAAACCTACGTGAAACTGCATTGAACAAAGCTCAAAACTGTTCTAACAGTACTACCGTCATCGGACATGTAGTAAATCAAAATGTGATCCTGAGTCAAGCTCTTGATAACGCGCACAATTAGTGAAGATCGCCTACTTGGATCTAACAAACTTTGCTCTCTACGATGTTTGCGGTGAATGCAAAGTGCATCGTCTCATGACAAGCGATAAGAGAATCCTTGCGACTTATCGGAAGCAGTCAAGAGTGAACTCTTGCCTCCTCAGAAGCAAAATTCGTAATGCCAAATACTAGTGCGCTCCTTGCGCCTGGAGAGAGAGAGCCACTCCCCTCCAGCGTCGTGTCTCCACCCTTCCACAAATTACGTAGCTCATACTATTTTTCAAAGCCAACATTAGATTCTTGCCAATGAAGAAGTCCCTTTCCAAATTTCCTCCGTCCTTGTCGTCGCATTCCGCGACTCTGTGTGAGACGGAGTATACAAATAAACCAAGACTTCTCCATTTGAGTATGGCCGCTACATTCCCAGGTGTTCTGCTCGCGGGAAACGGCCAAAATTCCACGGGCCACTTGAGATTCTTGGACACCCAAGTCGTACTTTTGCTATTCAACTCTGTCCGCCTTACCTATAATTGTGGCAAGTCTGTTTTTCGCTCTAGGTTTATAGTTTCCGCTGCCTCGGGCACACGTGCGAATGTCCACGGCTTCCCTTGGCAGCGTGTTGATGTATGCATCGTCTTCGCCTGTCGCTAATCCTCTGGGGGCCTGCCCTCTGTGAAGCGTGCCGACATTGGCGCGCGACCGCCGCTCGCCCGTGGGCGCACCACCTGTGTCCACCTGGTCGCCGGGCTTCCCAGCTAGGAACGCATCAGAAGAATTCCTTTCATGCACAAAGTGTACCAAGTTTGCAAAGAGAAAAATCATAGCCCTTTACCGATGCTTAATGACACAATAATTCACCTCCATCACACTTCATATATTGCAAATTAACCAATGACTCATTTTAAAAGCCATTATCACCTTCAATTATAAACATGACAAGCTTTGACGCTTTTCAACGTGTGCCACGAGGTTCTATTTCCGATGCTCCGTTTTTTCTGGAATAAATAAATTATACTGATGCGACAATACTCGTGAGGAACCTCCTAATATCGGTCGGACCTGCTTTCAATTGGCGTCGTGCAGCAACTCGATGTGGTATGGACTCAACAAGTCATTGGAAGACCCCCTCCAGAAATATTGAGCCAAGCTGCCTCTATATCCGTTCATAATTGCGAAAGTGTTGCCAGTGGAGGATTTTGTGCACGAACTGACCTCTCTATTACGTCCCATAAATATTCGATGCGATTCATATCGGGCGATCTGGGTGGCCAAATCATTCGCTCGAACTGTCCAGAACGTTGTACAAATCAGGTGACATGCCACTGTATGTTCCCCCACTGCTTGAATATTGCTCACCGGTGTGGGATCCGTACCAGATAGGATTGGTAGAAGAGATAGAGACGATCCAACGGAGAGCAGCGCACTTCGTTACAGGATCATTTAGTAATTGCGAAAGCGTTACAGAGATGATAGATAAACTCCAGTGGAAGACTCTGCAACAGAGACGCTCAGTAGCTCGGTACGGGCTTTTCTTGAAGTTTCGAGAACATATCTTCACCGATGAGTCACGCAGTATATTGCTTCCTCCTACGTATATCCCGCGAAGAGACCATGAGGATAAAATCAGGGAGATTAGAGCCCACACAGAGGCATACCGACAATCTTTCATTCCACGAACAATACGAGACTGGAATAGAGGGAGAACCGATAGAGGTACTCAATGTACCCTCCGCCACACACCGTCAGGTGGCTTGCGTAGTGTGGATGGAGATGTACATGTAGATGTAGATGTAGGCCATCAAAACAACGTAATTTGCAAGAAGTAAGAAGCACTACTTTGCCAATTCCCAGAAATCCGTTGTTGTTTGGGAACATGATTTCCACGAATGGCTGCCAATTGTCTCCAACTAGTCGAACATAACCATTTCCAGTCAACGATCGGTTCAGTTGGGCCAGAGCACCCAGTCCATTCAATTTAAACACAGCCCACACCATTATGGCGGTACCATCTGTAAGTAGGCTGTTTAGGTTTTTATGTTGGTAACACCACGTAGCACTCTGTGTGAAAATCACTGACTGTGCTGCGTGCAGTCTGTGGCTGGTTTGCATTGTTGGAATTTTTGCTACTGTAGTGTTGGGCAGTTGGATGTGAACAGAGCGTAGCGTTGCGCAGTTGGAGGTGAGCCGCCAGCAGTGATGGATGTGGGGAGAGAGATGGCGGAGTTTTGAGACCGGACGATCTAGACGTGTGTCCATCAGAAAGAGTATATGATGACTTTTGAAAATTATTAAGGTAAATACATCGTTTGTTCTCTATCGAAATCTATCATTTGCTAACTATGCCTATCAGTAGTTAGTACCTTCAGTAGTCAGAATCTTTTATTTACGTGGCAGTATTGGCGCTCGCTGTATTGCAGTAGTTCGAGTGACGAAGATTTTTGTGAGGTATGTGATTCATGAAAGGTATAGGTGATTGTTAGTCAGGGCCATTCTTTTGTAGCGATTATTGAAAGTCAGTTTTCGTTGCACTAAAAATATTCTATGTCAGTTAAGTGTTTATCAGAATAAGTAGAGAGAGAAATGTCTGAGCACGTTAGGTTCTGCTCAGCTGTTTGAAAATCAAATAACGTACGAGGTTTATCAACACAGTAATTCATTAATTTGTCTAAGGGGATGTTTCACATCAGCCTGCAAAGTGTCTTGATGACATCTTGGGTCCGTTGCTTCCTGGGACCTGCGCCACACTAGAGCCCGACAATCTGCTCTTAATAACTGAAATCTGGACTCGACTGACCAGGCCACAGTTTTACAGTCGTGTAGGGTCCAATCGATATGGTCACGAGCCCAGGAGACACGCTGTAGGGGATGTCGTGCTGTTAGCAGGGGCACTTTGTTGCTCGTCTGCTGCCATAGCCTATTAAGGCCATATTTCGCTGCACTGTCATAATGGATATGCTCGGTACATCACACTTTGATTTCTGCCATTATTTCACACAGTGCTGCTTGCCACTGAAAACTCTACGGAAACGCCTCTAATCCCTACTTTAGGATATAATGTAGACCGTGGATCACAACGTTCGCCTTGGTCAGAGCTAATGTCTGGAATTTGGTGTTCTCGGCACGCCCTTGACGTATGGATCCCTGAATATTGAATTCCCTAACACTTTCCAAAATGGAAGGCCCTGTGCGTCTAGCTTCAATTACCTTTTCGCCTTCAAAAGTCTGTTAATACCCGTCGTCCGGTCATAAAACCGTAGGAAACTTTTTCACATGAATTACCTGGGTACAAATGACAGCTCCGCCTATGCACTGCTCTTTTATACCTTCTGCACGCGATACTACCACAATCTGTATATCACTATCCCTTGACTTTTGTCACCTCAGTGTGTATTCCACTTGCTGTTTCAGAAGATGCAAATTCTAACCTTTTTATGATTCAACTTCGATATGTTGGGCAATAGCTTCGTTTTACAAATAAGGTTAGGTCCATTTTACGTCTTCAACTGCAGTATCTGGATGCTACGTCGGCTACTTATTTCAGTTTTATTATCACTAACGTTGCACTTAAATGATTTATGTTTTATTGTAATTTAATCATTGTTACGTTTTATATCGGTTGGTACCATTTACAATTTAGCTACAATACGTGTCAAGTAGGGGAGACAGGGGCACGTTGGCCATATTAAAAAAAAAAAAAATTATATTAATTTTTTTACATATTTAAATTTAAGAAATTATTGCTAAATATTTAGAGCAATCTTACTGAATCTGGATCACAATTATTAACATTGAAAATATGAGTTAAAAAGTTTAAAAAAAATTAATTACTGGACATATGTCAAGTAGGCCAAACTGCCTCTGTCTCGGGGTAAGTTGGCCCAGAGGCTGGGGCACGTTGACCCATGTAATATTTTGATAAGTTAAACTAGTATAACTTTAGGATATCAAAATAAAACGAATAGTTATCAAGAAACATACTTTAATGTACATCAAATCAAGTTGAATATTGTGTTAAATGCTTAACATTTTATTATGACAACGGGAAAGCTCAAAATTATTGGGAATTATAGTGTCTTAATACAAACCAATCAACTTCAATCACTGTCCACATCCAAAGGATCAGCACAGTTATAACACTCATAAAATAGTCCACGGATTTAATTTTTCACACATGTCTGATGAGCCCAACGCTTGCACTTTGTGCACTGAATCCATTGTGCTCCAGGTTGACTGTTTGAAAAAAGCTTGAGACACCTTAGGCACAGCGAATCTTCATCTTCCTCATCGTCATCATCATCTTCATCATCGTCATCTTCCATTGGCTTCTTCTTGCGTTTAAGCCTACTGCAGTTGATCTAGTTAAATTCATTTTACCATTGCTCCTACTTCATTTTTGAAAAAGTGCTTTTTCAGCCTGTGGTTTAAGTTTTCTTCTTGTTCTTCTTCGAGGGCTTTTTTTACTGGAGTGTCTGTCACAATGGCAGAAACTCTTTTCCCTTTTCTGGGCTCTGCTTTTTCAAAAGGTCTGACCTCTTCTGGAGTTGGAAACGGTCTTACGTTTATCTCAGCTGGAGTTGATGGACTGTTTTCAGGGTTTGGATCTGGCCTATCCGAAGTGTAGGAAGGCATAAAATCACTGCCAGTAAAAATATTTTTGTTAAAGGGATTGATCCCAGTTACCTTGAATCCACTGGTTATGTTATTGGGAGTTGCAGGATTTGGAAGTGGTATTCCCACTATAGACGGGATGTCGTAAATAGTCATAGGCCATTTATTATTGTTGACCCATGCATCACATGCTGAGTACACGAACTTTTTAAAAGGCCCATAAACACTTCTGTCTAAAGGCTGCAGCTTGTGGCTACAATGCGCCGGAAAAGATAGAAAGGTGATTCCATTATCTTTGCAATGATCAAGAACTTCGGAGTCGAGATGTGAACTGTGATTATCAATCAAAACCAAGCAAGGGCGTTCTTTTGAGCAGCGAGTGTGTAGAACAAAATGTGTCATGTATTTTGCAAAGTTTGTCTCCGTCATCCACCCCGAAGTACGAGCTGCTCCATCACACCCAATCGGGTCGTCAAGGATAAAATGAGGCTTGAAGTTGACCCTCGGGAAGATGAAGAATGGAGGCACACTATTACCCAACGCACTAATTGCAAATGCGATCGTAACAAGTGACCCTCTATCGGCCGATGTCACTCGCCCTATTTGACGAAAACCTCTTCGAGCGACTACTCGATCAGGACGCTGGACGGTACTTACTTCAGTTTCGTCAATATTCCAGATGTCCGCAGGGGTGACTTTTAATCTTTTTAAAACTATGTCTAGGTTATTAAAAAACAGTTCGACATTATGCTTGTTGAAAGTGGTGCACCAGGCTAAACTAGTTGCTTGAGGAGTCCGAATGGGGAGTTGAGGGTGCCTCTTCAAGAATCCTGTGAACCAAACACTTCCCGCCATTGCGGTCTCGGTCCATGTTTGGGGTATTTTATTGTTGCATGCAATAGCATATCTATACACAAACGGCCTGACTTCTTTCGGGGAAAGACCATAATATATGTCACTTGCCTTCATGAGGTACTGTTCAAGCATATCTTCTTGTTCAGAATTTAATATCTGAAAATAAACAACTCTAGTTAAGTTACCCATAGAGGCACAGTATTTGTTTTCATGTGTGTGTGTACGGGTGTGTGTGTGTGTGTGTGTGTGTGTGTGTGTGTGTGTGTGTGTGTGTGTGTGTGTGTGTGTGTGTGCGTGAGATAGATAGATAGATAGATAGATAGAGAGAGAGAGAGAGAGAGAGAGAGAGACAAATCAGTAGGCCTACAGTGCACAAGACGACATAGAGATAAACACAATAACAATGGCAGGGATAGAGAAAAAACATTACAGATTGAAAAATAGCTTTGCGAATAAATATAATTTTAGTTAACAACATTTCATACCTGAAATCTTTTATCATAGCGAAATTTATCCCAAGGCTTCTTTTTGTCATTTAAGTGTTTCTAGGACTCCTCCAGGCTGAGGGTTTTGGTCCATTGGCATGAGTTGAGGTTCAGTTTCAGTTTCCTGAAGTTTAATTGACTGTGTTGGCTGACATGAGGTCTGTTTGTACTTAGTTTTTCTTGGAATCCCAAATACCTCACTAGTAGTCCTCACAGATCTTCCCTTCTCTTTTACTTCTAAAACTGCTTTTAGCATCGTATCTTCAGAAATCATTCCTCCTTCCCTTTTTCTTTTATAATTTCGTACCATTTTTATGTTCATATAGATAAAACAAATGGTTTAAACTAAGGCCGTAACTCTGATGTTCCTAAAACAAAGAAATGGACCAGATTTTGATATCAAATGATAATTAAATCGACACTCTAGCTGCAAACAGGCCTTGACATACATCATTGGTGACATGTTGAAAATGTGTGCCCCGACCGGGTCCTCCTCCTTATGCGGCAGACGTTCTAGCCATCTGAGCCACCGAGAGCACAGAAGATAGAGCGCCTGCTGGGACTTATCCTTTGCACGCTCCCCGTGAGACCCACATTCCCAACACATGTTTGCCCATCCCACTCATTACTCGTACGGGATTTGTTAGATTACCACGAATAATGAGTGTGATGGGCAAACATGTATTAGGCGTACTACGAATGTAGTGATGTGGACATGTGTTGGGAATGTGGGTCTCACGGGGAGCGTGCAAAGGATAAGTCCCAGCAGGCGCTCTATCCTCTGTGCTCTCGGTGGCTCAGATGGATAGAACGTCTGCGAGGTCCCCAATGATGTATATCAACGCCTGTTTGAAGCTAGGGCGTCGATTTAACTATCATTTCATTCTAGACAAGCTGCACGCTCATCTACATCTACATCTACATGATTACTCTGCAATTCACATTTAAGTGCTTGGCAGAGGGTTCATCGAACCACAATCATACTATCTCTCTACTATTCCACCCCCTAATAGCGCGCGGGAAAAACGAACACCTTAACTTTTCTGTTCGAGCTCTGATTTCTCTTATTTTATTTTGATGATCATTCCTACCTATGTAGGTTGGGCTCAACAAAATATTTTCGCATTAGGAAGAGAAAGTTGATGACTGAAATTTCGTAAAAAGATCTCGCCGCGACGAAAAACGTCTTTGCTGTAATGACTTCCATCCCAATTCGCGTATCATATCTGCCACACTCTCTCCCCTATTACGTGATAAGACAAAACGAGCTGCGCTTTTTTGCACCCTTTCGATGTCCTCCGTCAATCCCACCTGGTACGGATCCCACACCGCGCAGCAATATTCTAACAGAGGACGAACGACTGTAGTGTAATCTATCTCTTTAGTGACTTGTTGCATCTTCTAAGTGTCCTGCCAATGAAACGCAACCTTTGGCTCGCCTTCCCCACAATATTATCAATGTGGTCTTTCCAACTGAAGTTCTTCGTAATTTTAACACCCAGGTACTTAGTTGAATTGACAGCCTTGAGAATTGTACTATTTATCGAGTAATGGAATTCCAACGGATTTCTTTTGGAAGTCATGTGGATCACCTCACACTTTTCGTTATTTAGCGTCAACTGCCACCTGCCACACCATACAGCAATCTTTTCTAAATCGCTTTGCAACTGATACTGGTCTTCGGATGACTTTACTAGACGGTAAATTACAGCATCATCTACGAACAACCTAAGAGAACTGCTCAGATTGTCACCCAGGTCAGTTATGTAGACCAGGAACAGCAGAGGCCCCAGGACGCTTCCCTGGGGAACACCTGATATCACTTCAGTTTTACTCGATGATTTGCCATCTATTACTACGAACTGCAACCGTCCTGATAGGAAATCACGAATCCAGTCGCACAACTGAGACGATACCCCATAGCTCCGCTGCTTGATTAGAAGTCGCTTGTGTGGAACGGTGTCAAAAGCTTTCCGGAAATCTAGAAATACGGAATCAACTTGAGATCCCCTGTCGATAGTGGCCATTACTTCGTGCGGATAAAGAGCTACCTGTGTTGCACAAGAGCGATGTTTTCTAAATCCATACTGATTACGTATCAATAGATCGTTCCCTTCGAGGTGATTCATAATGTTTGAATACAGTATATGCTCGAAAATCCTACTGCAAACCGATGTCAATGATATAGGTCTGTAGTTAGATGGATTATTCCTACTACCCTTCTTAAACACTGGTGCGACCTGCGACCTGCGACCAGCGCAATTTTCCAATCAATGGTATCCGTTCTTTCGGGAACAGATACTACCTTCATATATTCTCGAAAAATGTAACGAAATTACGTATTCTCAAGACACGACTTCCAGTAAAACAACAAAAAATTCATAGTGCAGGAGCGGCTTATAAGTTTCAATATACAACGCGAAAGAGTAAAAAGATATTACTGGATCCCATAATCAGTTTCCATTTCATGAAGATTGACCAGTTTATGACCCTTTGTGACACCACGTACAAGGATACAATTTCACGTTATAGATTATTAGAAGTTCCGTACACGAACTGATTTCAGAATAGTTGTGCGAATATTTGAAACACGCAATTGGAATAACCTACGCATCGCCTTTTAGTTACCACGGTAGCTAACTCTAAGGATGTCACCCAAAATATTCATTACTGAAGAACTCCAAATGCCTCATACTAATTCCAGAAGGCCGGCCGCAGCGGCCGAGCGTTCCTAGGTGCTACAGTCTGGAACCACGTGACCGTTACGGCCGCAGGTTCGAATCCTGCCTCGGGCATGGATGTGTGTGATGTCTTTAGGTTAGTTAGGTTTAAGTAGTTCTAAGTTCTAGGGGACTGATGACCTCCGATGTTAAGTCCCATAGTGCTCAGAGCCATTTGAATTCCAGAAGACAGAACAGAGTAAACACAATGGAATGAGCCCATTTTAACTATATCGCCATTTGGCTCGACACTTGCGAACGATTCCTATTGGATGATAGCCTACGCAACCCACTAGAGATACAACTCTGCACCAGTGTGGACAAAGAGATAGCGAAGACAGCTAGGCTCGACTAATCGAAGCCGACCATAGTGTGATCTGGAAAAACACTGCAAAGGTGAACGCGCGATTTCATAAAGCAAAAATAAACAAAAGTGGAGCTGAGTAGGCGACTTGCAACACGTGCCCGTTATCATATATAGTATTATTCTTTAGTACTTTCCGTTTATCACTTTTCTCAGTGAATTGGTAGACCCTCCACGACTTCCTTTCGTTTGCCAACCTCTTCATCTCAGAGCATCACTTACATGCAACGTCTTTGATTATTTGTTGGTTATATTCCATTCTCTGTTTTCCCCTACACTTTTTGCCCTCCATGGCTCCCTATAGTACTACGGAAGTTATTCCCTGAGTTTTTAACAATGCTCTATAATCCAATCCTTCGACGTATCCTTTGATTCACCAAGTCTGCCGGGAACCTCATTTCTTCTCTAATCAGACCACTTAATTAGCACCCTGGCAATATTGTAAATGTATAAAAGTGTTCAATCTAAAGCTTATTGAGGACTTCGCTAAAGTCTTAAACATAAATGAATAGGCTTCTAACAATTTTTACATAAGTTGTAAACAATGGCGTCTACTGTTTTGAATCAAAGGCATTGGGAAAGAAAAAAAGTGTTCTATTATGGTTTGCATATTAGCCTTCTTTCTGTGAAAATCAGGGGAAACTGATTTGCAAGGCTAAATAGCGTTAAATGTTGTGAGGCTAATGGTCCCCTAGTCATTAAGTGCAAAACTTTTTCCCGAGACGTGACCCAGTCTAGAACGAAAACTGTAGCGCACACTGGTCACGGCAGGGACAACATATTTGTAACTAAATTAAATGGACGTGATGGTGTTTCGATTCTGGAAGACACGTGTAAAGAACAATGAGTTAAAAAACGTATGTCAGGCCCTTTTAGCGCACTGGCGCAAATCTTCACTGTATAATTAATGAAATAAAACAAAGACGAAACAGTTTACAGGACATTTGAACCAACAGGATGGGCTCCCTGAAAACTTGTCCGACCTAATAAACTGTAATCTAAAAATATCTATCAAGAACATACTCTCAGTACAAATGAATAAATAAATAAAGTTAAAATAAAATTAAATATGAATAACCAAACCGGCATAGACATGGAAGTTTACGAATACTGGAACACAAGAGAAAAGTCACGGAATATGGTTGATGACTCTCATTTATTGCTTATATCTCATGTTATATGAAACACAACAGCCACAAAATCCATATTCTCAATTTCATTACAGACTTAACCTCTCAAAACATCAGCTAGTGCATTTATTAAATCGCTTTGAATGCTTGCCAAAGTGCTACGGAAAATAGTAGACGTAACTAAATATTCTTTCACAACAGAGTCAAACTCATTTTCAAGAAGAAATTCCATGTAATTCCCTTTGTTCGCAGATTCTGAATTTTCCTCGCAGACTCGAAAGGATAGGTCCTGTGTCGCTAAATAGCAAACGGCATCAAGTAATCTGTTATTTTTTACTTTCTCATTGTGCTATTCTATTTGTATCCTTCGTTAAGAACCCAAAAGAACTTCAATTCTACCAGGGCACGCATTAAATCTGTAGTATGCTAATGAAGTAGAAAGGTGAATTTCCTACTCACGATGTTTCTTCGCTGCGCTACTAAGATGATTTAAATCGCAATACCCTTGCTGAATCCAAAAAGTTTTCTTTTAGCAAATAACATACAGGTTCAACAATAATATCTGTTCGTCACATCAAAGCCGCAAAGCCTGTCTGATAACTCGTTCAATTCCTTACGAAAATTCATCTGAAATCCATTTCCAGTGGAACCAGTTCCCTAGAACTTAGAACTACTTAAACCTAACTAACCTAAGGTCATCACACACATCCATTCCCGAGGCAGGATTCGAAGCTGCGATCGTAGCGGTCGCGCAGCTCCAGACTGTAGCGCCTAGAACAGCTCTGCCACTCCGGCCGGCCTTCTTAACCAAAAGAACGCAGGAAGAGTTGGTCAGCAATTTAACCAATGTAATCAGGGTACACTCTTCTGAGTGGAGAGCAATAACATACAGAGTTGTAATATTCATTCTTAGGTCTGTTATTGTCCCTCATATATTTAAACGATCTTACCTCTAATACTCAACAAGTAGAATTATTTCTTTTTGTGGATGACACTAGTATTTTAATCAGTCCGAGCATACATCCAGCAATAAAACAAATGGTAAACAATGTTCCTAAAAGTGTCATATTTCTTTTCTGCGGATGATCTCACTCTCAATTTTAAGAAGGCACATCATAATCAATTCTGCAAATAGAGGTATTATGCCACTGATAGTGTAACACAAGCTGAGAAAATAATAAATACGGTGAAAATTTAAATAATTTTAGCTGTCCGTATTGATGAGAATTTAAAAGGGAAAAAGCACATTTCTGAACTGCTAAAACAGTTCATCCGCATTTGCGTTTAGAATCACTGCAAATCTTTGGGAGAGAGAGATCATTAAGTTGACACATTTTGCATATTTTCGTTCAGTAATCTCATTTGGGATAATGTTGTTGTATAACTCCTCTTTAAGAAAGAAAGTCTCCATAGCTCACAAACGTGTTGTAAGAATAATATGTGTTTATTACCTATAATCATGTTGTAGACATCTGTTTAAGGAGTCTGGCATTCTGATTACTGCTTCGCAGTATCTTTATTCCCTGATGAAATTTGTTATAAATCACTACAGTTCAAGCGGAACAACGCTGTACATAATTACAATATCAGGCAAGTGAACATTCACTACTTTTGAATACATTGTGGGAGTGAATAGTGACCAGTGTGTTACAAATATTTACTATCAAAAGCAGTCTCGATCACAATTTATTTATTACGGTGACCGGTTTCGACCACTACTGTGGTCATCTTCAGACCAATGAGTAAGAACATCCCTCTGGTGGTATATCGTTACTCATTAGCGATTTACCACCAGGAGGAGGTTCTTTCTCATTGGTCTGAAGATGACCACAGTAGGGGTCGAAACGCGTCACCGTAATAAATTAATTGTGATCAAGACTGTTTTTGATGGTAAATAAACATTCATTGCACCACGTTAAGGTTGTCTTTAACGCAAAAAGGGGTGTACAATGCTGCAATTAAAATTTCTTATCAGTTACCCATGGATATAGAATGTCTGACAGACAGCAAAGTAAAATATGAGAATAAACTTAAGAAGTTTGTTCTTGACAACACCTTCTATTCCGTTGAAAATTTCTGTTATTGGAATCTGTAAAAGGCTTGGGTAGGAACTGATAACTCATATCTGTACGTTAATAATAAAGAAAAACTTATAAATGTTCAGCATGTAGCCATTACAAATTATTCTGCGATGTGAATGTAAATGGTCCGTTCCATATGATTACAATTTATGTTGCAAACCATGCATGCAACATGAAACTAAGTAATATAATATCAATATTATATGAGAAGCAGTTCTGTAGTCGCTAACATATAAATAACTGCCTGCATATTATTTATTTTACGCTGTATAGTTCGCTCCAGCCGCAGGTTCGAATCCTGCCTCGGCCGTGGATGTGTGTGATGTCCTTAGGTTAGTTAGGTTTAATTAGTTGTAAGTTCTAGGCGACTGAATACCTCAGAAGTTAAGTCGCATAGTGCTCAGAGCCATTTGAACCTTTTTTCTTTTTTTTGTAAATGAAGAAACTTAAACTATGACGACGTTATTAGCAAGTGTGTCGAAGCCTGCCCAACGACAAACACCGGCACACACTCATCGGAGAATGAAGAGTGTATACGGGGCAGCACGTCAGTCGAAAAGCACCGTTTGGAATGCCTCTGGAAAACTACAACCCCTTGTTGCTTCACGATAATGCACGTACTAATATCGAAACTGTCATAACGGACAAGTCGTGCCAAATCAAGTGGTAGACATTCGAGCACGCGCGCTATAGCTGCAGTCTCTCCCCATGCGATTATCACACCATAGGTTCCTTAAAAAGGCAATTGCGGACTTCATCACACAGCAGGCACGGCGTTTTACGGATGAGTATTGCAAACCTTGTGCGTCGGTCGGATGATTCCCGCAATGTTCTCGGCGTTTTGCGTCATTGGTCTTCGAATGGAAACTTTGTGATCGCTTCTTACGTTATACAGAATGTATGGTTGAATTATCATTTACTTAACGACTGTTTTTTTTTTACCATCGTCACAGTGTCAAGTTATATATGAATAATGTATTTTGCTGATGGTTGGTTGGTTGTTTAGGGAAGGAGACCAGACAGCGTGGTCATCGGTCTCATCGGTGTACGGAAGGATGGGGAAGGAAATCGGCCGTGCCCTTTCAGAGGAACCATCCCGGCATTTGCCTGGAGTGATTTAGGGAAATCACGGAAAACCTAAATCAGGATGGCCGGACGCGGGATTGAACCGTCGTCCTCCCGAATCCGAGTCCAGTGCCTTACCACTGAGCCACCTCGCTCGGTGTATTTTGCTGATGTCTGTATTATTGATTACTAACTAATTGTCTATTAATATCTTGTCTGGACATTTAAGAGTCACAAAACATTCGAGAATTGTTGGTGGGACCTACGCATTTAGGAGATATAAGCTAGTATATTACGCTGTAGATATTCCACTGCTTGTAAGTACCATTCTTTGAGTGGTAATGTCATCATGGTTCTATGACTGCTGTGTGTCTGCACACTGTTGACAACGTTGACACAGTGTAATACGATATGATAGCCATATTGTTTGCCCCCTGTAATTGCAGACAGTGTATATCTTCATATACAACTAATCTCTTGTATGGCAGTATGTACTGTGTACTACTGTATTCTTTGGAGTTGATGTAAATCCATGAGTCCATTCACGCCCTTTGTTTCCGTGAGATCAGTCCCCACGCTGTTTCTTTCATAGTCGGTTCTGAGTTATTATGAGACCAATTTTATGCTGTTTAGAGTCATGGTGTGTTCGGTATGGTTAAGTAAACATTTTTTAACTTTGACGTCTTTCAGTGCATCAAAAGAGAAGATGAACTACTTATCTATCTGATATACTGATTTGGTAAGCATTTTTTACAGTTTTATACATGTTCATATATTTTTCTAATTTACTGTGTATATTTCATATTTAATTTTTTTGGGTAGTCTTCCTGCAATATTTTTGTTTGAATGTTTCAGGTGCAGACGCCCTTCGTGTGTTTTGTTCACAATACGTCATTCAGTTTTTTTGGGATTGCTGGAATCGCCTTCGTGGAGATGGCACAAAACTAAGATAGACGACAACCTGGATACTGCTGTAAACTAGACTTCTGTAGATCTAGAGGTCATGGCAGGTGCTATGAAAACCGCGACACTGCCGCTCTTTTTGATCCACTGAATACCTTCAGCAATGTGTATCTTGCTGGTACAAATCCATTCAGTCAACATAACAAATCTGGACTCACGTAACGCTCCCAAACTGTATAGCTTCCTCAAGTGTGATCGTATTTTTCACAGCCAAATAAGACAATAGGCCAGTGTTGTATTGTATTGTATTGAACCGAGGACATAGAAATGACGGAGAGGCTTCGTCACCGCCGTAGCCCTCAGTGGTTCACAACCCCACAACAGGCTGCAGCAGTCCACTCACCCCACCGCCGCCGCCGCCCCACACCGAACCCAGGATTATTGTGCGGTTCGGCCCCCAGTGGAACCCCCCCCCCTTCCGGGGAACGTCTCACACCAATCGAGTATAACCCCAAATGTTTGCGTGTTAGAGTAATGATAGTATATGCTTACGTGGAGACAGTGTTTTCCCTGCAATCGTCTACATAGACTAACTATGACGGAATAAGGGGAAACAGCACGCATTCACCGAGGCAGATGGAAAACCGCCTTTAAAACCATGCAGAGGCTGGCCGGCACACGGACCTCGACACTAATCCATTGGGCGGATTTGTGTCGGGGAGCGGCACGCCTTCCCTCAAGCAAAGCAGTGCGTTAGACCATACAGCTAACAGGGCGGTCTAGGCCAGTGTTACTAAAACCATCGAAAGTACATGGTGAATATAGTGTGCCATGTTTACGTCACGCAAATAAAGTAGGGCGGACAAGCCGAAAGGCGTCAGAAGCTCTACAACGAACGTAAGTGGCACATTAATTTCAGAAACAAGGGAAAATTGGCTACAGAGGATCATAATTTTGGCACAAAACTAGATCTGAAAACGCGAAGACCCCGCTCCACGCTTCATCATACTGGAATTTTCCAGAAAAAGGGCATAGAAACGTGTGCTAGGGATGTAACGGCAATAACGAGCAAAGGTTAAATGTTGGAAGCTGCCTTGATCTTCTTTCGCCTCCATAAAAAAGGGGCGCCGACTGTATTTTTCGCCGGCCAGAGTGGCCGAGCGGTTCTAGGCCCTACAGTCCGGAACCGCGCGACCGCTACGGTCGCAGGTTCGAATCCTGCCTCGGGCATAGATGTGTGTGATGTCCTTAGGTTAGTTAGGTTTGAGTAGTTCTAAGTTCTAGGGGACTGATGACCTCAGAAGTTAAGTCCCATAGTGCTCAGAGCAATTTGAACTATTTTGAACTGTATCTTTCATTGCCGGTTCCCCTCGATTCATTGTGTGAAACCAATCTCCATGTGACATCACCCCACCTATACTACTCGCATATCAGAACGCCACAGTGTAAGAGATATAAATCCAGTCAATTGCCACCTAACGGAGAAGATGGTGAACATATTTGGAAGCTGGAGTTTCTGCTAAGATGTGACGCTTGTTGTAATCTGGAAGAACTGTATACTTAAGCTTCCTCTGTGCTGGAAAAGAAATATTTAGAATCTGTCTGTATTAAGAGTTTTGAATTAAGCCTGTAAAATGGTGCTTTTTGCTCCGACGTCCGACCACAAGTATGAGATCCTCAGGTTGATTGTTGATAACTACCAAGTGAGACAGAAAGACAATCAAATGGACCAGCGAACAGACCAGAGTAGAGAACGTCATTACGGCTGCACTGACAAACAAATGGATAGTGGGCGGATCAAGAAAAATGGTTGCTGGATTCCAAAGACGACAATCTGGCGGATGGAATGTAAATGACACTATGAATCAAGGGCATTAACGTGTCGAAGAATGTAGTGCATGGCAAAAGGTAGCTGAACTTCTTCACAATGCTGGTTCTCTTGAGTCTGTACGTGATGGAGAGGAAGAATTGATTTTCATATATATATATATATATATATATATATATATATATATATATATATATATATATATATATATATATATATATTCTGAAGGGTGATCGATTTATGCTAATATTTGTCACGCAGGAAAATGATGCTACATTTGTAGTGGTAATTCATTATGTTTATCAAGAAAGTTGGATGAAATTTTTTAAGAAATAAACAGCTATTCTCATGACTGTACGAAGAAAGTGGAAGATGTATTGGACAGTATTTTACTTGGAAAATAATAAAAATTTTACATTATTTACATATCATAAAAATATGGTGTGCATATAAAAGATGTGCGTCAAAGAACGGCATCCTAGCTGGCAAACGTACTGAAACATTGTGACCATCACAGATGTCCGACGTTGCAAGAACTACTTACGGACTGTGGGTGGGAGCGCTAGCAGTGGAGGGTATATAAAGCGTTTTGGGAGGATGAGGAGAAACAGGGTAATCGTTATCGTAATGCTGAAATGGAGTGATTTACTGGACGTCCAAAAGTGCAACATCATTGACTTTTTGGCCGAGGTTGCAGTCATTTTTGAAACAGCACAGTTTTTAAACTGTTCACGTGGTTAAAATATACTGTGTATAGGTGACATGGTGAACGACGGCTGCATGGTGTGGGTATTGTTTTCGTGGAATTCTATGGGTGATCTTATCAGTCTGGAAGTCACAAAGGATGAAACAATATAATTCAATCCTGTTCGAGCCATGGAAAAAAATGGTTCTGAGCACTATGGGACTTAACATCTATGGTCATCGATCCCCTAGAACATAGAACTACTATTTTTTTCTTTCGTTGCATCTGAACGGGGCGGACGTCGTAAGACACCCTTTTATGTTCGTTGTTGTTCTATTAACTCAGTTTTTTTTATTACAGCGGGCTGTTAACTCTCTGACCGAACACGCTGAGCTACCGTGCCGGCGCTTAAACCTAACTAATCTAAAGACAACGCACAACACCCAACCATCACGAGGCAGAGAAAATCCCTGACCCTGCCGGGAATCGAAGCCGGGAATTCGGCTGCGGGAAGCGAGAACGCTACTGCACGACCACGAGATGCGGGTTCGTGCCATGGATCCTCAACCGAGGAACTGTGTAGTTAAACATCCCGTAGGGAGCCAATGCAGTCATTGCATTGTAATGGATTTAGTTAGGCATAAATAAGCTCAACTCCCCTTTCACGGTTCTCTCACTTTGTTTACGATGATCTGAGGAACTACCGTATGGATTTCGGTGCAGTTACACCAATAAAGGGAATCACTTACAAAAAGTTTATTTATTAATGTTATAAATATCCTGTAAAATTTGGTTGATTTATGTTGAATATGTCCCTTGCACTGTGAAAATGATGGCATTGCTATCTAGTAATGAATGGCAGTACTCCTTGGAATGGCTGTAGCTCGCACGTTCTGCCGCTGCAGTAAGGCGGCCTTATGCGTATCTCCTGTGCCCACAGAGTGCCCTTGCCACTTTCAGCACAATTTTCCTCTCCAAAGGCAATGTAGGATGGCAGAGGGTACTTCTTACCAATGTTACCTGTCAGAGGATGCTTTGTAACGATCTTGGGTGTCAGAGGGTGCTTCAGACCAATGTTGCACGGCAGAGTGTGCTGTGTATCGACGTCGAGTGGCATAGGATGTTGCTGTAAGATGTTGCGTGGCGGAGTGTGCTCCGTCCTGATTGTGCGTGGCAGAGAGCGTTTCGCAGCAACGTTGCGTGGTAGAGGGTGCTTTTACCGATGTGGCGAGGCACAGGGTGCTTTATATCAGTGCTGCATGACAGAGGGTGCTTTGTACTGGTATTGTGTGGCAGTTTTCATAATAATATTCCATTTCAGAGTACAATGCATGCCAGTATTGTATGACACAGGGTTCTCAGTACCATTGGTGTATGCCGAAGAGTGTTCTGCAACACTGTTAAATCGCAGGAGTAGCTTGATGCTGACAACATTTCAGAAGATATTGGTGGCAATGTCATGTTCGGAAATGAAGGAAAAGGTCGCACAGAAAATACAGCTTGGGCCATAGTGGCACTGCACTGTATGTAGATCGCCTGAACTGGTGCTGTCGTCTTGTGGACAGGCCCGTGTAGTTACTTGCAATTCTCAATACTGCTATGAAATGTCACGCCAAACGCCTATTAACCGTAGAACTGATAACGTTCATGCCTCCCGAGAACCTTAATGATATCCACTGCTTAAACCGTCTAAGTTACACGGAAGTGGCGATATTCAGTTACGTAACGTTTTTCTCTGATGTTTCATAACAACTCTGCACAGAGTCATAAACAAAATTACCTGTGAGAACTTAACTTTTCCCGGCGTATTGAATGTTCAAATGACTTACGGGTTTGCTGCCGGGTGACGTCTTCGACCATCGCCCATATTTCGACATGAGCACACGCTGCCATTCTCAAATGCAAAGAGGAGCCAAAGTGCAAGGGAATTTAATACCTCCGTTCACAGAGGAGAAACAAGGAAGATACCACACATAGAACAAGTGTCAACTCAAACAAAGGTAACCAACATAAAAAATATCGATAGTGACTATTAAGCGACAGGTGAGGTAGCACTAATTCTGTCCCTATGTTTTTTGAGGAGAGACAGGGCCGGATTCCAAGCAGCATTTAAACAAAATGCTTCATAGTTTGATTTCAACAGCTTCCGAAATAACACTATCCCAATAGCTAGACGTGCAAGCCAGAATCTCCGTGTTGTTGTTTTCCATAGGATGACCGGTGTCTCTCCTCAAAAAACATAGGGACAGAATTAGTGCTACCTCACCTGTCGATTAATGGTTACTATCGATATTTTTGATGTTGGTTACCTGTGTTTGTGTTGACACTTGTTCTATGTGTGGTGTCTTCCTTGTTTCTCCTCTGTGAAACGAGGTATTAAATTCCCTTGCACTTTGCCTCCTCCTTGCATTTGTGCCTTGAGAATGGCAGGGTGTGCTCCTGTCGAAATATCGGCGATGGTCGACGACGTCACCCGGCAGCAAACCCTTAAGTTATTTGAAAATTACCACTTCACAAGACAAGTAGTTCGACGGTAGATACTCAACGCTACCCATGAGGACATGGGGTGGGTCGCTAGTCTCTTTATTATTGTAAACTATACAGTATTATGCTTGGAAGATTACAGATTATGTTGCATATTAATAGGATCAATGATCACCTTACAATAGCTATGGCCTTACCTAAGGATTCAATAATTTTGGGAACCCACAAAAGACATAACAGAGATGGTGAGACGAGGATTTGAAGTCTTGATCATCACGAACAGAAGTGCCTCAAGCATCGCACCATACGTTCCGCCAGGGTCTAGGTATATCGAATCTTTGCCATACCTAGATGTGATATGTCATACTCAGAAAACTAACGTCGAGTGTGGCAAGCTATTCTGTGGGGGCTATCTCAATTGCGCAGCTTGACGGCTTGTTGATGGCCCCGCGAGCGGGTCGGGGGGATCCCGCGTTTCGTTTTCTGGTCCCCGCCGCTCCAGCCGGCGCGGCGCTGCGCGGCGCGCTGCTGCCATCAACTATTAATGCGGACGCGGCGGCAGCTGTATTTTTAAATTGGACAGCGGTGCCGCATCAAAGGCGAGGCGAGGCGCCGGCCCATTACATGGCAGACTCTGGGCTGGCGGTGCGCCGTTCGCTCGCATCCTGCCGTGCTGTCCCCTGGGGCAGCGGAAATTGACAGGAACCGCACCATCGATGATATGAAATATCAATCAAATGCGGTGTTCGATTAAGTTATGATGGGCTGCTGCAGTTGAGGAAGTTTTTAGTCCGTCCGAAATGGACAAAAAAAAAAGAGTGAGAGAGAGAAAGAGGCTCCGCTCGCAACGCCGCTACCGACTAATGCATTTGGTCGCAGGTTTTTTACAATTCCTTTTTTTAATTTTTCTTCTGCGTCTCTTTTTTTTTTACGTCCATTGCCGTTCCATTTTCGTCCGGGTGCGCAGTGAGAGAGGTGGAGAATGGAAACCGTCGACGGAGCGCGTCGGTAATGGCTGATAAATTATTGTTAATGTGTAAAAACCGCGGTGATGCTGTCTGTTCCTTTGCTGCGGCTGCCGCTCTGGCGAGGGCAAACGGCGTGCTTCGGCCGCTGCCTCTCTGCAGGGGACAGCCGCAGCGCTCCGTTTTGAGTCAGCTGCCTGAGCCAGGCTGACGTTTGTCGCGACGGATTTGTTTGAGAGGGGAGCTTCAGGTGTTGTGTACGACTTCATGCACAACGGTAAGGAGAGGTGAGCTTCAACAGTAAGCAGAGAATGTACTTGACTGGTATTTTTCCAAATGTACAAAAATCATTACAAATAGTGCTGCAAGAAATACAGTCGTATTACAGTAACAACAACGATTCCGTCTCTGAACTAACCACGAACGATGGTATCGTAGCGGAGAGGCTCCAAGCACGGTTGGGCTGCGTGGCTCCCACCGGCCGTCCTATATTCAGTGCCGTTTTTCTGGGGAAACGCTGGAGGATGCGTACCCCTAAACTTCTTCTTCGACGAAGTAATTTTTTTACGATGTTGAGAACTTGGAAGAGTGCCAAAGATTTATTTCATGGAAGTAAATTTTTTATTTCATTTTTTCGTGTTGGTAATTGCAATACGAAAGGTACCAGTGCAGTTTTTGGTGGGAAAAGCGATGTCATTGACTCTTTCAAGCATTTCGAAGCTGCGGCCACCGTTCTCGACAACTGAGTCGCTGGCAGCCAGTTAGACAAACATGTAGTGCCCTCGCCCGCTAAGAGTGGCCGATGGTAGGCTAAACGATATGCGTATGCTCAAACGCCGAGCTACCGATAGATGTCTCTATGGGCTCGCTACCATCACCCTTCGTGATTCATTGCCATCTTTGTTTTGTTATTCTTTATTCGTTTGCGTTTGCTGTTCCGTTCTTGTCGGTTGTGCGAAGTTTTACAGTGTGTCCTGTCTTTCGTTGCAATTTGTAAGTTAAGTTGGAGGTGAGAGGTGAACAGAAAACTAAGGGTTGATTGGAATAGCATACTTCATTTGAGGTGATGTAAAGTGAAGTGTTCGATACCACATTCTCTTGAATGTTTGTGTGTTTCACGGTATAATCTGCTTCATTCGAGCAGCATTTCAACTGAAGAGTCCGATACAATTTTTTGCAGTAGTTCGACATGTTGATGACGTTATGGCTAAAAGCAAACAGGTGATATCCCATGCGTCAGTTATAAGTAATTTTCGCTGCAGTATATCCAGTGTCAGAGTACCGTCAAACTATTTTTTTTTTAGAAAAGAAGCACTGCCTATATTGCGCCAGCAGAGGGCGCTCGTAGTTGATAGCTGCCGGAGCCACGGCTCAGCAGGCACGCACCATTGGGTCCACCAGATCACACACGACCACTGTCGGCGTCTGACGTAACCTTGCAATTCCTTTGCCAACTTAAAAAATGTCTGTGGGGTGATACTGGTATGTGATACCACATCAAGAAGTGTTGTCCAGTCACAAAGTAGATGTATCACCGTATACCGTCGTTCTACACAATTTCAGGCCGTTTTGAACCGTAATCAGTACTCCGTAGTACAGTTTTTCTCAACACAGAGATAATTTGAAATTTTCTAAGACATAAAATCAAAGGGTTTGGGCTCCATTTCTGTCACGAACTGAATTATTTTTAAAAGTTCACGACTACTATCATTATTTGGTGAGACTGTAATACTAATTAAGTAAGTTGCCAATAATTACTTAAAATAATGCATGACCTACTGCAGTGGGGGTTAAGCTTATGAAACGAATGTATGAACATCTTTGTCACACAGTCCCCCGCTACAGACATACTGTGTACCGTGCATTTATGACAGTAATCATGAGATGTACGTATCACATATGCTTAAATATCACATCAAAATGTCTTCACCTAGTCGGGGGTATTTACAATATACTACAAACTTCTTCATTACTCACTTTGCAACATATAATCTGATTGGCAGCAGAACAACTCTGTAATGACTACGTCACTGCTGTAGGACCTACAATAGTATTAGTATCATTCCCATTATTAGTGGCAGTGTACACATAGCAATGGCAGCCTAAAGTCTTCTAACTGCTTCGAGTTCAGAACTAAGTAGTCCAACTATAAAATGATCTACAGCAGAAAATATGTACGAGTCCGGTAGCTGAGTGGTCAGCGCGACAGAATGTTACTCCAAAGGGCCCGGATTCGATTCCCGGCTGGGTCGGAGATTTTCTCCGCTCAGGGACTGGGTGTTGTGTTGCCATAATCATCATCATTTCATCCCAATCGACGCGCAAGTCGCCGAAGTGGCGTTACATCGAAAGACTTGCACCTGACGAACTGTATACCCGACGGGAGGCCCTAGTCACATGACATTTACATTTTAGTAGAAAATATAATGTGCACATTTTAAATTGGTTGATTTTAAATGATAGCACAAGTAAGGGGTAAAACAAGTTACACTAGGGAGCGAAGTGGTGCAGAAGAAGCATGTTTTGTAACAAGTGTCTCCTCTCACTGAGCATAGTTAGATTTTTTCTCAGAAGGTGTTGTAAATAGTACTCTTGACGCACTAAGAATTCCTTCATCATACTATACATATAAAAATATTTAAAAATAAAATAAAAGATCGCTTGTTGGAAATGAACGGTGCAGATTGACTCACTGATTCCTTAGTTTATCGTACAGTAAAACTGCTACAAAAACTAAACATCATTTAACTTTCATCATTTTAAAAACGAAAGTATTCAAAGAAAATTCTTTTTGTGACGAAGTTTAGTTAGGCGAGACAGTTGATTATTGTTAGAGGGGGAGGGGACTGGGTCCCAGCCAATACCTGATTGCACAAAGGGATAATACTCTTAGAAAGTTTGGGAACCACTGCCGTAGAATCTGCCATAATCCTGCAACAGGAATGAAATACGCACACATCTCAGTAACTAAATTAGACCTACAGTTACATAATAGCTTTGACTACGTTCTTTCGGCCTCATGACGAGCGAAACGTCTGGGCATGAACTATACACCAGCCCTATCTGATCAAAAGTATCCAGGCACCACAATATAATGTGGAATTAACTAACAAATGCAACGAGAAGCGGATCCGCCAGTATAAAAGTAGGCGGGAAGTATTGCGTTGCCAGTAGAGGAGCTGTAAGGGCGCAATGGGTCGATAGAGAGAGCTCAGTGATTTCGTCACCTGAGTAACAAATCTGTCAGGGGCATTTCAGTGCTTCTAAAATTGCCCAAGACGGTTGTTGATAGTGTGATAGTGAAATGGAAAAGCGAAGGAACAGCCACTGTGAAACCAAAACCGGACAGACCTCAAGTACTGACTGATATGGACCATCGAGCTTTGCCAAGGGCACTTCTGTCGCATCAAGAGATACAGGGTGTCACCACCAGACCAACTAGCACAATGACTGAGCGAAGGGATTTAAAAAGAATGGGCAAGATTATCGAGCGTCTCTTCTTAAGCCACAAGTTTCTGTAGTCAGTGCTGAGCGTGTCCTGGTGTTGTGGAAAGAGCGACGCCGTTAAGCAGTGAATGACTGGGAACGAATGATTTGGAGAAATGAAGTCAGCTACAGCCTGAGGAAATCAGGATTGATTGATCTGGGTCTGGCGAATGCCAGCAGAAAGTTACCTGCCGTCGTATGTAGTGCCAGAAATGAAGTAGAGAGGAAGCGCCGCATGGTAAGAGGATGGTTTTGGTGATTGGAGGGTAGTTGCCTTATTTCGTTTAACGAAATGTGGAAGGTATGTGAACATATTTCATAGCATACAGCAAAGTAACTGTTCAGGGACGATTATTGCTTGTATTGGTATGACAATGCATCCCAATCGTTTCTACAAATTTCGTAAGTGCACTGATAATCTCTTCGTTGAGTGTCGTAACCCGCAAACACAGGCACACAATGCACCCTTTCGTGAAGCAGCATCTGTGAGGCTATGGTTTGTGGTCACTTCTTGAAATGGACTGACCTGCCCAAAGTCCCCACTTGAACCTAATGGAATACCTTTGGGATGACTTAGAACATAGATTTCGCTCCAGAACCCAGCGTTCAACATCACTGCTTTCTCTAGTTTGCAGCCTTGGGGAAGAATACGGTTCCGTTCATCCACAGACATTCAGACACCTCACTGAAAGTGTACACAGAAGAGTTCTGGCAATCGTAAAGCTGAAGGGTGGCCCATATTAATGCCCGCTATTAGATGTCCGGATACTTCTGATCACATGATGCATGAGGTCATTCCATTTTATACTCACAAATTATTACACGCAGCTATTCGTAAGACTACACTGACTCTGAGCCAACCGATCCAGATGACTCATTGCTTCTACACAATAACACTAAAAGATCTTTTAATTCTTCATTGTGCTACAGTTTTGTTTATACATTTCTAAGCCCCATTTAATTATTTTACAACTGACGTGAAGGTGGAATTGCCGAAACTACTTACCAGAAAATAAAATATGTAAGGCCGTTTCGACCGTGTCAGAATGTGACAATGATGAATTGGCAGATACATGCCGAGTTCGGCACTTTTAAATTGACACCTCAAGGCCGCTGTTTATTTTCGCACGTACTGCACCCAATAACAATAAAAAGTTCGAAGTTAAAAATCTGCAAACTCGGTTCTAGGAACATAAAATTTTAGTTAATATAAGTGGACTCACAGACTTTGAATGAATTTTGAAGCAATCAATTTTAAATTTCTCTTTTATTTTTTATATTATAACTTCCGTTCCTGCCGACAGCCTTGCATAAGTATTACAAGCTTAGAGGATCAAAACGAAGATAATATTGGTATCAGTTCCCCATTGTGTGATTCTCTCTATTTCGGGCATACAAGTAATATTGCGAGCACTATGGGATGTAGACTATGTGGCTATGGAGTTTAGGATCACTGTGTAAGGTGACTGCTCGCGATAAGTTGTAAATTTTCATGTGTCGTTGATAGTATTATATCTATACGTAATAGATCTGAAGCGAAAGAATTCGAACTCGGCGAACAAATTTCGTAATCTTAATTTATTATTGCCTAGTTATCGATTATGTACACAAAAGATCCATTCTGTTCGCTGAAAGCAGCTTACTGCGGCAACCGCGATCTTTCAGTGATTCGAGAATCTCTTTGTGCATTTTATTGGATAACGTAAGAGTCACAAGGCGTAATACTCAAAGAAATTAGCAATTTTATAGTTATTGATCATTAGGGTGGGCCAGGCACGATTCAGACAGAATTTACAATAATATTAATTCTTTCAGTGAAAAGTATAACACTCTGGATTCGCCTTACTTTTAATACGACAACTTTTAATTTTCATGCCGAAGTTATAGAAAAAATACCTCTTTGACGACTTTAAAAGAAAATACAGCACTTACGTGGAAAATTACCAGTTATTCCTATATAACTCAGAGTGATGCATACTTTTCGGATTCACTGAATGCACTTCGATACCGATATGTGACATCAGAATGGTGTGTGCAGCTTGAACACAAAACAGCTATCTTACTCTGCTATGCTCCATAGAACCGTGACACGCCCCATGTAGTAATTACTGAACCTTCAGATGATGCTACTGGGGCAGGTTTCGCTCATAGGAAAACAGTTGGAGTGGGGCAAAACATAGGTACGTGTCTACTGCGTTAAAAGCCACACAGACTGAGGAAGAGGCACTAGTTATCATTTGTGTATACTACTCGTACTTCGTCCGAACAGGCTTAGGAAGGCACAACTGTACTGCAGTGTCATCCTCAGCATACTGGCGTCACTAGATGCGTATGTGGAGGGGAACGTGGTCAGCACACCGCTCTCCCGGCCGTTATCATTTCGTGTTTTCTCAATGAAGTTAGCTCCTCAATTTGCCTCACGTGGACTGTGTGCAACATCGCTCGACAGATTGGACCGCCACTCATCCAGAAGCTAGCCAAGACCAACAGCGCTTAACTTCGGTGATCTGACGGGAACCGTTGTTAACACTGCTGCATTTATTTATCCTTTAAATTTTCTCTTCGTAGTACAATTCGAAAATTGTTTTGATGACGATGCAGAAGTTTCGCTGGGAATCCCTGACTCATCCTTCACACAGTCCCGAGTTCTCCTCATGCGATTTTCATATTCTTGGAGCACTGAGGAACCACGTACGTGGCCTTCGATTTGCTTCGGACGAAGAGGTGCACTCCTGGATCAAATCATAATTCCGCAGATATGCTCAATCATTTTTCCGTGAAGACATTTACAGTTTTATCCCAGATTGAGATAAATTTATTAACAGTTCTGGCGACCACTTTTGAAACAGTAAACAGTGTACTTGCTTTTTCCATCTGTGTCGTTTTCATTTGTTACTGCTTACTCTGATGTGTAAAACGGAGGATGAAAGGAACTTTCGCATGATGTGTTATTGCCAAGTTACATAGCTCGATGAAACTTGGACCATAAATAGAAAGAACTGTTGCAGTATAGTGCGGACGGTAACTGAAACAAATACGCAATGGGACGAACAGAAATTGCACTTTCATTGAAAGATAATAATTGCACTGAGGCCACCGTGATTCGTCATGTGCGCTGTATACTACAAAAGGCGGGACAGCGTCATTAATAGAGTGTGTGATGATCACGGAAAGTAGTGAAAGTAGTGTGCTCCCATGCTGACCACAAGGTTGGGGACGAGTTCTGGTGGTAGGGCGATCCATTCCTCCACCAGTGCAGTTGACACCTGCTGGATGGTAGGCGGTGCATGCGGACGTGTTGCGATACGTCTCCCAAAGCACTCCACACGCACTTAAGAGAAGGTATACTATCTTTTGCTTCCAAAAAATCGATTTTTTAAAAATTGCACTTTTGTATCCATAAAAGCGTTTAGAATCCACTCCTGAAGCGGTGTTTCCTACACGGAATGTTTGTTATTCGCGGTTGAACCAAAAAATGCACCTGCATAAACACGGCCATTCTTCACGCACCAGTTTTTTTTCGGGAATTTTGACTTTGTAGCCGTGAAAAAGTGTTCTGTGAGCTTGTCCATGACTAAAACTGATAAAGTGATCAAGGAGCTTACGACGTACTACGACTTGGCAATCCGACGGCATTCCAATTCTACATCTAAATCTACACCTACATTTATACTCCGCAAGCCACACAACGGTGGCGGAGGCCACTTTACGTGTCACAGTCATTACCTCCCTTTCCTGTTCCAGTCGCGTATGGTTCGCGGGAAGAGCGACTGCCGGAAAGCCTCCGTGCGCGCTCGAATCTCTCTAAATTTACATTCGTGATCTCCTCGGAAGGTATAAGTAGGGGGAAGCAATATATTCGATAGCTCATCCAGAAACGCACCCTATTAGCATTATTCCTATATAATTCATAGTGATGCATACTTTTCGGATTCACTGAATGTACTTCGATACAGATGTGTCAGATCAGAATGGTGTGTGCAGATTGAACACAAAATTGGTATCTTACTTATTTTACTCCGCTTTGCTCCATAGAACCGTGGCACGCCCCACGCAGTAATTACAGAACCTTCAGATGATGCTACTGCGGCGGATTTCGCTTATAGGAAACAGTTGGAGCCGCAAGCTACGCCACGATGCAGACCGCCTCTGTTGCAGAGTCTGCCACTTGAGTTTGCTAAACATCTCCGTACCGCTGTAACGCTTACCAAATAACCCTGTGACGAAGCGCGCAGCTCTTCTTTGGATCTTCTCTCTCTCCTCTGTCAACCCGACCTGGTATGGATCCAACTCTGATGAGCAATACTCAAGTATAGGTCGAACGAGTGTTTTGTAAGCCACCTCCTTTTTTGATGGACTACATTTTCTAAGGACTCTCCCAATGAATCTCAACTTGGCACCCGCCTTACCAACAATTAATTTTATATGATAATTCCACTTCGAATCATTCCGTACACATATTCCCAGCTATTTTACAGAAGTAACTGCTACCAGTGTTTCTTCCGCTATCATATAATCATACAATAAAGGATCGTTCTTTCTATGTATTCGCAATACACTAAATTTGTCTATGTTAAGGGTCAGTTTCCACTCCCAGCACCAAGTGCCTATCCGCTGCAGATCTTCCTGTATTTCGCTGCAATTTTCTAATGCTGCAACTTCTCGGTATACTACAGCATCATCCGCGAAAAGCCGAATGGAACTTCCGATACTATCTACTGTTCGGTAGAACAGATGAAGAAGGCAATTTGGGCAACGTATTTCAACAAGTGTTCGGCGGATGACCACCCACAACGCCAAAATCGTCCGGCTGGGGCAACTAGTATGTGCAAGTGGCGCATTGCAGAGGCTACCGGGCATCTGAACGAATATCAACACCAGCTGCTCTCCAAAGAAATTCAAAAAGTGATTCATCCGATCTACGAGCCCCTTTCGGGGGACGAGTTTTTATACCGTTGCGTGGGAGGAAACACACAAAATTCAAATGATAGTTTTAACGCGTGTTTGGAAGTTAGCCGCCAAGTATTTGCATCCTGGTGCGAAGACTGTGGAGACTGCAACTTTCCTGGCAGTGAGCAGTTTCAACGAAGGGTATTCAGCAATTCTGAAGACCATGACAACGACGGACATCACCCTGGGACTCTATTCGACCCAGTTCGCCAAGCATTCGGACGACCACCGGACTCAAGCGGCCGAAAACCGCTCTGCATCAGCGCAGGATGGCCCAGATCGAGCAGAACGCCCTCTACGAGGAAGAGGAAGGACTCGTTTATGGACCCGAAATAGCAGATCGAACGTAAGTTGCATAATATTGCATTTACATGTAATCAAACCTTCAAACGCGTTTTTCTCGAAATGCCGTTTTTAACGCGCGGTATGGTAACTTCAAACCTACTGAACCGATTTACATGATTCTTTGTTTCCTACGAAGGTAACTAAATTGTTGTACCACTTTTATACCGATCCATCAACTACAAATATTATTTCTTGGCCGACGAAGTCGAAAAACCGATGAAAAAGCCCTATTTTTTCAAATGGGTGCCATTATGTTTCCCATGGCCTAAATAACTTAAGTGAGGTACAACTCCTAAAGAATCTTATATACTTCGCTAACGTCAACCCAATTTTGATTTCAGATGAACCGGCTGACCTGTAACATACCGCTCGTGGAGATCTACATCGACATTTTGTTTCGTTCCGACGGCACTTCCGCCTTTGCTCTTCGAAAAAGTTCCAGATTTTAGAGGAAGTATCAATAAACATTTTGACCAAATTTCACATTGATATGTATAACACACCCAGGGACAAAAATTCTCAAAGAACGTGCTGTTTCGGGCCAAAGATAGTAAACCTCCCCTTAATGGGGTTTAAGTTGTGGAATCCGGCAGGCCAGTCCATTCGCCGAATATCCTTTCTTTCCAAGAGTTCATCGACCGCAACTGTTGGAGGTAATCGCGTTTTGTCATCCATAAAAATAAAGGCAGGGACAAATGCACCCCTGACAAGGCCCAGATCGGGAAGGAGTACAATGTTACAGTGACGTTGACCGGTGAGTGTACCATGTTGAAAGTGTTCGAGGTTAGTAGGTAGATGCAACATTGTGCCGCTCCGCCCCATAACATCTGAACCAACAAAATGATAAAGCTTGAAAATGTAACTGGGTGCATTAAGTGTTTCCATCTCTCACTTTATGGTGGTACGTCCAGCACTGCCGAAAATCATTGTTTCGGTCATCCAATTGTTATGGCATGGGAAGGCACTGCCTTTAATGAGTGTACCGACCTCCAGTGTACTAGTCAGCGCTATTGTGACACTGTACTCCTTCCTCATGTTTCCAATTTCCTTTAGCACGCAAAATGGCCACTATAGCCTCGCGCTCAGCGAACAAGTGGTTTTCCAAGTTTCTACCACACAAGGCTAGCACAACTTATTACGATGGATAGCGGTTTCCTCATAGACTTTTCATGCTTATTTGGGAACAGCATCCTCTGACACCACCTTTTTACCCAGAGTCCATTGACGAGGTTGGGCACATGGGCCGTGCTGAAGGTTTTAAGGTGTCCTACTACTTATCTTGACGCATCATTCACCAATTTCACAGAACTCACAGCCCTTCTTTTAACCTAGCGGAAACGAGCGTGTGTCGGTGCTGTTACAACGACTCCAACTCCCACAGTACTGCAGCTGGTGGTGCCTTCCTCACCTAACCACGCCACCACTACTGCTGCTACGTGGTGATTATTCCGGTCTGGCTGCGCCAATATGGCCGGTATCATCTAGGATGGCAGCCAACAAGACTCTAGATTGTCCAGGGGCGGCACCTATACATATTTTCCTATGGATATCAAACCTGGAAGCCCCCCCAAAATCATATTTGGCAACGGTACAGCCTCAGTCACCACCTGCGCCAGCTTCGAAGTAGTTACATCCCATTTCGGAAATTTCGACGACAACTACAACATACCGCTACCACTGTCAGTGGATTTGCCGCGTTAAGTGTACTCTCCTACCTACATGGAGCCCTCTGTTCCACCCGTTTATAATCTGCTCTTCTTCTTGGTGTAGCAATTTTAATGGCGAGTAGTGTATTTGCTATTTGACCACGAATGGCACCTTGTGTAATGTCCTGAATACGCAGGATGAGTCAGTCGTGGTCATAACAGAATAGTAAAACAGGTGTCGAAGCAATAATACCTGGTCTAAGGAGCAACGGAAGAAATTCATTAGGTCGGATGAATCTTGTTGTCCACGGATTCCAAATTATGGTCGGGTTTTCGTCCCAAGAATGAAATATGGCGGGGGTTCGGTGATGATTTGCGTAGCTGTATCGAGCTATTTCATGGGCCCAGAACGTTCTCTGCAGGGTCGCATCACTACCAAGGATTATGTGGACATCCTGACTGATCAGGTCGATCTGTTGTTACAGTATTCGTTCCCTAAAGGTGACGCTGTGTTCCAACACGACTCAGCCCCTTTTAACACACCTCGCATCGACCAGGGCTGGTTTTGCGATCACGAGGATAAATTTTGGCTTCTCTTGTGGCAACCCAGTCAACAAAAAATAGTTCAAATGGCTCTAAGCAATATGGCACTTAACATCTGAGGCCATCAGCCCCCTAGACTTAAAGCTACTTAAACCTAATCAAACTAAGAATATCACACACATCCATGTCCGAGGCAGGATTCGAACCTGTTACCGTAGCAGCGGCGCAGTTTCGGACTGAAGCGCCTAAAAGTGATCGGCCACAGCGGCCGGCCCTGTCAACAGATCTCAGTGTTACTGAGTCTTTATGGTTTACTTTGGAGAGAAGGGTGCGTGATGATCATTGACGTCTATCGTTGTTATACGAAGTTGCTATTATTTTCGAGAAAGAATGGTAGAAAATTTCCTTGAAAACCATACAAAACTTCTAACTCTCCAAGACTAAGCCAGAAGAGTCGGGAATCACAACGAAAAGTGAAAGTCTACTATTGTTTACCTGAGCAGTATATTCTGACATAAGTGCACTTGCACAAGAATTTATTTGATAAATCTTGAAGTGAAATGTCTCTTTCTAGTTTCTGTACTATTTATTACATTAAAACATCATAGCGAAAGGTGGTACAGTTTCATTATTAGTTAAAGTCCTGTCGTACTTAGCTTTGCATCTTATTAATATAAAAAATGGTTCAAATGGCTCTGAGCACTATGGGACTTAACATCTGAGGCCGTCAGTCCTCTAGACTTAGAACTACTTAAACCTAACTAACCGAAGGACATCACACACATCCATGCCAGAGGCAGGATTCGAACCTGCGACCGTAGCAGCAGCGCGGTTCCGGACCGCAGCGCCTAGAATCGCTCGGCCACAGCATCCGGCTTCTAATTTTTATATATGAAGATGATTTAATCCATCATGTTTTCTTTTGCTTTTTAGCACAAAAATTGGTTTCTACTTAATAATTGAAAAGTAAAGGAAATAGCTTCATGGAAACTTCTCTTGCAAGTCTCTGTGAAAAACTGAATCCAATTACATAGCTGGAACCATCTAACGTTAATACACTCCTGGAAATTGAAATAAGAACACCGTGAATTCATTGTCCCAGGAAGGGGAAACTTTATTGACATATTCCTGGGGTCAGATACATCACATGATCACACTGACAGAACCACAGGCACATAGACACAGGCAACAGAGCATGCACAATGTCGGCACTAGTACAGTGTATATCCACCTTTCGCAGCAATGCAGACTGCTATTCTCCCATGGAGACGATCGTAGAGATGCTGGATGTAGTCCTGTGGAACGGCTTGCCATGCCATTTCCACCTGGCGCCTCAGTTGGACCAGCGTTCGTGCTGGACGTGCAGACCGCGTAAGACGACGCTTCATCCAGTCCCAAACATGCTCAATAGGGGACAGATCCGGAGATCTTGCTGGCCAGGGTAGTTGACTTACACCTTCTAGAGCACGTTGGGTGGCACGGGATACATGCGGACGTGCATTGTCCTGTTGGAACAGCAAGTTCCCTTGCCGGTCTAGGAATGGTAGAACGATGGGTTCGATGACGGTTTGGATGTACCGTGCACTATTCAGTGTCCCCTCGACGATCACCAGAGGTGTACGGCCAGTGTAGGAGATCGCTCCCCACACCATGATGCCGGGTGTTGGCCCTGTGTGCCTCGGTCGTATGCAGTCCTGATTGTGGCGCTCACCTGCACGGCGCCAAACACGCATACGACCATCATTGGCACCAAGGCAGAAGCGATTCTCATCGCTGAAGACGACACGTCTCCATTCGTCCCACCATTCACGCCTGTCGCGACACCACTGGAGGCGGGCTGCACGATGTTGGGGCGTGAGCGGAAGACGGCCTAACGGTGTGCGGGACCGTAGCCCGGCTTCATGGAGACGGTTGCGAATGGTCCTCGCCGATACTCCAGGAGCAACAGTGTTCCTAATTTGCTGGGAAGTGGCGGTGCGGTCCCCTACGGCACTGCGTAGGATCCTACGGTCTTGGCGTGCATCCGTGCGTCGCTGCGGTCCGGTCCCAGGTCGACGGGCACGTGCACCTTCCGCCGACCACTGGCGACAACATCGATGTACTGTGGAGACCTCACGCCCCACGTGTTGAGCAATTCGGCGGTACGTCCACCCGGCCTCCCGCATGCCCACTATACGCCCTCGCTCAAAGTCCGTCAACTGCACATACGGTTCACGTCCACGCTATCGCGGCATGCTACCAGTGTTAAAGACTGCGATGGAGCTCCGTATGCCACGGCAAACTGGCTGACACTGACGGCGGCAGTGCACAAATGCTGCGCAGCTAGCGCCATTCGACGGCCAACACCGAGGTTCCTGGTGTGTCCGCTGTGGCGTGCGTGTGATCATTGCTTGTACAGCCCTCTCGCAGTGTCCGGAGCAAGTATGGTGGGTCTGACACACCGGTGTCAATGTGTTCTTTTTTCCATTTCCAGGAGTGTATTACACCCTTTTATGATTTGGTAAAAGTGTAATAATTCAAAAAGTAAAAGAGATTGCTTCAGAAAAACCTCTACAGGATGTATTTATAACGGAAGGAATACTAACTCCAAAATTACAACTTTCCAAGTTTAATGTTTGGAGTTTTTTAAAATTTTCTAAAAAGCTCATGTTTTGGAGAAACTAATTCTCAGATCTTTCTGAGACTCGTAGCCTTTGACATTGGCTTAGTTTTACATAATCAGTCCAGTTTTGTATGAATATTTAAACATTAAATTTTACCCAAGATTATTGTACAATCTCTTCCTTCACTCTGTCCCTGGCATGCATTACACGCTGTCCTCATGATCTTGGCCGAGTGTCGTAGGAATATCAGTATCTTGCTTGTTAAGCATACTGACAAGTACTTGCTTCCCTACCAACGTGTCTTTACTTGAGCTGCCTTATACAAAAGACAAAAGATAAAAAAAGACTACAAACTGTCAATAGCGTCCTAAGTATTATTTTACATGTGAAAGAGCAATGAGAAAAGAAAATTTCAAGCTCAGTAGGCTAGATATTGATTCCCACGTGTCCTAACGAAGATGTGAAGTAGAACAAAGAGCTAATGTTCGCACGTACATGCGATTGCAAAGAATATTGTGGAAAGAAATCTGAATTTCCAAAATTTGGAGAGTCACGAAACACACAATTACGTAAACGTGGTGCATGCATCTATCCCAGCTCACCAGAATCCAGGATGAAGTCGCGTCAGTGCGTCCATTTCCTTCTCAAAAGACAAAGCGTCTATACTAAATAGTTAGGCACGCCCTCACAGCAGCAAACAGAAGGAGAGAGTGTGCTGTAGAAAGTAACCGTTTGTCTGGCGGTTTCGCGGTGTCGCTAACTGCTTCTATCATCTAGCTTTCCTGTTGGGATCAAAGCTCTGAGGGCTTGCTGAGACTTAACTCACGTGTCCAACCAGCGACGAACTATTATACGTACAGTTAGGGCACAACAGGTTCTTTAAGACACTCAAGTGTCTACAGACGTGCACAAGAATGTGCAGTATCAGATGTGTCTAACGGCGGACGACTTTCAGTTCTGGCATGGATGCAAACAGGCCCTGAATTTCATCTGCGGGATTTTCTTTCCAGCTAAGCACATGCTGTGCCAGTTCATGAATAATATAGTCTGGCAGGAAAATGTTCTTCCTCCCACAAAATCTTAAACGTGCTCTATAGGTGACGCAACAGGAGGTTGAGCACTCCATCCAAGGATACGATCATTCTCCAAGCCGACTGTGGTGTGAACAGCAGCGATCTTCCTCTATAGTTGTGAATAATGTCATTTGATACTCTGGTAAAGGAGCTTGCGACAACGGGGATTACTGTTCTCGTAACACTCTGGTGAGAACCCAGTCTCCGTTCAACAACCACCAAATCAATCCCGCAGTCATATACAATAGCTCCACAAATGTGGAGTTAGAAATTGGGGAGGAAGGTGATTCCCAAAATTGTTGCTTCCTGTTACCTTTCATGACGTCGTTGACAGGAACGCTATGAACAGAAAGGAGACAGATCGTTGAACCCCACAGAATCCCCCCTATGTTCGACATACGTTTGGCTGTATAATGGTGTGGAGAATGATGCATGGAAACTCGAGATCAGCAATCTACTTCCCAAAGTTCGAAACGAAATTCCGTCTCGACTCTGTGTCAGGATTTCAGCCGTTGGCATCTTTCTGCTAATCAAAATCAGTCGAGAACTCCTACGATCTTCTAGTATGGTAGTCCTCATAGCCACACTGTTATCCGTAGAGCATCTAGTCGGTTTTCGTTTATATCGTTGGATATTAGCTTGATGTTCCCTTACCTCCCATGCAAATGTTTCGATCTTTCTCAAAGTCAAAAAATGGCTATGCTCTCTGTTGGCTTGTACGTCACCTGGGAGTACGTGTTGCGATCCCCACCTGAAAGTTGCCGGCCGGAGTGGCCGTGCGATTCTAGACGCTACAGTCTGGAACCGAGCGACCGCTACGGTCGCAGGTTCGGATCCTGCCTCGGGCATGGATGCGTGTGATGTCCTTAGGTTAGTTAGGTTTAATTAGTACTAAGTTCTAGGCGACTGATGGCCTCAGAAGTTAAGTCGCATAGTGCTCAGAGCCATTTGAACCTGAAAGTTACAGGAACGCTGTACGCGCCCAATAGCCACATGTGGCCAAATCATTCTTCATCAACATCTGTACGAAAATATTCAAAATAAGATCGTACACTGATGAAATTTTAATTAGCATATTCCAAAGGCCTGGAAGTACTGACTAATGATTTTAGCAGCTTTCGGCAAATGTGTCCATAGTGTAAGAGTTTCCTTTTCTATCCATGTATGCCGGCCGGTGAGGCCGAGCGGTTCTAGGCACTTCAGTCTGGAACCGCGCTACTGCTACGGTCGCAGGTTTGAATCCTGCCTAGGGCATGGATACGTGTGATCTCTTTAGGTTAGTTAGGTTTAAGTAATTCTAAGTTGTAGGGGACTGATGACCTCCGATGTTAAGTCCCATAGTGCTCAGAGCCATTTGACCCATTTTTTTTCCGTGTATGTCTTAGGGGCAGGCAGAGCCACCATCGAAACTATAATTACTTTACAACCTGTCTACCCTAAGACTGAGAGCCAGTCTGTATCCATAGGTAGATGTTGTTTACCTGTCACGAGGGGGATATTCTTTCCGCGACTAGTACTACGTAATGTTTTAAGTGTTGCTTGGGTATTCTGCAAACGACTAGGCTATTTTTCGGTGTCAGTATTTGTATTCTTTAATCAATGCTTCAGCTCTATTTCGTCTTGCATTGCATGAGATGTGTTAGGGAAACATGTCCAGCAGTTCGACTGAAAAGACCAAAACCGACTTCCTTTCTCATCCACGTCCTTTACGAGAGTGTGCTCCGTCGCCAGTGACCTCATCTTAGATCGGGCGTTGACCGGCAGCCTCCTTTCTTTTCTTTACTGCTGTTGTTATACTCTGAGATGGCAAAAGTCATGGGATACCTCCTAATATCGTGTGCTTTTGCCTAGCCTAGCGCTGCAACTCTGCGTGGCATGGGCTCAACGGGGCGTTGGGAGTCCCGTGCTGACCTACTGACCCATGCTGCCTCTATAGCCCTCTGTGATTACGAAAGTGTTGCCAGTGCAGGATATTGTGCACAAAATGATCTCTCGATTATGTCTCATAAATGGTCGATGCGATACATGTCAGGCGATCTGGGTGGCCGAATCATTCCCTCGAATGGTCCAGAACAATTGTAGCCCAGTGACATGGCGTATTGTTGTACATAACAATTCCGTCTTTGTTTGGAAACATGAACTCCATGAATAGCCTTCATATGGCCTCCAAGTAGCTGAACATAGCCACTTCCAGTCAATGATCAGTACCGTTGGACTAGAATATCATGTCTGTTCCATTTAAACACAGTCCACGCCTTCATGGAGCCACCACCAGCCTGCACAGTGCCTTGTTGACATCTTGAGGCCATGGCTTTGTGGGGTCTACTCCACATTCGAACCCTATCATCAGCTGAGACCGACTGAATTCCGGATTCATCTGACCAGGTCGTGGTTTTCCAGCCGTCTAGGATCCAAATGAGCCAACGACCTTGCCGCAGTGGTAACACCAGTTCCTGTCAGATCACCGATGTTAACACCAGTTCCTGTCAGATCACCGATGTTAAGTGCTGTCGGGCTGGGCTAGCACATGAACAGGCGATCACCCGATCTGCCGAGCGCAATGGTAAGCGGGGTGCACTCAGCCCTTGTGAGGCAAATTGAGGAGCTACTTAATTGAGAAGAAGCGTCTCCGGTCTCGTAACTGACATACTTCCGCGACAGCAGCGTGCTGACTACATGTACCTCCATATCTGCATCCAGTGGCGCCTATGCGATGAGGATGTCACGGCAGCCAGTCCAAACCATTGGATCTTCCGAAGCCTGTTCGCATGGGGTTTAGTTTTTAGTTTTTACGATCCAACTGATACGATCGCGAGCCCAGGAGAGGCACTGCAGGCGATGTGTGCTGTTGGCAAAGGCACTCGAATCGGCCGTATGCAGTAGTAGCCCTTTAACGTGAGATTTTTCCGCACTGTCCTAACGGATAAGTTAGTCATACGTCCCACACTGATTTCTGCAGTTATTTGACGTATTGTTCCGTATCTATTAGCTCTGACAATCCCACGCAAACGACGCAGCGTTCGGTCGTTATGAAAGGCGGTCGACCAATGCCTTTTCCGTGGTGCCGCCTAAAGCTTGGTACTCTCGGCAAAATCGTGACGCTGTGGATCTAGAAATGTTGAATTCTCTAATGATTTCTGAAATGGAATGTCTGTTAATTCCCGTCGTGTGGCCACAATCGCATGGGAAACCTTTTCACATGTAGCACGTGAGAACAAGACGGATCCCACAGTGCACTGCGTATTTATACCTTGTGTACGTGATACTACCGCCATCTGTATATGTGCATATCGCTATCCCAAGACTTTTATCACTTCAGTGTTTGTAACTGACTTTTCCATGTACAGCAATGAAGCAACTATATATTTCTTTGCTGATGATGCAATCTCCAAAATCAGTCGACAGGTATGCACCGACGGAAAATGGAGGAAACTAAATATGCTATAAAGTAATTTATTACCCTAATTGAATAGCACTTAACAGAAGAATAAAAAATTAAAAAGAGTTGTCTTCAATGCAAGTGGCAACGACAATAGCAGTAGAACAAAGCTTAAAAGTCTATGTAAATGTGAATCTTCAAAACTGTGAATGAACTGAACTGAAATCTATATCCTATATTGCAGATCTTTGTACGCTCGTAAGTACGACAATTTATGCCCCGTTTTTGGTTGCAGATTTTCACGATTAGGATGTTAGAAAATTAATCTCTTTTCTGTATTTATTTTCACTAATTCCATTTGTTATAAAATTGTAGGATCATTTTACACCAGATTATACAAAAAGGATTACCTATGGCGCACATCTAGACTCTACATACAGTAGTTTTACTACTGAGGAATACCGATAATAGCTTGCAGCCCGTTTGTTGTCTTTATCAAAAGTTCAAAATTTGATAAAAAAGAAATAACCGTCGTCGTAATGAACGTCGGACATGACGCAAACTGGCTCTGGCACAGAAAGAGGTGTAGCATGTAGCTGTAAAAATGTTCGACCTTCATCAGGTGATAGCGAATTAAAGGTTGTGTGTGTGTGTGTGTTTGTGTGTGTGTGTTTGTGTATGGGTGTGGGTGACAGAGAGAGAGAGAGAGAGAGAGAGAGAGAGAGAGAGAAAGAGAGAGTGATCGGGAGGGAGAGAGAGATGGTAAATTCGTACATGTATTTTGTAATACGTTTCTATATTTCTTTGGTTTGGATTTATTTTATGTTTTTAATTGTTTGCTTGTGTTTAGAGGAATGGATGGCGGACGAGTGTGTAAAAAGAAACACTATTTTCCTGGATTATTGGATGTGTTTGTTTCAACTAGTCTGACGATAATTTGTACAGAATTAGTTTGTTGGGAAAAGAACTATTGAAGTAGTGTGAAACGAGCAAAGTAAGGATACGATTACATTCTGTGAAAGTAATGGGAATACAGGGGCCTGTTTAAGTTCCAAGTGACGTAAGTAGCCGACTGGGTCGCCATGCTGAGAGGGGCGCCAGAGCTGCACAGGTTAAAAAATCTTTATACAGTAAGTCTCGTAATTAGTAAACAAAACTAATGCGGTGAATGAATTCAATAATACAAGCAGAAATCTTCCAGTAAACATGAGTGCCCAAACAAGGCGTTTCGGTGGTAACTGCCTATCTGTGGTTACTAACAGCCACTGTCTTCAGTAATGAAACGAATACTTCTACTGTCACTATTGTCTTAATAGTAATGTACTTCAAACGTAAGCTTTTCGATTAAGCCCACATATAATTGGGTCTGAACTTCACCCATGGAGTACTTTACCAAAAATGCAATACTAATTCAGCACATTATATACGAAGGGCAACTAATGCCACTCGGTTTTCTCTGACAGCATCTTATTACTCTCCACTCTTGTGGCTACAAAACCCTATTTTTCAACATTAACTCCATTCAATGCAACGATCTAATGCCATCTTACGCGCAGGGCCTGTGTGCCCACATGGTACCACTCTACTTGTCCACTTTGGAGCCAATGTCTCGCTTCATCAGTAACCTTCCCACCATCCACATATTGCTTTCCACGGAATGCATCTTTTATTAGGCCAAACAGATGGAAGTCTTAAGGGTGGATGAGGAAGAACAGTTCAATCAAGTTTTGTGAGTTCCTCTCGCGTGTGCAGATTTGTGTGTGGCCTTACACTGTCGTGGAGAAGGAGAGGTTGATTTGCATTTTTGTGGCGGCGAACGCACTGAAGTCGTTTCTTCAATTTCCTGCATGTGTGCGTAACCGGACGGCAAACGGTAGATCGGACAGGTTTGAGCACTCTTATTGCGATGATAACAAGCGCCTCGTCCAATGATTGACTCTACTTTTGTTCACTGCCAGGTCTCCATAGACATTGTGCAAGCGCCTACGAATAACTGTGATGTTTTGGTCTTCCACCAAAAAGAATCTCAATGGCCCCTCTCTGCTTCTAACGCATCTCCGTTACAGGCGCCAATTTGTAGGTTACGTACAACGCCATCACCTACCAGAACTTCTTGAAACTGTAGGGGCTAGCAGGAATATTCGACCAACGTCCAGAACAAATTCCGCATTTTTTCAACCGAAATTGACGGAAAAAAGTACTGCATTACTTACTCAATATCCATCTAATATGGTTCACAGTACACTCGTACCTGTTAAAGGAAGTGTTCCATGTGTCGTCGTCAGATTTGGAGGCAATGCTGCACTGGTCTCCGCAGGGAGTTATGAATCCTTTCAAACAACGTATCAGCGAGAGTGCTGTCCATATCACATTTGAGATGGATCCAGATGATTGAAGTCAGGTGATCTTGGAGGCAAAGGGACATGCCCTGCTCGACCTAACCATTGTCAATCATACTGGCCCGTTAGATCTTGTCTTACAAGAGCAGCAAAATGTGCCTGGATTCTATAGTGGTTGTACCACAATACATAACGTTGCACGAGGTAATGTAGGTCATGAGTGAAATTAGAGCACGATTAGGTACACTTATAATAATCAGAGTTATATTTTATACTGATGTCAGTGTCCACCCCCAGTAGCTTAGTGGCGTCCGCCTCCGTAGCGTAGCGGGGCGTTAACGCCTACCACGCAGGGGGCCCGTGTTCGATTCCCGGCAGGGGACTGGGTGTTGTGTGTCCTTCATCATCAGCCGGCACGGTAACTCAGCGTGTTCGGTCAGAGGGTTAAAAGCCCTCTGTAATAAATTTAAAAAACTAAAAACTGAGCGAATGGACCAACGCTGAACTTCAACGTGTGTCATGGGACGTCCGTCCCGAACGAACGCAAAAAACAAAACCGAACAAAATGAGGTGAAAAAAAGTGATCAGCGCGACTGAATGTCAATGCTAAGGGCTCGAGTTCGTTTCCCGGATGGGTCGGTGTCACACGACATTTGCATTTTTTATACTGAGGTCAGTAGCTACTCGTCGCTATATATTCATAATTCGTTTGACCATCGCACTGACTTCTGTATGGACGGCATTGTAATAATCACCACCTGTGTAGGGAAACAACTGAAAGAGTTGCAAGAAAATAAGTCGCCAGGTGCTAATGGAATTTCAATTAGGTTCTATAAAGAGTACTAATTAGCACTGTCCCATAACTAATCTTGAATTTTTCGCAAATTTCTCGCCCCGTGCAAAGTACCAAGCGGCTGCAGAAATCGCAAATGACTGCCGTATTGTAAAAGGGTCCACAGAAGTACAGATCTATAACTCTAATACTGGTTTGTTGCACAATCCTTGAACATACTGTCAGTTCGAATATAATAAATTTTATTGACAAGGGAAGGGCTTCTGTCCACAAATCAGCTCGGTTTTAGAAAGGATTGATTGTGCGAAAGTCAGCTTGCACGTTGCTCACACGGCGCATCTTGCGAACCATAGATGAAGGGAAACAGGCGGATTCCATATTACTAGATTTCCGGGAAGCTTTTGATGCGGTGCCACACTGCCGACTATTAACGAAGGTACAAGCATACGTAATAGATTCCCAGGTACGTGTGAGGCTCGAAGACTTCTTTAATAGCCAGCCAGTGACGTCGAGCGGTTCTAGGCGCCTCAAAAAATGGTTCAAATGGCTCTGAGCACTATTGCACTTAACATCTATGGTCATCAGTCCCCTAGAACTTAGAGCTACTTAAACCTAACTAACCTAAGGGCATGACACAACACACAGTTACAAAGTTCTAGGGCACTGATGACCTCATATATTAAGTCGCATAGTGCTTAGAGCCATTTTTTTAAACTTCTTTAATAACAGAACCCAATATGTTGTCCTCGACGGCAGGTGTTCAGCAGAGACAAGGGTATCGACAGGAGCGCCCCAAGAAAGTGTGACAGGACCGCTGTTCTTTCCTGTATACGTATATGATCTGGCGAATATGGAAGCAGCAGTCTACGAAGTTTGCTGACGGTGCTGTGGTGTATGGGAAGGTGTGGCCGTTGGGAGACTGTAGGAGAATAGTGCATTAGTGACGTGCTGCTTGACACAGTCACGTAGATGAAATATCTAGGAGAAACGTTGCAAGCTAATAAAAGGATTGTGCTTGCGAAGGTCAGAAGTTGACTTTGGATTAATGGGAGAATTTTAGGAAGTGTGGTTCATTTGTAAAGGAGGGCGCATATGGGACATTAATGCGCCCCAGTACTATTTTCGAGTGGTTAGTATCCGCACTAGGTCCGATTAAGGGAAGACATGGAAACAGATTAGAGATGGCTTTCTAGATTTCCTATCGGTAAAATCGAAAAACACTCAGGTATTATGGGATACTTTGGGAACTCATGGAGGAAAGCTGACGTTCTTTTCGAGTAGCACTGTTGACAAAATTTAGAGAACCAGTATTCGAGGCAGACTGCAGAGTGATTCTACTGCCATCAACGTAGATTTCGCTTACTGACCATGAAGATAAGGTAAGAGACATTAGGGCTCGTACGGAGGTATTTAGATAGTCGTTTTCCCCTTGCCGTATCTGCGAGTGGAAAAAAAGGACAAGTAGCAGTACAGGGTACCTTCTGGCACGTACCATTTGGTGGCTTACAAAGTATCTATGTAGATGAGGATGTAGGTAATTACCTTGCAATCGGCTCGCTAGTGGACTCATTATTATTAATTGAACGATTTTGTTTTTGCTATTGTACACTTCACAAGTGTCAGTTTTCGCTATTAATTGCAATTCTTTCTGTATATGTAACAAAAAATTTCACTGCAATGTCCAGAGATAAACAAATACTAAATCTAGTGTGGCACGCAGCACAATGTAAATATTTTCATCTGCCGCCATTTTAGTGACGGCTGTATCATTTTAAATGAGTACTGTCACTAGTAAGCGACTAACGCCGGCGGTAGGGAAGGAGGGGGGGGGGGGGGGGGGGGAATCACATGATACGTCTATGTGTGGGAAAATATAATCGAACTGGCACTAGCTTGAACATTTCAGAGTTCGGAGATGATTGTACAACAAGACACACATTGGTCAGAAACAGATCACTATTTAATTACGAACGGGATAAATAATGGCCGCCCGTTTATTCAGTTTACTCACCTAACACACTATTAAATATGCCAGGATATTTTCGAGAACTAAAAGAACCGGGTGCTAATTTACGTGATTTTCATTGCGACAACGACAACAGAAACTATATTGATTGATATGTGCATCCATTTATTTTAGTTGCTTACGAGTTATTGCGACCCCAATTTTAACACATTGCCTTTTTGTGAAGACGTGCTAATTTGAGTGATGTAAGCACTATGTCAACCGAGTGTTACACCTTGAGTTACTAACTTCATCTAACAAGAGTACTGAGGACGATCTATTACGCTCCAGAGTGATTCACATTTATCCATGCCTTGGGACCTATTGTGACGAACCTGAACTTATGGAATTCTGGGCAGATATTCACTTAGATCGTAACACAACGAACCATAAATTTGCAATCTATGACAATAATTTTAGAAGTGAATCATTAGATTTTGAAGCAGACAGCGAGTTAACAGTTCTGACGTGTTTTCGTATCACTAAAATTAAGTTTTTCCTTAGCCACAGTTTGAAGCAGTGTGTAAAAACCAGGTAATTATTGAGCACGAAGAGCTTTCTGACACTGATGATGCTTACTGGTAACTGTTACTGTGCTACGTGCTGTTTATACGTATTGGAGTGATCCCAAGAACAGTAAAGAAATGTGAATGTCGTGTGACTAGAGCCTCCCGTAGGGTAGACCGTTCGCCGGCTGCAAGTCTTTCAATTTGACGTCACTTCGGCGACTCGCGCGTCGATGGGGATGAAATGATGATGATTAAGACAACACAACACCCAGTCCCTAAGCGGAGAAAATTTCCGGGCCAGCCGGGAATCGAACCCGGGCCCCTAGGACTGACATTCTGTCGTGCTGTCCTCTCAGCTACCGGGGGCGGATCCAAAGAACAGTAGGTATTTACTGTCTTTTCTGCGAGTAATATTTTGTTTGTGTGATTGAGCGAGGGTTTTTTGATGAACGGCTGGAAGGAACATAGCTAATTTCTATAAATCAGTGTAGTATTGAAACATAATTATTGCGGGAACCAAGTGGATACTGCGAAAGTGTTTTTTCGGGGGTGCATGATGACTTTCGTCATATTATGTGGACTCTCCGCGTATCAGAAAGCATCTACGGTGTTGAAAAGTTCAGTTATCCTATTAGTCCCTAAAGTATTTCAATAAAGTAAGTGTACTTTAAATGTATTGTAATTGTAATGTCAAGAAAATTTAGATACTCCCTTGTGAACTGCAAGCTTTATTTGTACTGAGAAGATGTGTCATTTCATTAATGAATTGATACATTCTACACCAGAGCTAGATTTCTCGGATATGTCTGCAACTTATTGACCTCTTACTCCGTACGAGTGCGGTTATTCCGCTCTCAGAGTTTCGCTGGCTGGTTCTGTTTTCCGGCCCACATTTCATCAACCGCACTCAGAATGACGCCAGGATCCAATACTCCGTTGCAGTTAGTGAACATTTGACGCACTCGAGCGGCAATGGAGGCCCCTTCATCTGAGAGAGGTTTTATGGCGTGCAGCAGAACATGTTGACATGATTTTGACAATACGTCGGCGTCCATTCAGTCAGCGGCGATTAATATCTGGTCTTCGTGCATACACGATGCTGTTTGGGACTTCGTCGAGCTGCTCACTGATGCACCGTTGGGTATTGTCTTAGTATTTTCGGTGAGAACCGCCCTCATATGTGATTTGCTTCTGCTAAGTAACCAAGGAACTATGAGTCACATTTGTGTGCTTCTCCAGAATACCGCGGTAACTTCCATACTTGCTGCAAGCCAAAATTCTTCATAAATAGATAGCTGCTTGTGCAAGCTACGACGAAGTTAAGTAACACTAACAGCTATACTTCTACATTATGGACATTACTCAGCGATTTCGACCCCCCAGGGAAACTCCTCGACTGGCCGACTCTGGCGTTTATTCATTAATTACCCTCTATTTTTGATAATCCGTTCATGGCGGGAAGGAAAGATTGAATTAACTGTTGCACTTGTTTAGATGCATTATCAGAATTAACTGCAAAGTTACCGAAGAGCTGTATTAAAGTTATCAGACCGTGATCCCAAATCTGGTGTTTCCTGTCACCATTGTGAAACGTTAGTGTAGAAGCGTTTGCGATGTATCGCACGTTCGTTACATTCATCAACTGGTTTTTAGTATACACGTTGTAAGTCCCATATTTACATGGCTTGTGTGAATTTAATCAAAATTGTTTTGAGTATCCGCATACGTCATTTTGCAGTAGTAAAAACCTCTATGAAAATAAAATGGGTTTACGACCATCGTTGCAATGTCCGTTATCGTTATCAGAGCGGCGGGAAGAAAGAGCAGGACAAAACAGCTCCAGATGCGATTGAATCGTCGCTTTCGTTTTTCAGGTACTTTTAGTGTTACAAAATGAAGTGCTCCAATACTGAAAATTGTTGTATTCGAAAAGTAGCTCTTCAAACATCTCTGTCAAAAAAAAGAGATGTTTCTTCGTTGATATTGGTAACTGCTATGGAAGTCGGGTGCTGTGCGATATTTTTCATACCTCGTAGAACATTCCGATCGGTACTCCACTCCTGGCATCATTCACCACGCAGAGTTGGACGCAAGCTTTCAACGCTTTGACATTATCTGAATGGAACACCCGGCCGCGGAGTACTCTGTTGCTGATGAATTACGTCACTCTGGAGGATGAAATTACGGAAAACAGGCATTGATGGCTTCGCTTGTATGGGAGACCCCGCGATCCTCATTCCTGCATACACTCACCCACTCACGCACAGACACAGACGTCTCCGTTTAAACGCACACACACGTGAACAGCAGTACAAACAGTGAGACGACACACACGTCAGAGAGCCAGTCGACACACACGCACTCACACACACACACACACACACACACACACACACACACACACACACACACGGAGCAGAGCTATTAGCTAATAAAATCGATTCCAGGTGTTGGTTTTAATCTCGTAAAACCCGACCGACTCTAATTAAATGATTGTCGAGATGCTAACAATCCCGAGTAAAGGGCGAACACACATGACACCGAACTGGATTCGCCACATGCCTTTCCTATAAAATCACTAAGATTTTTCGGCTTCTCGAGTTACGTACAGTCCTCAATCTTTCTTCTACTTTCCTCCCTCTGCTTTGTCGTTTGCTAAGACTGCAGTGTCAAATAAACACGTATGAAATGATGTAGCTGATAGTACACATCAATCGTCGATGATCTAAATGTTTAAACTGTTAAACACAAAACTAGTGACACAGCAGTAATACTTTGCTTTTATCTCTGGTTTGAAACTTTTCGACGAGCATACGAACCGAAACTGCTCTTGTATTTGGAGGAAACTAAAATCGGATTCCTGTCAATTTAGCAGAAATGACATTCAGTAAATAATCAAAAAGTTCTTATCTTAGTGATGCGGAAGAACTACTGTTTGCTATTCTGCTACACACATAAAAAACGTTTTGCATCACCGCAGTTCCCAGAACTCCTGAAGATAAACGTTGAGTGTGGAAATTGTTTCACACACACAGTCCCTTAGACTGTTCAGAGATGTCACTAAACCCGCTCAAAGGTCTAAACAACCATGCATGAGCAGCCACTATTAGACGAAGGAGGTCAGCTCCAGTCATTTCACCTGGAAGGAGGGACAGGGCTCGTGTTGTCCATAGTTAAACCATACCAAGACGGTCACTACCGTGGTTCGATCGCATCGGGATTGTTACTTTGTGCCAGGAAGGGCTCTAAACAAGGGAAGTGCCCAGGCGTCACGGAGTGAACCAAAGCTATGTTGTTTGGACATGGAGGATATACACAGAGACAAGAACTGTCGGTGACATGCCCCGCTCAGACCGCCCAAGGGCTACTACTGCAGTGGATGACGGCTACCTACGGGTTATGGCTCGGAGGAACCCTGACAGCAACGCCACCATGTTGAATAATGCTTTTCGCGCAGCCTCAGGACGTCATGTTACGACTCGAACTGTGCGCAATAGGCTGCAAGATGTGCAACTTCAACTTCACTCCCGACGTCCATGGCGAGGTCCATCTTTGCAACAACGACACCATGTGGCGCGGTGCAGATGAGCCCAACAACATGCCGAATGGATCGCACAGTATTGGCATAACTTTCTTTTCACAGATGAGTGTCGCATATGTCTTCAACCAGACAATCGTCGAAGAAATGTTTGGAGGCAACCCAGTCAGGCTGAACGTCTTAGACACACTGTAAGGCGAGTGCAGCAGGGTATAGATTTTCTGCTGTTTTGGGGTGGCATTATGTGGGGCCCACGTACTCCGCTGGTGGTCATGGAAGGCGCCGTAACGGCTGTACAATAAGTCAGTGCCATCTTCCAACCGATAGTGCAACAATATCGGCAACATATTGGCGAGGCATTCGCACCGCTATCATGCGCGTCTTGTGAGTGACTTCCTTCAGGATAACGACATCGCTCGACTATAGTGGTCAACATGTTCTCCAGGCATGAACCCTATCGAACAAGCCTGAGATAGATTGAAAAGGGCTGTTTATGGACGACGTGACCCACCAACCCCTCTGAGGGATCTACTCCGAATCGCCGTTGAGGAATGGAGTGGGACAATCTGGACCAATTGTGCCTTGATGAACTTGTGGATGGTATGCTACGACGAATACAGACATTCATCAATGCAAGAGGACGTGCCACTGGGTATTAGAAGTACCGGTGTGTACAGCAATCTGGACCGCCACCTCCGAAGGTATCGATGTATGGTGGTACAACATGCAATGTATGGTTTTCATGAGCAATAAAGAAGTTGTAAATGAAGTTTATGGTGATGTCTATTCCAATTTTCTGTACAGGTTCCGAAACTCTCGGAACCAAGATGATGCAAACCTTTTTTGGTGTTTGTATTTGTTCTTCTTAGACCATCGGCAAATAACTGATTGTCGCAACTGCTGTTGGAATAACAGCCGAATAGATTATCGTAAAACAACAACAAATTTTACAACATCTGTGAATTGAAATTTGATCTTACACATTCCTTTCATTTGATCGCAATTTGCTGCACTTTAATCGAAGCTGACCATACGGTGCTAACTGACCCCATTCTAATAAAGGTAACAGTGTGAACTTAAATTGTCATAGTGTAAGGCTGAAACGTTCTCAATGTTTGTTAGACAGAAACATGTTTGAGTAGCATAGCACAGTCTAATTCCCCTGAAAGTAGTGTCCTCCGGCAGCTACAGCGTTTCTCAACTTACAGGGTATCAAATGGTCTCCAAAGTAAAAAAAAAAAAAAAAAAAAAAAATCTGACCTTTTGAAGCGATTCTCTCTTGGAGGCAGTTTTCGAGAGCGTTAAGCGATGTGAAGTTTTGTTCGGAAAGGCCATACTGCATGGATTGAAACAAATGTACGTCGAGGGGCGATATCTGGAGAAAATGGTGGTGGTGGGGATGAGAAATCCCATGGGCGTCCCTTTAAGGTTTGCTTCTCTCGGTTTGAAACATGCAGTTGAAATTGTCATGATGTGGAATGATTTTGTCATGTCTTTGAGCATATCGCGGGCGATTGTCTTTACGTGCGCAGTTAAAATTGAGTAATTATTCACCGTAGAGTTCAGCGTTCAACCATTTGATCTGTTTACAGCGGCTCATACTACACCACACCGACCAAGACGAATTTTGCAACGCATGGCAAAGTTTCTTTCTCTTGAAATCGCCTGAACATATCTTTGCGCGTTGAATTCGACAGAGCCTGCCGCTGTGGCCGAGCGGTTCTAGGCGCTACAGTCTGAAACCGCTCCACCGGTACGGTCTCAGGTTCGAATCCTCCCTCGGACATGGATGTGTGTGATGTCCTTAGGTTAGTTAGGTTTATCTAGTTCTAAGTTCTAGGGGCTGATGACCTCATATGTTAAGTCCCATGGTACACAGACCCATTAGAACCATTATGTATTAGACAGAGCACGTTCTACATTCGCTTGCGCTAGCAACGATGACTTTCGGCAGCACATTTCTTGAGATGACAGCAGAAAAATAACACGTCCGGAAATGACATTTTGTACATGCAAAACCCAATATCTTTAAGGCACTAAAGAGGTTTCTCCTTACCACTCCACTTGAAAATCACACACAGTGTTCCTAATACTAAATAGATCTCATATCTCTGTATTCTAGGCAGCACTAGTACCACCACGAATTGTGTCTGTCAACAGCGAGAATTAGTTCGAGCTTTCAATGTATTTGTTTATAACAGAGTACCGGTGGCATGTGCTAATTAATTTCTGTAATTTCCAGTAACAACGTCTGTCTACCTTTCTGAGCTTAATACTTTGGAAATTCATTTAATACAGCTTACAAATGAAACTATAATTGCTATTTAAAACGAATTAAGGAATCTCTCATGTATGCTAACCAATTTCTAACATTTTCAGTACACAGTAGCTCAGTTATTCAAAATCAGTGTGTGAAATTAATTTTATATTTGGGAAACTCGTAACCTTCCTTTTTATCTCCGAGGGCTGCGTTGATTTCGCTTCCGTTTGTGACAGTGAGTTAACATGCGATGAAAGTGAAATACTATTTGTGTACAAACAACTGTTCCGGCATTGGCGGAATATTAAATAAACATTATATTAGTTGTAATCCAGTGAGACCTTTGTGGACTGTTCTCAGAGATTAGAATGGCTATGTTTGAACCGTAGAAAGTTTCGAAATGTTCCTTCTCATTACGTCCACGATGCGGATGAGATAAGATTTAACAACTACTGCATATCCGGGCAATGTATCATTCAATCTTAAATCAGAAGAAGCATCCATCGTACGAGTTCGCATTTCTTTCTCCCGTTCATCAATGGGGACCTACGTCATCGCGCATCGTGTCTCAACTCCACTGCGAGAGCTGTGGCAGTAGCAGCTCTACGGCGGCGACAATATCAGGACGCGGTTGGAGTGCTATGACGCCACACATAATGGAGCGCCATTCTTGGGAAGAAAGGACAGACATGTACTGTGCTTACGGTGTGGCGGATGGAAATGCTCATGCTGCCGAATGTTTGCACGTTTAGCTGGTTCCAAATTGTTGAGTGCCAGATCCTCGCACATTTACTGCCATACGCAGGTCCCTACGACAGACAGGTGCACTTGTGGTACGTCTTTCACTGGCACTTTCTCACAATGGCGTATGAGCATTTAAGGCCTACCTCGAAAGCCAGTGTATCCAATTTGTGCTACATGTACGAAGGCCTGACGGACGTGTCCGTCAATGTACGTGCGTACACCAGAGCTTGAAGAGATGGAAAAACACAAGCTCGCAGCATGTTGCGCAGGAAATGGCTGTAAGCCTTTCCATAATTTGACGTGTGCGGTATGATGATGGACATGTGTGCCATTGCCCGCATCTCGTGGTCGTGCGGTAGCGTTCTCGCTTCCCGCGCTCGGGTTCCCGGGTTCGATTCCCGGCGGGGTCAGGGATTTTCTCTGCCTCGTGATGGCTGGGTGTTGTGTGTTGTCCTTAGGTTAGTTAGGTTTAAGTAGTTCTAGGTTCTAGCGGACTGATGACCATAGATGTTAAGTCCCATAGTGCTCAGAGCCATTTGAACCATGTGAGCCATTCTAATGAACTTTCTTAACCCTGCACTTTTTATGAATGAGGTAACCTTTATCTGAGATTGTATATTCTACAGCCACGATGAACCTGGGTGGACACGGGATATTCCAAACATCCCTTTGTTAGTGGCCACCAGGATCGCTTCTCTGTGAATATTAGGGCTGGCGTGATAGGCGATAAACTGAGCGGTCCATGCATGTTCCCCTGGCGACTGAACGAAAACAGCTACATACTCTTTTTATGAGAAACTCTGCTAGTGTTGTTGCAACTTGTTCCACACAAAGTACGACAGTCAATGTGGTACCCTAAAGAGAGTGTACCTGCGGACTTCGACCATGCAGTGCGAATGCATCTTGATGAAACCTTTGGTGACAACTGGATAGGGCGCTGTGGCATTGGTACGACCTGCACGTTCCCCCGAATTGATGGCCATTGATTTTTACTTCTGGGGCCACCCATTCACATTGATAAGAACTGATAGCGCACTTTATGGGAACCTCTGATGTAAACTCCACTTGGCCAGGAGTATTTGAAAGAATGCGACAGTCACTCAAACGTCATTGCACGGCGTAAGCTCCAGCAGATGGGCTTAATTTCAAGCAAGTTTAGTAACTGTTTTCAAACAAACGTTGTAAATCTTCACCCCGACTTCTCATTTACCTTGATGCCACAAATACACTGCAAACATTGTCCTGCGGTTCTGCTACCATGACGGCTCGGATGGCGTATTTCGTGCATACCTGCGACGGTGTTCAACAAAGCCAATTGCTGTATACTAAGAGATGCAGGCGGGAGTTTCTATGTGAAGTATGCTTGTTATGAAGCATTCTACCAGCCCTTTCATTTTCTACATTCTTTTCAGATACACTATACTTATGTATATATATATAGTGATCAACCAGAACTTTAAGGCCACCAATCTACTATCGACATAAACCCGTCGAGGCTATACGAGTGCTACCTGGTGAGGAATGACTGTTAGTCAGACACGATGGGCCTCTGCAGTCGACGACTCATGCATGTGCCACAGTTAACACCACGACATAGGCAACTATGTCTGAAATAGGCGTGTGACCATCGGCACTAATCGTTCTAGCCGTGGCAGAGCGTTGCATGGTATGATCAATCTCGGTACCTTCTTTATAATGATGATAGGAGGGCTTGAATCAGTCGTATTTCAGGTGAACAGCTCCTTCGCAGCTGTACTGCGAGATAGACACAAGCTGGCGGCGGCTCTATTATGCTCAGGGGGCTTTCACGTGGGCATCCACGGGTCCAGCGGAGCTCGTACAAGGCACCATGACGGCCAACGAGTATCGTACATTGGTTTCAGACCACAAGCAGCTCTTCATGATGATCATGTTACCTGACGGCAGTGGCGTTTTTCAATAAGATAATGCACCATGTTGCAAGGACAGGAGTGTGATATATATATAATCTAAATAAAGTTTCCCAGTCTCACTGTGACCTGCAAGCTGCGGTTAAAATTGACACTTCATCTATACCACCACTAAAATTACCTTTAGCAATCCAACTGCTTTCCAAATCCTGTTAGACAAGGCCAGTGGTTGAAAAAGTTCACTATGACGTCAACAACCTGTTTCTACCGTCTGCTCTATAAACATCACAGGATCATAATCTCAAGCCAAAAAGAATAAGAACGCACACAAGAACACGTTTCAGGTTTATGTTAGGGCAAAACAGAATTTATTATTTTCTAGTAATTCCGCTAATAATCCTCTAACTTCCTCCGTTAGAAAATACCTTCAGCTAACTAGTTTCTCCACGCTCTGCAAGGTGATCTCATTCTACAAAGTCCATACAGTTTCAAGGAACAGCAAGACTAGCCTAGAAAACGGGTAACTGACTAAGACAGTTCCCACGCCTGTGCATAGGAACACGAATCCGAACACTTTCTTAATTTTCTGCACAGAGAGAATAATTTTACTGATCACTATCTACCAACGCTAAAATTACACACCGGCACATGACCTCCACACAAAAGTAGCCTTTAACAATTCATGAGGGTTCTCGGACTACTCTTCGACGTCGGCAGCTCCAAGCCCCTTCATCAAATTATTTTAAGACGATGGCCTTGACGCCAGTCAGCCTCCAGAGCTAAATGTGAACACATATGTTGGCCATTTCCTGTTAAGGCGCTTAGTACTGCAATAAAGTGCTCTGGCTGCCGAAAGTTTTAGAGATTTGTTCCCTAACTATGTTACGACACATCTACCATCCGATGGAACCATTCGCGCTACAAAACAGCTGGGTCGGGCGAGACAACCACCATTTTGCTGGATTAAGGCAAAACAGTCCCTTAATCTCCAGAACAGCTCCTGTCCCATGTAAACCGGAAAAAAGGGCTCTGCCATTCATAACAGCGAGCAGCACTAGCCGATGGGCATGGTCTGGAAATGATAATTTAATTTCACATCGACATGTCACACATCACAGGATACTGTCTTCCAAAACGACTGTTTCTGAATCGCAGGCGCTTCTCAGAATTATGACGTTGTTACATATTGCCAAAATGCTGAACGTAGATTTTCTTACTAGGAAAATACAAAGTAATTACCCCAATTTGAACATTGGGGAAACTTTCCACATCCAGGGTGAAGTTGAATTGGTATTTACTGTTTCTTGATCATAACGTCTCGTTATTCCTCACTTATAAAATTTCCCTTGCCTAACTCGAACGCACTTTGATGAAGCTGGTAGTGAAGCTGTTACTTATAATGATAGTTGTGAAGTAGGTATGTAGGAATGAAAAGAATAGGAGCAGATAAGAAAAGAGGAGTTAAGCTTCAAACGAGTAGACTTTCCGAAGGTACACGTTTTTCAAAAAAAAAAAAAAAAAAAAAAAAAAAAAAAAAAAAAAAAAAAATAAGAGAGAGAGAGAGAAAAGAAAAGTGCGGGGTAACAGTACCAAGTGGTTTGCTATGTATATGAGCTAAACAGTACGTTTTGACGACACACACAAGGAACGTGCACGCCTATGCAGCCGTGGTTTGGTGTGTGGCTACCGTCAAGCCAGTGTTCACTTTTCACCCCCACTCTCCCGCCACACATGGCACTATGCGGACGATACAGCGGCCGTCTACTGCAAAAGAAGCGCCCTTCAACGCCAAAGATGTCGTGCGAGTTGCGTTTGGACGACATGGGGCAGTGCCGTGTGGATACGAAAATTGCCATAAGACTTCCCACGCGACGGCAGTGTGCACTAGGGATGGTGTTTATTATGGAAACAACTGGTTTCCGGATTTTTTCGTCTCCATGTTAAAACATGGCTGTTAAAGTTGATCAAGGTAATCAATTTTCGCCTTTAACGTAAACTTCGAACAAAGTTTGAAAAATAGTAATGACGGTAAAGGAATAGGAGGTATCGATAGATATGGGGTTCAGCTGTGGCAGAAATCGATCCAAACGTTTGCTGCAGAGATGGCGAAGTTGAGAGAAACGGGTGGGGCGATGGCGAGGGCGAAACGTCACAAGTTGATGACTTTTCTGCATCGTCACATCTATCTGGTATTAATTCTTCATCCTGAAGCAACCACAGACTTAAAGGTACAGCTATTATCCCTACTTTACAACACGTCAATAAAATTATAGGTATTCGATCAAATTTACCTTTCTTCCAAGAAAAGTTTTACATATTTTATCCTTGTACGAGTGTGATGGCGAAACTTTGTTCTGCCTCCTCCCGTTTTTAATCTTTCAAAGCAAGTGGAGCATTGTACTTCATTCCTACCACACCTCGTAAAATATTTCCAAACTACAGCGTACCGTCGAATAGGCACGCCACACGGTACCAGGTACATTATTGTCTTTGCAGTGCTGTACCAATACTTACGTCATATGTTTGTTTCTCGTTTATAACTGCCAACGTTGTTATTAAAATATCACTGATCGCTTTTCCCATTTTCTGCAGTAATCCAATATTTCAAAGCAATGGATGTTTTACTATGAAACCAAGCATTGCGGCTACACCAAACTGATATACCGATATTAGTAACAAATGAAAAAATCTCTTGTAACAGAGTTGAAACAAATAACGAAAATACCGGTTATTCAGAACTAAAATAGATGTATCGGTTTTAACCAGCAGGTTTTTCCCATCCGTAGTGTTCAAGGATGACGATTAGACAGCTGCGAGGCACGTATATAATGGCCCTAAGTGTACGACCGTCAATTCTACTGAGCATAGCTGATTTTGTGGCTGATGGACGAACCACAGTTCATCATAGTTGAACAACAGGTGTCCACTGACTGCCGTCGGGACGGCGTTTTTACAACATTTTACAGATTGGGACAGTTAAGAAAGGCAACCCCAAATGCATCCAGAAAGAGAAAATACACTCTAGGGCAAAAATAAAGGAACGTAGCGTCACTAAGGAATTATCCGAATCGGACGGAAGTCGAAAGACATGATGTACGTGTACAGACCAACAAAAAATTGGAATTTGAAAAAAACCGTGTGATTTATTCAAGAGAAAGAGCTTCACAAATTGAGTAAGTCCATAACGCATTGGTTCACCTGTGGCCCTTATGCAAGCAGTTATTCGGCTTGGCGTTGATAGACGGAGTTGTTGGATGTCTTCCTGAGGGATATCGTGCCAAATGGTGTACAAGCACGAAGACAAGCAGTACAAACTCTCCCCGTATGCTGGCGGACTTGGTGAAAATTAAGCTCAGGATGGCTTTTCATCAAGTGTAACAAAACGAGGCGTAGAAGTCCGTCGACGAACCGCTTTGCTTTTAAGGAGGACGCAGGTGGCATCCAAATATATCATGCTATGAAAAGAAACGGTATCCTAGATTATCACACCTGGTTGATGGGCCACATGGCGGGCGACAGTCAGGTTGGTATCCCACCACTGTCTGGGGCGTCTCCATCAACATATTCGACCTGGAATTCCATTGACTGGAGTGGCTTTGTGTTCAGTGACGGTCCGAACAGAGTGCGGACAACGTGTGAGAACGTGTCTGGAAATGCCCTGGTCAGTGGTGAGATACCAACCTGAAGGTCACCCTCCATGTGGCCCGACAACCGGAAGCGATGATGGTCTTCTCGTGTGAGGACCGGGTTGTCATCCGCGGCAGCCATACAGCAGCGGTATGTCCACAATAAATGACGACCAACGTTCCAAAAGTGAACAGACTAGTGAATCAGTAAGGTTCATGTGTCTTGAAGAACTGCTAATACCATAGTGCTGTACTGTAATCATTCAAACCCACTAGACAAAAGCTTAGTTACCTCAGTGTTCAGAATTTACAGATGGTACAGCGATCGAGAAACGTGCCACCGCGCGCCCTCTGCCTCTACCTGAGCATAAGGCAGCAGCGACCAGTGAGACATTTCTATTTCAGTCGGACATTATACGTAAACGTGGATAAATGTAAGGACGTGACAGAGTGACAAAGAGGGGCAATTGTGTTTCGGCGTGTCCACTGCCCCTATGGTATGTGAAGTGGCTGGATTTGTTGGTGTTTTACAGCGGACTGTTCAACGTGTCTACATACAGAGGTGTAGGACACCTGACCACAGAGCAAGATATCACAACTGCACCGGAAAAATGTACTTTTTTTCTTTATGTTATTTCACTCCCCAAAATGGGGTGGGCTGGCAGCGGCACAATACACCGCACTTAATCCAAGAGAGTTAAAGAAAAAAATATAGTCAAATGAGAAAAGAACACATAACATAGAATGGTATAAAGTGATGACTAAACAAGAACAAAAATAGATGAGTGTAAATGGTAGATTTAAAAACAACATAGACGAGAGACACACACACATGTGGAGAATGAACACTGTGAGTTGACATGAAAAACACATAATATCCCACAGTGGGGACACAAATAAAAGATGCTGGTGACACTGCTGGTGCTGGTGGAACGTAGGACTGCTCACATACTGAACAAACACTGACACGACAATGAAAACGTTAAAAATCACTGCAGCGAAGGGGACCTACCACTGGGTGAAGGGAGGAGGAGGGGAAGAAGAAAAGGGGGAGAGACAGTAGGTGGAAACCAGGAGATGGGCAGTTTAGGGGAGAAAGAAAGGGGCTGGGAGGCGGGGGGGGGGGGCGGGGGGATGTAAAGGAGAAAGGAGTTCGCCAGGGAAAAAGGAGGAAGAAGGGAAGTGGGACAGGGAGGGAGAAGCAGAACCCTGAGGAGGGGGAAAGAAGGAGAGATTATATCTGGTAAGAGAGGTAGATGGAAGGCACAAGGACATCATCCAAAATGGGAAGTTGGTGGAAGCCACTTGGGGCGAGAGTATGGAGTGTATGGAGATGGAGACCCGGTGGCACATTGTGGTACAGGCATGGCAGCGGGCTAGGGTGGGAGAGGATGGGGGAAACCAAAGGTTGGGGGGGATCCAGTTTGTGGGAGATGTATGGGATCTGTATTCGTTCAAGGAACAGGAGGAGATGGGGAAAGGAAGTCAGATCTAGGATTTGGACAGATTTGTAGCAGGTGGGGGGGGGGGGGGTGGAGATCCAAGTGAGGTGGGCATAACATAGGATGGGGCAGATGAGGGACTTATAGGTATGGAGGATAGTGGAAGGGTCTAATCCCCAAGTTCGACCAGAGAGGAGTTTGAGGAGGTGAAGATGGTTATGTGCGTTGACTTGAACTGTGAGGAGATGGGGAGTGGAAAAAGACACTGATGTTAGATGCATTTCTCTGCTTGTGAATCAAAATTGCTTCCAAACCCGAACTGATTTGCTGCAGGCAGTGAATGAATGTTCATCACAAATGAACCATCTCGAAGTATAGATCTTGTTTGATCGGAGTCGAGGGGTAGTTTTTCGGCTGTTTTTCACAGAAGCTAAGCGGCCGGTCTGTATAATCCATATCTGAGTATTGTGGAGGGGGAACAGAGGGAGTTGAGTTAGAAAGTGGAGCTGCGGACAGAGCGGAGAGCACCAGCTTGGTATGGCTGTCTGCAAGTAACTGTGGTCACCGAGAGAGGGCGCAGCGTTCACTGACCCGAGCAGTACTGCGACGCTGGGCAGTGACACACGCAGCAAGGAGAGCGGTCGACTCTGCAGTTGGTGGCGAGGCGGACAGCGCGGGGACGGAGGCTGTATCCGTTAGTTGCTTGTTGACTATCCTTATCAGCGTGCGTGGATTAGCCAGACACCAGCGAGGACAGAGGAACGTGCAGCTGATGTTCGACTACATGCTAAGACAGGCGGTACGTGAATCTGGAAAGTCGGCAGATTTAATTAAAACTGAAGCGACGTTTTTGCCATGTGAGTGTGCTCGCGAACATAATTAAAGTATATTACAGTTTTATTCAATACAGGTAAAATCTGTCTGTCAAGCAGGTAGGGCTCTTGCCCTGCAGTAGCAGACAAATGGTGTTTGATACATTATGTTCACTTTTATAGTCTTGTTCACGTAAAATCAGAGAGAAAGAGTGGGACCTGAAGTTCTGAGAAACAGACTGGTCAGTCCGGAACCGCGCTGCTGCTACGGTCGCAGGTTCGAATCTTGCCTCGGGCATGGATGTGACTGATGTCCTTAGGTTAGCTAGGTTTACGTAATTCTAAGTCTAGGGGACTGATGACCTCCGATGTTATGTCCCATAGTGCTTAGAGAAAGTTGAACAAGTATACGCTCGCTAATCACAAGGAAAGATTTATAAATTTTCTGCCTATTGTAAAACTACGCTGTTTAGACCATAGTTGCTCAAAGCTCAGTGTGATTTGTATCATCCTGGTACTGTGGTCCCCACCCAGTGGGCAGTTACTCACTAAGGGATAAAATGAAATTTTATGAGGGGTAAAAAGATAACAATGCAATTACTTTTCGATCGAGAAGCTAAATAATCGTTACAAATCGTACTGTTATTACTATTACGTAAAACTGTGGTTTTCATTACTTAAGTTGCAGTGGGCGGAGTTTCTACCTTGTCAAACGAATTCACAAACAACATTTTCCTCACGTAGTCCACTCACTAAATAACTTTGTTCTTTGTACTAAACATCACATACACAGAAATAAATTATTAAAAAGCATTTTCACAGTTGTTTGTAGTTTCCAGGATAGACCAGAAATTACTTGTAATTCGCTTATTCACTTCGCACTTCGCTTCATTATGCACTTTGCGATAGTAAAAGAATTAATTGACAGCATATGGGTAACTGCACTGTAGTATCAAAGTCATGGGATAGAGATACGCACATGTAGAGATGGCGGAGACATTTCTTACACCAAGTATAAAAGGGCAGTGCATTGGCGGAGCTGTCATTTCTATTTAGGTGACTCACGTGCAAAGGTTTGTGATGTAATAGTGACCGCAAGGCGGGACTTAAGAGATTCTGAACGCAGAATCGTAGTTAGTCCTAGGCGCACGGGTCACTCCATTTCCGAAGTCGTAAAAGGACTTCAGTATTCAGAGATCCACAGTGTCAAGACCGTGCTGAGGATACAAAATTTCAAGCATTGCCTCTCACCACAGACAACGCAGTGGTCGACAGTCTTCACATAACTACCGAGAGCAACAGCGTGAGCATAGAGTTGTCAATGCTAACAGACAAGCAACAGTGCATGAAATAACCGCAGAACTCAATGTGAGACACACGAAGAACGTATCCATAGGGCAACCATGAAATTTGGCGTTAATGGGCTATGGCAGCAGACGACAGACACAAGTGCTTTTACCAACAGTACATCGCCTGCAGCGCCTCTCCTCTGCTCGTAACCACAGCCGTTGGACCCTAACAACTGGGAAACCTTGGCCTGGTCAGATGAGCCCCGATCTCTGTTGGTAAGAACTGATGGTAGGGTTCGAGTGTGTCGCAGACCCCACGTAGCCATGGACCCAAGTTGTCAACAAAGCACTGTCCAACCTGGCGGTGGCTCCATAATGTGTTTAAATGGAATGGACTCCGTCTTATGGGCCAACGGCACCAATCATTGATTGGAAATGGCTATGTTAGGCTACTTGGAGACCATTTTCAGCCATTAATGGACTTCATGCTCCCAAACAACGATGGAATTGTTATGTATGACAATGAGCCATGTCAGCGGTCCACAATTGTTCTGGACAGTTCGAGCGAATGATTGGCCACCCAGGTTATCCGACATGAATACCGTCGAGCATTTATGGTACATAATCAAGAGATCAGTTGGTGCACAAAACCCTGCACTACAAACACTTTCGTTATCATGGATTACTTTAGGGGCAATACGGCTCAATATTTCTGCAGAGGCCTTTCAGATTGATGGATCCATGCCACGTCGATTGGTGCAGTGAGGCAAAAGATGGTTCGACACGATATTAGGAGGTGTCCCATGAGTTTTGTCACTGCAGTGTATGTAATGGGTACTAGACTTCAGTAGCGTCTACACGTTATTATTATTATTATTATTATTATTATTATTGTAACTGCAGTCATTATTATTATCATTATTATTATTATTATTATTATTATTATTATTATTAACAGTAGCAGTGGTCAGACACAAGGTGGTGGTGGTGGTTAGTGTTTAACGTCCCGTCGACAACGAGGTCATTAGAGACGGAGCGCAAGCTCGGGTTAGGGAAGTATTGGGAAGGAAATAGGCCGTGCCCTTTCAAAGGAACCATCCCGGCATTTGGCTGAAACGATTTAGGGAAATCACGGAAAACCTAAATCAGGATGGCTGGAGACAGGATTGAACCGTCGTCCTCCCGAATCAGACACAAGGCATTAGCAGCTTAAGAGTTCCAATTTGTGCCAGTTCAGAAGTACGGAGTCCAGCAATCAAGAGATTTACAAACAACTAATGTAGTGCATAGCCTAAATGGGTATGCAGCATGTGGGTGGAATAAGTGTGGGTAACGAGAGGGGTAGTGGAGAGGAATCGTGTTTTGTAACAAGTATCTACGCTCAATGTGGATAGCTAACTTCGTTTTGCGAAAAGGAGTTGTTGGCAGCACTCACGATGCACTGAGAATTGCTTCATCGTCGTATGGCACTTAACATCTGAGGTCATCAGTCGCCTAGAACTTAGAACTAATTAAATCTAACTATCCTAAGGACATCACACACATCCGTGCCCGAGACAGGATTCGAACCTTCGACCGTAGCGGTCGCTCGGCTCCAGACTGTAGCGCCTAGAACCGCACGGCCACTCCGGCCGACCCCCAGTAACATTTCAGTCAAATAAATACGGTCCCATCAAGTAACCGATAAAATTCCATACCAGACCATTAACAAAAATTTCTGTTGATTGTCAACGGGTCTGTGCCAGTGTGGATTAACAGGGGACCAATAATGACAATCATGACGATTTAATTCGACAATGTTTTTGAATGTGGTTTCATCGGTGAACATAACTTATCTAAAAATATCATTGTCATGGTGCGGGAAATGGAACTGTACTCCAAATATCAAGTACGTGTGATAGTATGATTATTGTAAGTAAAACGTCTAAACTGCGCACAGATTCAGCGTGAAATTCTGGCGGCTTATGGACCAAATGCAGCTTCGCGTCCAGCTATAGTGAAATGGTACCAATAATTTCACCGAGGCCGCGGGGGATGCTGGTCGGGAAGGAAAGCCTTTGGCATCGATCACAGACCACAGTGACCGCGTAATCGAGGGAACTGATTCGCTGAAATGTCATATTTTCCGCCGGCGAGGACGCTCACACAGTCTTTCTCGAATGACTTCGTGATCTAAGGAGTGGGTTTCTATCGTCGAGAAACTGAACCATTGATAGAAACTTTCCGACCGTTGATACAGAGACGCGGTGACTGTGCTGAAAAATAGTGTCATCTATCTTTAAGCGTAGTGCAGCATTCAACAAAAGTCAACTGTCCTGCCATATTAAGGTGTAGGTTACTTTCTGAAGTCCCGTTGCATTTATTAATAGCTTGGCGATTAGTCACGACTTATGTTATTCCTGTTAACCACAATTTGGACATTTATTTATTTGTGCTTCAAAAAGTAAATTACATTGAGCACTGGCACTCATTTGTAATGTTGTCTGCATTACATCACAGCTCAGTAAGTCAGTCCACGGTTTTAAATACATTTGTTATTCTAAGCAAAGTTGGTGCAGTGTTCCATTAAAAGCGTCGAAATAGAGCTCAGTTCAGGTTCACATTATGTAATAATTGTTTAAATAATCTTTCAGTTCTTTTATTCAGTTTGCCTGGACCACTCCAAATTTTACTAGCTTGTCTCATCGCTACTCTAGAATCTATGTACTGTGCATCTTCAGGAAGTTGCGTGCAACAAATTTGTTTACTGAACTTACAACAATGTGTGTTGCATTTTGTTGGAGTTATTGCATTTTATTCAAACGGGATGCAAATCGTATTTTTCTAGCATTTAAATCACTAATATTATGTCACGTATTCTATTACATTCAACAGTCTCCTGAGGCTTTGCCAATTCAAGGTGTAAGTTTGAAAGCCTTGAACGTGTCATCAAATTCACATTTATCGTCACGTATGCAACGAGCTATAGAAAGTATTCAGTTGATTTTTACTTAGCGTATTAGGAATCTATTCCATCTGTACACAACGACATCCAACTGGATTCACGATATGAATGCCTTGCCTGTATACCGAGTGGAGTGGCATAAAATCGTAGGAACTGTTATTGATAAGTCATAGGGAGACCCTGAAAATAGGAAGAATTCTATAAAATAGAGTACTGGCCGACCACTAGAATAAATGTTTGAAATACGCTACGATTTTACATTTTTAGACACCCAATACGGAACAACGTAATGTAGCTTTCACATTTGTTCTCGCTGTCCAGTAGTTTTATTAGATGCGTGAAAATAATTTTTAACAATTATTAACACCCACGGAGTAGCTCGTGAAAAATAAGTATTGCCGAACACTTTTATTAATGTCGTCTGTCAGATATACAGGTCATTAAGTCACTGGATCTTGATGGTTTTCCAACCCTAATAGTGTCGTGACATTTCAAGCACCGCCGATATTAACAGTTTCCTGCAAGCTGTTGATTGGTCTCTCATCAAACTACTGATTGCTCTGGTAGAAGAAGCAGTGTGTGTAAATCTGGGTAAACTGAAGTTTCTCGTTTTTCCAAAACGGTAGAACTGTCCGGGTCACTACCGAAATCACAGTATAATCGAGACTTTCCCTTGCCTATCTAGAGCTTAACAATGTTTATTATTATTACTACTTAATCTTCAAAGTACAGGGTGTAAATAAAGTCCAGGAAGACATTCAATTATTTATTGCACAAGAACGAAACATTGTACAGATATCATACGTATGTAATTTTGAATAGAACCCCTGAAAGATTTTTTTTTTTTCATGTATAGCGCCGCAGCGTAGTTTGGAAATTTGCGGATAGTCAGCGCTAGTCGCAAACATGGCCGAGCTACAGAAGGGGACAGCTGTTTCATGAAATGGCCTTAAAGACCACCATATTTGACTCTGTGTGACTTTTTTCTGTGGGCACACATTAACGATATGGTGTATGTACCGCCTCTGCCACGTGATGCAGCAGAGCTCCGGGAGAGAATACGGGAAGCGACTGCCACAGTCGACGATGCCATGCTGGGACGGGTATGGCAAGAATTCGATTAACGTATTGACTTCTGACGGGTCACTCATGCTTCGCATATCGAATGTTTGTAAAAAACTTTCAGATTTTTCTTCAAAATGCCATATGTATGACATCTGTAACATGTTTAGTTCTTGTGCAATATATAATTGAAAGTTTTCCCGGATTTTATGTGCACCTTATATATGGATGCTCTAAGGTGCAGCTATTACCATATTTTATTAGATACTTCTCTCTTGATATTTAGTTTTCCAGTTTCTTGCATTTAATTTTTTCGTATCGTCTCTGAGTTATCAGAGACCTGCAGACTAGATCTTCGATCTTGAGAACGGACTCCGAATTCTTGATGATTATTTCTTTCTTGACGGATTTCAAATGCTCTTACAATCTAATCAATATTCCTATATTTAATTTTGATTCTGATGATTGATTCTGTATGTAAATGGTTGGCTTAAGCGTTTGTTTCTAGTCTGCTGTGTCTGTTATAATGAACTTTGCTAAATCTTCCTTAAAACCTTGGTTACAATGGTGTTCAATTTCGCTACTTACGGCTTTATTAATCTCAAAGCCTGCGAGACTTCCGTATGACATAACAAGTATGATGAGAATCTTTGAATTTCCTGAAATACGTTTACAATTTATTATATCAAGCAATACATTATTACCATGCATTTTCCTTTCATATTTTGGAATTTCTTTCGTCTTTGACCTTGCTTTTTATGGTTAAAATTACACCAAGTAAGTGAATTGTTACCCTTTTTCAATTTTTCGTAACATTTTAAAGATACATGGTGTACCTTGAGACGAATAATTTCCGCTTCTGACCCTAGTAAGCTGAAGTGTAAAATCATGCTGAGTGCATTATTTTCTGGTTCGTTTTATCCTAAAAGAACTGTAACCTCTGCGTACTTCAGTATGTTACACCCGTTTTCTCGTTTTATTTTCGTGACAGTTTGCCCCATAATTTAGCGGAAAAGTGTGGGTTATAAAGAATCTGCCTGATTTACTCCAGAAATGACAATGATCGTTTCTGTAATTTGATTTAACAGTGAAATGTGAGATTTGTATGCACAGTTTTACAAGCTATATTTATTATTCTGTGATACTGACTTTTAATATCAGTCCACAGATAGTTTCTGAGAGGTCCTGGCTGATGCCCAATAATTCGGTAAATTATATCCTTGAGTAATGCTTTTCTGATTACGTATCGGCTCTGCCAACAAATCGTACTTCTACGTCAGCCCATCCTTGAACAATGCTCCCAGTTTGAGTACAGCAGACGGAAATAGTGTAATGCGGGCCTCTTGCACGTTAAAACTGGGGTTTTCGGCTGAGGGAAACAACCACGACAGGAAAACTGGAGGTTGCTAGGCCTCAGGATGCAACTTCCTCATCTAACGTCTCCTGCTTTGGAGAGATATTGCATACAGGAGGGCACCCTTTTGCATACTCAGAGTAGAACCGGACTGATCTGTATGAAAATGAACTATGCGAGACAAGAATAGACGACTTGGTGTAACATATTAAATTACTGTTATATCAATAAAGTGAAAACATAAAAAACAACCAAACCATCAAGATTTCTAGAAGTAAACAAATTGAACCACTTTCTTGGAACGGGTATTATAACGACACAACCTGTGATTATATTGATAAAGAGTGACAAAATAGAGGAACCTATAACGAAAATAACTCGGCGAGGAAATGTCATCGATCACCGTTAGCAACAAAAAACTGTTCATATCAAGAATTTTGGTTTGGACGCAGAAAAATGTAGCCTCCTCTGTGAGATGGGAAACGTGTCGAGGAGTCGGAGGACGGCGTCTGGCTCACCCCAACGGCAGCCGTCACTTATTTGTGGTAGAGCGACAATCGAAGTATTAGTTTCTGGTAGACTCGGGAGAAGAGGTGTCAGTGTATTCAGCTAACTCTCAGCCATGCCAGAACCATGACGACAGCAGCCATTTCGACTCCTACGGATCTTTGTTTTAAACGTATTGTTCGGCGACAGTGTTTCTCAATTTAGGTCTACGATGTAAGTTCGAGTGGCAGTTCATAGTGGCAGACGTGGAACAACCCATTCTCAGGGCCAGTTTCATTTCGTTTTATAGTCTTTTACCAGTCGTCTGGCATCACTGTCTTCTCAACACTACTACCAGTTTAATCCGCCATGGGAGATTTGTTGTTCACTGGTACGTACTACCACAGATTAATTATAGTACGTACAAATTCTCAAGCTGTTCCCAGAAGTTAGCTGACATATGCCCATACTAGCGCCTGTACAAAATACTACATTGCACCACATACTCACTACCCTAGGAGTTCCGATCCACACAAGGTCTCGATCATTAACGTCTGAAAAATTAACGATGGCGCAGCAAGAGTTTTCGTCCTTGTTGCAACAAGGAATTTGTCGAACGTCAAGTAGAAGCTGGGCAACACCATTACATGTCACACCAGAGAAAACCAACGTTTGACGTCCGTGCAGTAACTACAGCACCAGCATAAATACTCGTACTATGCTTTTCTTAATCTCACTCTATTCCAGCAGTGACATGCTACAGGGTAGCTTATATCAGTCGACCCACTGCATGCCTAATGGCCTACAATCCTGTATGGTGTCGCAAGTTTCACCGGAGATACTGTGCCACTATAACCTGCAGCGTCAACTTCCGATTCATAACCGGTGGGGCGCAGAGACTGCCGTAAGTCTGCTAGCCTAATGGAGGTTGACCAGCAGCGCCAGGAAGCTGTATGCTGTCCACCACGGTGAGGGGCAGCACTAGCTGGTGCTCCCTCATTCGTGCAGTCGACAATGAGGCTGCCAGTCTCTGTTGCTAACTGGTGGCCATGGGTCGGATTCTGCCCGACATAGAGTACTTCAGCCTGGATTGCAGGGAGTCTCCTAGGCACACGTCCTCGAGACCTCTTGGGAGATAGGCCTGTAGAGTCTACTGTCCATTGCCGTTCAGTGAGGGCCCCTCCTACCGGTACCTGGCGTCCATCGACCGAGCCATGATGTAACGGCAGCCACACAAGCATTCTGCAACGCAGCAGAATTTCCGTGACGCGTGCTCGTTTCCAATGACTAATGCCTGTGAAGACAATCTCGTACTTCGGATTAATAATTTTTTTGTTGTGAATAAGGTCTCATTGACGCTCTAGAGAGTGAACAGATCCTTCTCACCATACATTGCCCAGTTCCCGTAAGTCTGCTAGCCTAATGGAGGTTGACCAGCAGCGCCAGGAAGCTGTATGCTGTCCACCACGGTGAGGGGCAGCACTAGCTGGTGCTCCCTCATTCGTGCAGTCGACAATGAGGCTGCCAGTCTCTGTTGCTAACTGGTGGCCATGGGTCGGATTCTGCCCGACATAGAGTACTTCAGCCTGGATTGCAGGGAGTCTCCTAGGCACACGTCCTCGAGACCGCTTGGGAGATAGGCCTGTAGAGTCTACTGTCCATTGCCGTTCAGTGAGGGCCCCTCCTACCGGTACCTGGCGTCCATCGACCGAGCCATGATGTAACGGCAGCCACACAAGCATTCTGCAACGCAGCAGAATTTCCGTGACGCGTGCTCGTTTCCGCTGACTAATGCCTGTGAAGACAATCTCGTACTTCGGATTAATAATTTTTTTGTTGTGAATAAGGTCTCATTGACGCTCTAGAGAGTGAACAGATCCTTCTCACCATACATTGCCCAGTTCCCGTAAGTCTGCTAGCCTAATGGAGGTTGACCAACAGCGCCAGGAAGCTGTATGCTGTCCACCACGGTGAGGGGCAGCACTAGCTGGTGCTCCCTCATTCGTGCAGTCGACAATGAGGCTGCCAGTCTCTGTTGCTAACTGGTGGCCATGGGTCGGATTCTGCCCGACATAGAGTACTTCAGCCTGGATTGCAGGGAGTCTCCTAGGCACACGTCCTCGAGACCGCTTGGGAGATAGGCCTGTAGAGTCTACTGTCCATTGCCGTTCAGTGAGGGCCCCTCCTACCGGTACCTGGCGTCCATCGACCGAGCCATGATGTAACGGCAGCCACACAAGCATTCTGCAACGCAGCAGAATTTCCGTGACGCGTGCTCGTTTCCGCTGACTAATGCCTGTGAAGACAATCTCGTACTTCGGATTAATAATTTTTTTGTTGTGAATAAGGTCTCATTGACGCTCTAGAGAGTGAACAGATCCTTCTCACCATACATTGCCCAGTTCCCGTAAGTCTGCTAGCCTAATGGAGGTTGACCAGCAGCGCCAGGAAGCTGTATGCTGTCCACCATGGTGAGGGGCAGCACTAGCTGGTGCTCCCTCATTCGTGCAGTCGACAATGAGGCTGCCAGTCTCTGTTGCTAACTGGTGGCCATGGGTCGGATTCTGCGCGACATAGAGTACTTCAGCCTGGATTGCAGGGAGTCTCCTAGGCACACGTCCTCGAGACCGCTTGGGAGATAGGCCTGTAGAGTCTACTGTCCATTGCCATTCAGTGAGGGCCCCTCCTACCGGTACCTGGCGTCCATCGACCGAGCCATGATGTAACGGCAGCCACACAAGCATTCTGCAACGCAGCAGAATTTCCGTGACGCGTGCTCGTTTCCGCTGACTAATGCCTGTGAAGACAATCTCGTACTTCGGATTAATAATTTTTTTGTTGTGAATAAGGTCTCATTGACGCTCTAGAGAGTGAACAGATCCTTCTCACCATACATTGCCCAGTTCCCGTAAGTCTGCTAGCCTAATGGAGGTTGACCAACAGCGCCAGGAAGCTGTATGCTGTCCACCACGGTGAGGGGCAGCACTAGCTGGTGCTCCCTCATTCGTGCAGTCGACAATGAGGCTGACAGACTCTGTTGCTAACTGGTGGCCATGGGTCGGATTCTGCCCGACATAGAGTACTTCAGCCTGGATTGCAGGGAGTCTCCTAGGCACACGTCCTCGAGACCGCTTGGGAGATAGGCCTGTAGAGTCTACTGTCCATTGCCGTTCAGTGAGGGCCCCTCCTACCGGTACCTGGCGTCCATCGACCGAGCCATGATGTAACGGCAGCCACACAAGCATTCTGCAACGCAGCAGAATTTCCGTGACGCGTGCTCGTTTCCGCTGACAAGACAATCTGTGAAGACAATCTCGTACTTCGGATTAATAATTTTTTTGTTGTGAATAAGGTCTCATTGACGCTCTAGAGAGTGAACAGATCCTTCTCACCATACATTGCCCAGTTCCCGTAAGTCTGCTAGCCTAATGGAGGTTGACCAGCAGCGCCAGGAAGCTGTATGCTGTCCACCATGGTGAGGGGCAGCACTAGCTGGTGCTCCCTCATTCGTGCAGTCGACAATGAGGCTGCCAGTCTCTGTTGCTAACTGGTGGCCATGGGTCGGATTCTGCCCGACATAGAGTACTTCAGCCTGGATTGCAGGGAGTCTCCTAGGCACACGTCCTCGAGACCGCTTGGGAGATAGGCTTGTAGAGTCTACTGTCCATTGCCGTTCAGTGAGGGCCCCTCCTACCGGTACCTGGCGTCCATCGACCGAGCCATGATGTAACGGCAGCCACACAAGCATTCTGCAACGCAGCAGAATTTCCGTGACGCGTGCTCGTTTCCGCTGACTAATGCCTGTGAAGACAATCTCGTACTTCGGATTAATAATTTTTTTATTGTGAATAAGGTCTCATTGACGCTCTAGAGAGTGAACAGATCCTTCTCACCATACATTGCCCAGTTCCCGTAAGTCTGCTAGCCTAATGGAGGTTGACCAGCAGCGCCAGGAAGCTGTATGCTGTCCACCATGGTGAGGGGCAGCACTAGCTGGTGCTCCCTCATTCGTGCAGTCGACAATGAGGCTGCCAGTCTCTGTTGCTAACTGGTGGCCATGGGTCGGATTCTGCCCGACATAGAGTACTTCAGCCTGGATTGCAGGGAGTCTCCTAGGCACACGTCCTCGAGACCGCTTGGGAGATAGGCCTGTAGAGTCTACTGTCCATTGCCGTTCAGTGAGGGCCCCTCCTACCGGTACCTGGCGTCCATCGACCGAGCCATGATGTAACGGCAGCCACACAAGCATTCTGCAACGCAGCAGAATTTCCGTGACGCGTGCTCGTTTCCGCTGACTAATGCCTGTGAAGACAATCTCGTACTTCGGATTAATAATTTTTTTGTTGTGAATAAGGTCTCATTGACGCTCTAGAGAGTGAACAGATCCTTCTCACCATACATTGCCCAGTTCCCGTAAGTCTGCTAGCCTAATGGAGGTTGACCAGCAGCGCCAGGAAGCTGTATGCTGTCCACCATGGTGAGGGGCAGCACTAGCTGTTGCTCCCTCATTCGTGCAGTCGACAATGAGGCTGCCAGTCTCTGTTGCTAACTGGTGGCCATGGGTCGGATTCTGCCCGACATAGAGTACTTCAGCCTGGATTGCAGGGAGTCTCCTAGGCACACGTCCTCGAGACCGCTTGGGAGATAGGCCTGTAGAGTCTACTGTCCATTGCCGTTCAGTGAGGGCCCCTCCTACCGGTACCTGGCGTCCATCGACCGAGCCATGATGTAACGGCAGCCACACAAGCATTCTGCAACGCAGCAGAATTTCCGTGACGTGTGCTCGTTTCCGCTGACTAATGCCTGTGAAGACAATCTCGTACTTCGGATTAATAATTTTTTTGTTGTGAATAAGGTCTCATTGACGCTCTAGAGAGTGAACAGATCCTTCTCACCATACATTGCCCAGTTCCCGTAAGTCTGCTAGCCTAATGGAGGTTGACCAGCAGCGCCAGGAAGCTGTATGCTGTCCACCATGGTGAGGGGCAGCACTAGCTGTTGCTCCCTCATTCGTGCAGTCGACAATCAGGCTGCCAGTCTCTGTTGCTAACTGGTGGCCATGGGTCGGATTCTGCCCGACATAGAGTACTTCAGCCTGGATTGCAGGGAGTCTCCTAGGCACACGTCCTCGAGACCGCTTGGGAGATAGGCCTGTAGAGTCTACTGTCCATTGCCGTTCAGTGAGGGCCCCTCCTACCGGTACCTGGCGTCCATCGACCGAGCCATGATGTAACGGCAGCCACACAAGCATTCTGCAACGTAGCAGAATTTCCGTGACGCGTGCTCGTTTCCGCTGACTAATGCCTGTGAAGACAATCTCGTACTTCGGATTAATAATTTTTTTGTTGTGAATAAGGTCTCATTGACGCTCTAGAGAGTGAACAGATCCTTCTCACCATACATTGCCCAGTTCCCGTAAGTCTGCTAGCCTAATGGAGGTTGACCAACAGCGCCAGGAAGCTGTATGCTGTCCACCACGGTGAGGGGCAGCACTAGCTGGTGCTCCCTCATTCGTGCAGTCGATAATGAGGCTGCCAGACTCTGTTGCTAACTGGTGGCCATGGGTCGGATTCTGCCCGACATAGAGTACTTCAGCCTGGATTGCAGGGAGTCTCCTAGGCACACGTCCTCGAGACCGCTTGGGAGATAGGCCTGTAGAGTCTACTGTCCATTGCCGTTCAGTGAGGGCCCCTCCTACCGGTACCTGGCGTCCATCGACCGAGCCATGATGTAACGGCAGCCACACAAGCATTCTGCAACGCAGCAGAATTTCCGTGACGCGTGCTCGTTTCCGCTGACTAATGCCTGTGAAGACAATCTCGTACTTCGGATTAATAATTTTTTTGTTGTGAATAAGGTCTCATTGACGCTCTAGAGAGTGAACAGATCCTTCTCACCATACATTGCCCAGTTCCCGTAAGTCTGCTAGCCTAATGGAGGTTGACCAACAGCGCCAGGAAGCTGTATGCTGTCCACCATGGTGAGGGGCAGCACTAGCTGGTGCTCCCTCATTCGTGCAGTCGACAATGAGGCTGCCAGTCTCTGTTGCTAACTGGTGGCCATGGGTCGGATTCTGCCCGACATAGAGTACTTCAGCCTGGATTGCAGGGAGTCTCCTAGGCACACGTCCTCGAGACCGCTTGGGAGATAGGCCTGTAGAGTCTACTGTCCATTGCCGTTCAGTGAGGGCCCCTCCTACCGGTACCTGGCGTCCATCGACCGAGCCATGATGTAACGGCAGCCACACAAGCATTCTGCAACGCAGCAGAATTTCCGTGACGCGTGCTCGTTTCCGCTGACTAATGCCTGTGAAGACAATCTCGTACTTCGGATTAATAATTTTTTTGTTGTGAATAAGGTCTCATTGACGCTCTAGAGAGTGAACAGATCCTTCTCACCATACATTGCCCAGTTCCCGTAAGTCTGCTAGCCTAATGGAGGTTGACCAACAGCGCCAGGAAGCTGTATGCTGTCCACCATGGTGAGGGGCAGCACTAGCTGGTGCTCCCTCATTCGTGCAGTCGACAATGAGGCTGCCAGTCTCTGTTGCTAACTGGTGGCCATGGGTCGGATTCTGCCCGACATAGAGTACTTCAGCCTGGATTGCAGGGAGTCTCCTAGGCACACGTCCTCGAGACCGCTTGGGAGATAGGCCTGTAGAGTCTACTGTCCATTGCCGTTCAGTGAGGGCCCCTCCTACCGGTACCTGGCGTCCATCGACCGAGCCATGATGTAACGGCAGCCACACAAGCATTCTGCAACGCAGCAGAATTTCCGTGACGCGTGCTCGTTTCCGCTGACTAATGCCTGTGAAGACAATCTCGTACTTCGGATTAATAATTTTTTTGTTGTGAATAAGGTCTCATTGACGCTCTAGAGAGTGAACAGATCCTTCTCACCATACATTGCCCAGTTCCCGTAAGTCTGCTAGCCTAATGGAGGTTGACCAGCAGCGCCAGGAAGCTGTATGCTGTCCACCATGGTGAGGGGCAGCACTAGCTGTTGCTCCCTCATTCGTGCAGTCGACAATGAGGCTGCCAGTCTCTGTTGCTAACTGGTGGCCATGGGTCGGATTCTGCCCGACATAGAGTACTTCAGCCTGGATTGCAGGGAGTCTCCTAGGCACACGTCCTCGAGACCGCTTGGGAGATAGGCCTGTAGAGTCTACTGTCCATTGCCGTTCAGTGAGGGCCCCTCCTACCGGTACCTGGCGTCCATCGACCGAGCCATGATGTAACGGCAGCCACACAAGCATTCTGCAACGCAGCAGAATTTCCGTGACGCGTGCTCGTTTCCGCTGACTAATGCCTGTGAAGACAATCTCGTACTTCGGATTAATAATTTTTTTGTTGTGAATAAGGTCTCATTGACGCTCTAGAGAGTGAACAGATCCTTCTCACCATACATTGCCCAGTTCCCGTAAGTCTGCTAGCCTAATGGAGGTTGACCAGCAGCGCCAGGAAGCTGTATGCTGTCCACCATGGTGAGGGGCAGCACTAGCTGGTGCTCCCTCATTCGTGCAGTCGACAATGAGGCTGCCAGTCTCTGTTGCTAACTGGTGGCCATGGGTCGGATTCTGCCCGACATAGAGTGCTTCAGCCTGGATTGCAGGGAGTCTCCTAGGCACACGTCCTCGAGACCGCTTGGGAGATAGGCCTGTAGAGTCTACTGTCCATTGCCGTTCAGTGAGGGCCCCTCCTACCGGTACCTGGCGTCCATCGACCGAGCCATGATGTAACGGCAGCCACACAAGCATTCTGCAACGCAGCAGAATTTCCGTGACGCGTGCTCGTTTCCGCTGACTAATGCCTGTGAAGACAATCTCGTACTTCGGATTAATAATTTTTTTGTTGTGAATAAGGTCTCATTGACGCTCTAGAGAGTGAACAGATCCTTCTCACCATACATTGCCCAGTTCCCGTAAGTCTGCTAGCCTAATGCAGGTTGACCAACAGCGCCAGGAAGCTGTATGCTGTCCACCACGGTGAGGGGCAGCACTAGCTGGTGCTCCCTCATTCGTGCAGTCGACAATGAGGCTGCCAGACTCTGTTGCTAACTGGTGGCCATGGGTCGGATTCTGCCCGACATAGAGTACTTCAGCCTGGATTGCAGGGAGTCTCCTAGGCACACGTCCTCGAGACCGCTTGGGAGATAGGCCTGTAGAGTCTACTGTCCATTGCCGTTCAGTGAGGGCCCCTCCTACCGGTACCTGGCGTCCATCGACCGAGCCATGATGTAACGGCAGCCACACAAGCATTCTGCAACGCAGCAGAATTTCCGTGACGCGTGCTCGTTTCCGCTGACTAATGCCTGTGAAGACAATCTCGTACTTCGGATTAATAATTTTTTTGTTGTGAATAAGGTCTCATTGACGCTCTAGAGAGTGAACAGATCCTTCTCACCATACATTGCCCAGTTCCCGTAAGTCTGCTAGCCTAATGGAGGTTGACCAGCAGCGCCAGGAAGCTGTATGCTGTCCACCATGGTGAGGGGCAGCACTAGCTGTTGCTCCCTCATTCGTGCAGTCGACAATGAGGCTGCCAGTCTCTGTTGCTAACTGGTGGCCATGGGTCGGATTCTGCCCGACATAGAGTACTTCAGCCTGGATTGCAGGGAGTCTCCTAAGCACACGTCCTCGAGACCGCTTGGGAGATAGGCCTGTAGAGTCTACTGTCCATTGCCGTTCAGTGAGGGCCCCTCCTACCGGTACCTGGCGTCCATCGACCGAGCCATGATGTAACGGCAGCCACACAAGCATTCTGCAACGCAGCAGAATTTCCGTGACGCGTGCTCGTTTCCGCTGACTAATGCCTGTGAAGACAATCTCGTACTTCGGATTAATAATTTTTTTGTTGTGAATAAGGTCTCATTGACGCTCTAGAGAGTGAACAGATCCTTCTCACCATACATTGCCCAGTTCCCGTAAGTCTGCTAGCCTAATGGAGGTTGACCAGCAGCGCCAGGAAGCTGTATGCTGTCCACCACGGTGAGGGGCAGCACTAGCTGTTGCTCCCTCATTCGTGCAGTCGACAATGAGGATGCCAGTCTCTGTTGCTAACTGGTGGCCATGGGTCGGATTCTGCCCGACATAGAGTACTTCAGCCTGGATTGCAGGGAGTCTCCTAGGCACACGTCCTCGAGACCGCTTGGGAGATAGGCCTGTAGAGTCTACTGTCCATTGCCGTTCAGTGAGGGCCCCTCCTACCGGTACCTGGCGTCCATCGACCGAGCCATGATGTAACGGCAGCCACACAAGCATTCTGCAACGCAGCAGAATTTCCGTGACGCGTGCTCGTTTCCGCTGACTAATGCCTGTGAAGACAATCTCGTACTTCGGATTAATAATTTTTTTGTTGTGAATAAGGTCTCATTGACGCTCTAGAGAGTGAACAGATCCTTCTCACCATACATTGCCCAGTTCCCGTAAGTCTGCTAGCCTAATGGAGGTTGACCAGCAGCGCCAGGAAGCTGTATGCTGTCCACCATGGTGAGGGGCAGCACTAGCTGTTGCTCCCTCATTCGTGCAGTCGACAATGAGGCTGCCAGTCTCTGTTGCTAACTGGTGGCCATGGGTCGGATTCTGCCCGACATAGAGTACTTCAGCCTGGATTGCAGGGAGTCTCCTAGGCACACGTCCTCGAGACCGCTTGGGAGATAGGCCTGTAGAGTCTACTGTCCATTGCCGTTCAGTGAGGGCCCCTCCTACCGGTACCTGGCGTCCATCGACCGAGCCATGATGTAACGGCAGCCACACAAGCATTCTGCAACGCAGCAGAATTTCCGTGACGCGTGCTCGTTTCCGCTGACTAATGCCTGTGAAGACAATCTCGTACTTCGGATTAATAATTTTTTTGTTGTGAATAAGGTCTCATTGACGCTCTAGAGAGTGAACAGATCCTTCTCACCATACATTGCCCAGTTCCCGTAAGTCTGCTAGCCTAATGGAGGTTGACCAGCAGCGCCAGGAAGCTGTATGCTGTCCACCATGGTGAGGGGCAGCACTAGCTGGTGCTCCCTCATTCGTGCAGTCGACAATGAGGCTGCCAGTCTCTGTTGCTAACTGGTGGCCATGGGTCGGATTCTGCCCGACATAGAGTGCTTCAGCCTGGATTGCAGGGAGTCTCCTAGGCACACGTCCTCGAGACCGCTTGGGAGATAGGCCTGTAGAGTCTACTGTCCATTGCCGTTCAGTGAGGGCCCCTCCTACCGGTACCTGGCGTCCATCGACCGAGCCATGATGTAACGGCAGCCACACAAGCATTCTGCAACGCAGCAGAATTTCCGTGACGCGTGCTCGTTTCCGCTGACTAATGCCTGTGAAGACAATCTCGTACTACGGATTAATAATTTTTTTGTTGTGAATAAGGTCTCATTGACGCTCTAGAGAGTGAACAGATCCTTCTCACCATACATTGCCCAGTTCCCGTAAGTCTGCTAGCCTAATGGAGGTTGACCAACAGCGCCAGGAAGCTGTATGCTGTCCACCACGGTGAGGGGCAGCACTAGCTGGTGCTCCCTCATTCGTGCAGTCGACAATGAGGCTGCCAGACTCTGTTGCTAACTGGTGGCCATGGGTCGGATTCTGCCCGACATAGAGTACTTCAGCCTGGATTGCAGGGAGTCTCCTAGGCACACGTCCTCGAGACCGCTTGGGAGATAGGCCTGTAGAGTCTACTGTCCATTGCCGTTCAGTGAGGGCCCCTCCTACCGGTACCTGGCGTCCATCGACCGAGCCATGATGTAACGGCAGCCACACAAGCATTCTGCAACGCAGCAGAATTTCCGTGACGCGTGCTCGTTTCCGCTGACTAATGCCTGTGAAGACAATCTCGTACTTCGGATTAATAATTTTTTTGTTGTGAATAAGGTCTCATTGACGCTCTAGAGAGTGAACAGATCCTTCTCACCATACATTGCCCAGTTCCCGTAAGTCTGCTAGCCTAATGGAGGTTGACCAGCAGCGCCAGGAAGCTGTATGCTGTCCACCATGGTGAGGGGCAGCACTAGCTGTTGCTCCCTCATTCGTGCAGTCGACAATGAGGCTGCCAGTCTCTGTTGCTAACTGGTGGCCATGGGTCGGATTCTGCCCGACATAGAGTACTTCAGCCTGGATTGCAGGGAGTCTCCTAAGCACACGTCCTCGAGACCGCTTGGGAGATAGGCCTGTAGAGTCTACTGTCCATTGCCGTTCAGTGAGGGCCCCTCCTACCGGTACCTGGCGTCCATCGACCGAGCCATGATGTAACGGCAGCCACACAAGCATTCTGCAACGCAGCAGAATTTCCGTGACGCGTGCTCGTTTCCGCTGACTAATGCCTGTGAAGACAATCTCGTACTTCGGATTAATAATTTTTTTGTTGTGAATAAGGTCTCATTGACGCTCTAGAGAGTGAACAGATCCTTCTCACCATACATTGCCCAGTTCCCGTAAGTCTGCTAGCCTAATGGAGGTTGACCAGCAGCGCCAGGAAGCTGTATGCTGTCCACCACGGTGAGGGGCAGCACTAGCTGGTGCTCCCTCATTCGTGCAGTCGACAATGAGGCTGCCAGTCTCTGTTGCTAACTGGTGGCCATGGGTCGGATTCTGCCCGACATAGAGTACTTCAGCCTGGATTGCAGGGAGTCTCCTAGGCACACGTCCTCGAGACCGCTTGGGAGATAGGCTTGTAGAGTCTACTGTCCATTGCCGTTCAGTGAGGGCCCCTCCTACCGGTACCTGGCGTCCATCGACCGAGCCATGATGTAACGGCAGCCACACAAGCATTCTGCAACGCAGCAGAATTTCCGTGACGCGTGCTCGTTTCCGCTGACTAATGCCTGTGAAGACAATCTCGTACTTCGGATTAATAATTTTTTTGTTGTGAATAAGGTCTCATTGACGCTCTAGAGAGTGAACAGATCCTTCTCACCATACATTGCCCAGTTCCCGTAAGTCTGCTAGCCTAATGGAGGTTGACCAGCAGCGCCAGGAAGCTGTATGCTGTCCACCATGGTGAGGGGCAGCACTAGCTGGTGCTCCCTCATTCGTGCAGTCGACAATGAGGCTGCCAGTCTCTGTTGCTAACTGGTGGCCATGGGTCGGATTCTGCCCGACATAGAGTGCTTCAGCCTGGATTGCAGGGAGTCTCCTAGGCACACGTCCTCGAGACCGCTTGGGAGATAGGCCTGTAGAGTCTACTGTCCATTGCCGTTCAGTGAGGGCCCCTCCTACCGGTACCTGGCGTCCATCGACCGAGCCATGATGTAACGGCAGCCACACAAGCATTCTGCAACGCAGCAGAATTTCCGTGACGCGTGCTCGTTTCCGCTGACTAATGCCTGTGAAGACAATCTCGTACTACGGATTAATAATTTTTTTGTTGTGAATAAGGTCTCATTGACGCTCTAGAGAGTGAACAGATCCTTCTCACCATACATTGCCCAGTTCCCGTAAGTCTGCTAGCCTAATGGAGGTTGACCAACAGCGCCAGGAAGCTGTATGCTGTCCACCACGGTGAGGGGCAGCACTAGCTGGTGCTCCCTCATTCGTGCAGTCGACAATGAGGCTGCCAGACTCTGTTGCTAACTGGTGGCCATGGGTCGGATTCTGCCCGACATAGAGTACTTCAGCCTGGATTGCAGGGAGTCTCCTAGGCACACGTCCTCGAGACCGCTTGGGAGATAGGCCTGTAGAGTCTACTGTCCATTGCCGTTCAGTGAGGGCCCCTCCTACCGGTACCTGGCGTCCATCGACCGAGCCATGATGTAACGGCAGCCACACAAGCATTCTGCAACGCAGCAGAATTTCCGTGACGCGTGCTCGTTTCCGCTGACTAATGCCTGTGAAGACAATCTCGTACTTCGGATTAATAATTTTTTTGTTGTGAATAAGGTCTCATTGACGCTCTAGAGAGTGAACAGATCCTTCTCACCATACATTGCCCAGTTCCCGTAAGTCTGCTAGCCTAATGGAGGTTGACCAGCAGCGCCAGGAAGCTGTATGCTGTCCACCATGGTGAGGGGCAGCACTAGCTGTTGCTCCCTCATTCGTGCAGTCGACAATGAGGCTGCCAGTCTCTGTTGCTAACTGGTGGCCATGGGTCGGATTCTGCCCGACATAGAGTACTTCAGCCTGGATTGCAGGGAGTCTCCTAAGCACACGTCCTCGAGACCGCTTGGGAGATAGGCCTGTAGAGTCTACTGTCCATTGCCGTTCAGTGAGGGCCCCTCCTACCGGTACCTGGCGTCCATCGACCGAGCCATGATGTAACGGCAGCCACACAAGCATTCTGCAACGCAGCAGAATTTCCGTGACGCGTGCTCGTTTCCGCTGACTAATGCCTGTGAAGACAATCTCGTACTTCGGATTAATAATTTTTTTGTTGTGAATAAGGTCTCATTGACGCTCTAGAGAGTGAACAGATCCTTCTCACCATACATTGCCCAGTTCCCGTAAGTCTGCTAGCCTAATGGAGGTTGACCAGCAGCGCCAGGAAGCTGTATGCTGTCCACCACGGTGAGGGGCAGCACTAGCTGGTGCTCCCTCATTCGTGCAGTCGACAATGAGGCTGCCAGTCTCTGTTGCTAACTGGTGGCCATGGGTCGGATTCTGCCCGACATAGAGTACTTCAGCCTGGATTGCAGGGAGTCTCCTAGGCACACGTCCTCGAGACCGCTTGGGAGATAGGCTTGTAGAGTCTACTGTCCATTGCCGTTCAGTGAGGGCCCCTCCTACCGGTACCTGGCGTCCATCGACCGAGCCATGATGTAACGGCAGCCACACAAGCATTCTGCAACGCAGCAGAATTTCCGTGACGCGTGATCGTTTCCGCTGACTAATGCCTGTGAAGACAATCTCGTACTTCGGATTAATAATTTTTTTGTTGTGAATAAGGTCTCATTGACGCTCTAGAGAGTGAACAGATCCTTCTCACCATACATTGCCCAGTTCCCGTAAGTCTGCTAGCCTAATGGAGGTTGACCAGCAGCGCCAGGAAGCTGTATGCTGTCCACCATGGTGAGGGGCAGCACTAGCTGGTGCTCCCTCATTCGTGCAGTCGACAATGAGGCTGCCAGTCTCTGTTGCTAACTGGTGGTCATGGGTCGGATTCTGCCCGACATAGAGTACTTCAGCCTGGATTGCAGGGAGTCTCCTAGGCACACGTCCTCGAGACCGCTTGGGAGATAGGCCTGTAGAGTCTACTGTCCATTGCCGTTCAGTGAGGGCCCCTCCTACCGGTACCTGGCGTCCATCGACCGAGCCGTGATGTAACGGCAGCCACACAAGCATTCTGCAACGTAGCAGAATTTCCGTGACGCGTGCTCGTTTCCGCTGACTAATGCCTGTGAAGACAATCTCGTACTTCGGATTAATAATTTTTTAGTTGTGAATAAGGTCTCATTGACGCTCTAGAGAGTGAACAGATCCTTCTCACCATACATTGCCCAGTTCCCGTAAGTCTGCTAGCCTAATGGAGGTTGACCAGCAGCGCCAGGAAGCTGTATGCTGTCCACCATGGTGAGGGGCAGCACTAGCTGTTGCTCCCTCATTCGTGCAGTCGACAATGAGGCTGCCAGTCTCTGTTGCTAACTGGTGGCCATGGGTCGGATTCTGCCCGACATAGAGTACTTCAGCCTGGATTGCAGGGAGTCTCCTAGGCACACGTCCTCGAGACCGCTTGGGAGATAGGCCTGTAGAGTCTACTGTCCATTGCCGTTCAGTGAGGGCCCCTCCTACCGGTACCTGGCGTCCATCGACCGAGCCATGATGTAACGGCAGCCACACAAGCATTCTGCAACGCAGCAGAATTTCCGTGACGCGTGCTCGTTTCCGCTGACTAATGCCTGTGAAGACAATCTCGTACTTCGGATTAATAATTTTTTTGTTGTGAATAAGGTCTCATTGACGCTCTAGAGAGTGAACAGATCCTTCTCACCATACATTGCCCAGTTCCCGTAGGTCTGCTAGCCTAATGGAGGTTGACCAACAGCTCCAGGAAGCTGTATGCTGTCCACCACGGTGAGGGACAGCACTAGCTGGTGCTCCCTCATTCGTGCAGTCGACAATGAGGCTGCCAGCCTCTGTTGCTAACTGGTGGCCATGGGTCGGATTCTGCCCGACATAGAGTACTTCAGCCTGGATTGCAGGGAGTCTCCTAGGCACACGTCCTCGAGACCGCTTGGGAGATAGGCCTGTAGAGTCTACTGTCCATTGCCGTTCAGTGAGTCCCCCTCCTACCGGTACCTGGCGTCCATCGACCGAGCCATGATGTAACGGCAGCCACACAAGCATTCTGCAACGCAGCAGAATTTCCGTGACGCGTGCTCGTTTCCGCTGACTAATGCCTGTGAAGACAATCTCGTACTTCGGATTAATAATTTTTTTGTTGTGAATAAGGTCTCATTGACGCTCTAAAGAGTGAACAGATCCTTCTCACCATACATTGCCCAGTTCCCGTAAGTCTGCTAGCCTAATGGAGGTTGACCAGCAGCGCCAGGAAGCTGTATGCTGTCCACCACGGTGAGGGGCAGCACTAGCTGGTGCTCCCTCATTCGTGCAGTCGACAATGAGGCTGCCAGTCTCTGTTGCTAACTGGTGGCCATGGGTCGGATTCTGCCCGACATAGAGTACTTCAGCCTGGATTGCAGGGAGTCTCCTAGGCACACGTCCTCGAGACCGCTTGGGAGATAGGCTTGTGGAGTCTACTGTCCATTGCCGTTCAGTGAGGGCCCCTCCTACCGGTACCTGGCGTCCATCGACCGAGCCATGATGTAACGGCAGCCACACAAGCATTCTGCAACGCAGCAGAATTTCCGTGACGCGTGCTCTTTTCCGCTGACTAATGCCTATGAAGACAATCTCGTACTTCGGATTAATAATTTTTTTGTTGTGAATAAGGTCTCATTGACGCTCTAGAGAGTGAACAGATCCTTCTCACCATACATTGCCCAGTTCCCGTAAGTCTGCTAGCCTAATGGAGGTTGACCAACAGCGCCAGGAAGCTGTATGCTGTCCACCACGGTGAGGGGCAGCACTAGCTGTTGCTCCCTCATTCGTGCAGTCGACAATGAGGCTGCCAGTCTCTGTTGCTAACTGGTGGCCATGGGTCGGATTCTGCCCGACATAGAGTACTTCAGCCTGGATTGCAGGGAGTCTCCTAGGCACACGTCCTCGAGACCGCTTGGGAGATAGGCTTGTAGAGTCTACTGTCCATTGCCGTTCAGTGAGGGCCCCTCCTACCGGTACCTGGCGTCCATCGACCGAGCCATGATGTAACGGCAGCCACACAAGCATTCTGCAACGCAGCAGAATTTCCGTGACGCGTGCTCGTTTCCGCTGACTAATGCCTGTGAAGACAATCTCGTACTTCGGATTAATAATTTTTTTGTTGTGAATAAGGTCTCATTGACGCTCTAGAGAGTGAACAGATCCTTCTCACCATACATTGCCCAGTTCCCGTAAGTCTGCTAGCCTAATGGAGGTTGACCAGCAGCGCCAGGAAGTTGTATGCTGTCCACCATGGTGAGGGGCAGCACTAGCTGTTGCTCCCTCATTCGTGCAGTCGACAATGAGGCTGCCAGACTCTGTTGCTAACTGGTGGCCATGGGTCGGATTCTGCCCGACATAGAGTACTTCAGCCTGGATTGCAGGGAGTCTCCTAGGCACACGTCCTCGAGACCGCTTGGGAGATAGGCCTGTAGAGTCTACTGTCCATTGCCGTTCAGTGAGGGCCCCTCCTACCGGTACCTGGCGTCCATCGACCGAGCCATGATGTAACGGCAGCCACACAAGCATTCTGCAACGCAGCAGAATTTCCGTGACGCGTGCTCGTTTCCGCTGACTAATGCCTGTGAAGACAATCTCGTACTTCGGATTAATAATTTTTATGTTGTGAATAATGTCTCATTGACGCTCTACAGAGTGAACAGATCCTTCTCACCATACATTGCCCAGTTCCCGTAAGTCTGCTAGCCTAATAGAGGTCGACCAGCAGCGCCAGGAAGCTGTATGCTGTCCACCATGGTGAGGGGCAGCACTAGCTGTTGCTCCCTCATTCGTGCAGTCGACAATCAGGCTGCCAGTCTCTGTTGCTAACTGGTGGCCATGGGTCGGATTCTGCCCGACATAGAGTACTTCAGCCTGGATTGCAGGGAGTCTCCTAGGCACACGTCCTCGAGACCGCTTGGGAGATAGGCCTGTAGAGTCTACTGTCCATTGCCGTTCAGTGAGGGCCCCTCCTACCGGTACCTGGCGTCCATCGACCGAGCCATGATGTAACGGCAGCCACACAAGCATTCTACAACGCAGCAGAATTTCCGTGACGCGTGCTCGTTTCCGCTGACTAATGCCTGTGAAGACAATCTCGTACTTCGGATTAATAATTTTTTTGTTGTGAATAAGGTCTCATTGACGCTCTAGAGAGTGAACAGATCCTTCTCACCATACATTGCCCAGTTCCCGTAAGTCTGCTAGCCTAATGGAGGTTGACCAGCAGCGCCAGGAAGCTGTATGCTGTCCACCATGGTGAGGGGCAGCACTAGCTGGTGCTCCCTCATTCGTGCAGTCGACAATGAGGCTGCCAGTCTCTGTTGCTAACTGGTGGCCATGGGTCGGATTCTGCCCGACATAGAGTACTTCAGCCTGGATTGCAGGGAGTTTCCTAGGCACACGTCCTCGAGACCGCTTGGGAGATAGGCCTGTAGAGTCTACTGTCCATTGCCGTTCAGTGAGGGCCCCTCCTACCGGTACCTGGCGTCCATCGACCGAGCCATGATGTAACGGCAGCCACACAAGCATTCTGCAACGCAGCAGAATTTCCGTGACGCGTGCTCGTTTCCGCTGACTAATGCCTGTGAAGACAATCTCGTACTTCGGATTAATAATTTTTTTGTTGTGAATAAGGTCTCATTGACGCTCTAGAGAGTGAACAGATCCTTCTCACCATACATTGCCCAGTTCCCGTAAGTCTGCTAGCCTAATGGAGGTTGACCAGCAGCGCCAGGAAGCTGTATGCTGTCCACCATGGTGAGGGGCAGCACTAGCTGTTGCTCCCTCATTCGTGCAGTCGACAATGAGGCTGCCAGTCTCTGTTGCTAACTGGTGGCCATGGGTCGGATTCTGCCCGACATAGAGTACTTCAGCCTGGATTGCAGCGAGTTTCCTAGGCACACGTCCTCGAGACCGCTTGGGAGATAGGCCTGTAGAGTCTACTGTCCATTGCCGTTCAGTGAGGGCCCCTCCTACCGGTACCTGGCGTCCATCGACCGAGCCATGATGTAACGGCAGCCACACAAGCATTCTGCAACGCAGCAGAATTTCCGTGACGCGTGCTCGTTTCCGCTGACTAATGCCTGTGAAGACAATCTCGTACTTCGGATTAATAATTTTTTTGTTGTGAATAAGGTCTCATTGACGCTCTAGAGAGTGAACAGATCCTTCTCACCATACATTGCCCAGTTCCCGTAAGTCTGCTAGCCTAATGGAGGTTGACCAGCAGCGCCAGGAAGCTGTATGCTGTCCACCACGGTGAGGGGCAGCACTAGCTGGTGCTCCCTCATTCGTGCAGTCGACAATGAGGCTGCCAGTCTCTGTTGCTAACTGGTGGCCATGGGTTGGATTCTGCCCGACATAGAGTACTTCAGCCTGGATTGCAGGGAGTCTCCTAGGCACACGTCCTCGAGACCGCTTGGGAGATAGGCTTGTAGAGTCTACTGTCCATTGCCGTTCAGTGAGGGCCCCTCCTACCGGTACCTGGCGTCCATCGACCGAGCCGTGATGTAACGGCAGCCACACAAGCATTCTGCAACGCAGCAGAATTTCCGTGACGCGTGCTCGTTTCCGCTGACTAATGCCTGTGAAGACAATCTCGTACATCGGATTAATAATTTTTTTGTTGTGAATAAGGTCTCATTGACGCTCTAGAGAGTGAACAGATCCTTCTCACCATACATTGCCCAGTTCCCGTAAGTCTGCTAGCCTAATGGAGGTTGACCAGCAGCGCCAGGAAGCTGTATGCTGTCCACCATGGTGAGGGGCAGCACTAGCTGGTGCTCCCTCATTCGTGCAGTCGACAATGAGGCTGCCAGTCTCTGTTGCTAACTGGTGGCCATGGGTCGGATTCTGCCCGACATAGAGTACTTCAGCCTGGATTGCAGGGAGTCTCCTAGGCACACGTCCTCGAGACCGCTTGGGAGATAGGCCTGTAGAGTCTACTGTCCATTGCCGTTCAGTGAGGGCCCCTCCTACCGGTACCTGGCGTTCATCGACCGAGCCGTGATGTAACGGCAGCCACACAAGCATTCTGCAACGTAGCAGAATTTCCGTGACGCGTGCTCGTTTCCGCTGACTAATGCCTGTGAAGACAATCTCGTACTTCGGATTAATAATTTTTTTGTTGTGAATAAGGTCTCATTGACGCTCTAGAGAGTGAACAGATCCTTCTCACCATACATTGCCCAGTTCCCGTAAGTCTGCTAGCCTAATGGAGGTTGACCAGCAGCGCCAGGAAGCTGTATGCTGTCCACCATGGTGAGGGGCAGCACTAGCTGTTGCTCCCTCATTCGTGCAGTCGACAATGAGGCTGCCAGTCTCTGTTGCTAACTGGTGGCCATGGGTCGGATTCTGCCCGACATAGAGTACTTCAGCCTGGATTGCAGGGAGTCTCCTAGGCACACGTCCTCGAGACCGCTTGGGAGATAGGCCTGTAGAGTCTACTGTCCATTGCCGTTCAGTGAGGGCCCCTCCTACCGGTACCTGGCGTCCATCGACCGAGCCATGATGTAACGGCAGCCACACAAGCATTCTGCAACGCAGCAGAATTTCCGTGACGCGTGCTCGTTTCCGCTGACTAATGCCTGTGAAGACAATCTCGTACTTCGGATTAATAATTTTTTTGTTGTGAATAAGGTCTCATTGACGCTCTAGAGAGTGAACAGATCCTTCTCACCATACATTGCCCAGTTCCCGTAAGTCTGCTAGCCTAATGGAGGTTGACCAGCAGCGCCAGGAAGCTGTATGCTGTCCACCATGGTGAGGGGCAGCACTAACTGGTGCTCCCTCATTCGTGCAGTCGACAATGAGGCTGCCAGTCTCTGTTGCTAACTGGTGGCCATGGGTCGGATTCTGCCCGACATAGAGTACTTCAGCGTGGATTGCAGGGAGTCTCCTAGGAACACGTCCTCGAGACCGCTTGGGAGATAGGCCTGTAGAGTCTACTGTCCATTGCCGTTCAGTGAGGGCCCCTCCTACCGGTACCTGGCGTCCATCGACCGAGCCATGATGTAACGGCAGCCACACAAGCATTCTGCAACGCAGCAGAATTTCCGTGACGCGTGCTCGTTTCCGCTGACTAATGCCTGTGAAGACAATCTCGTACTTCGGATTAATAATTTTTTTGTTGTGAATAAGGTCTCATTGACGCTCTAAAGAGTGAACAGATCCTTCTCACCATACATTGCCCAGTTCCCGTAGGTCTGCTAGCCTAATGGAGGTTGACCAGCAGCGCCAGGAAGCTGTATGCTGTCCACCACGGTGAGGGACAGCACTAGCTGGTGCTCCCTCATTCGTGCAGTCGACAATGAGGCTGCCAGCCTCTGTTGCTAACTGGTGGCCATGGGTCGGATTCTGCCCGACATAGAGTACTTCAGCCTGGATTGCAGGGAGTCCCATAGGCACACGTCCTCGAGACCGCTTGGGAGATAGGCCTGTAGAGTCTACTGTCCATTGCCGTTCAGTGAGGGCCCCTCCTACCGGTACCTGGCGTCCATCGACCGAGCCATGATGTAACGGCAGCCACACAAGCATTCTGCAACGCAGCAGAATTTCCGTGACGCGTGCTCGTTTCCGCTGACTAATGCCTGTGAAGACAATCTCGTACTTCGGATTAATAATTTTTTTGTTGTGAATAAGGTCTCATTGACGCTCTAAAGAGTGAACAGATCCTTCTCACCATACATTGCCCAGTTCCCGTAAGTCTGCTAGCCTAATGGAGGTTGACCAGCAGCGCCAGGAAGCTGTATGCTGTCCACCACGGTGAGGGGCAGCACTAGCTGGTGCTCCCTCATTCGTGCAGTCGACAATGAGGCTGCCAGTCTCTGTTGCTAACTGGTGGCCATGGGTCGGATTCTGCCCGACATAGAGTACTTCAGCCTGGATTGCAGGGAGTCTCCTAGGCACACGTCCTCGAGACCGCTTGGGAGATAGGCTTGTGGAGTCTACTGTCCATTGCCGTTCAGTGAGGGCCCCTCCTACCGGTACCTGGTGTCCATCGACCGAGCCATGATGTAACGGCAGCCACACAAGCATTCTGCAACGCAGCAGAATTTCCGTGACGCGTGCTCGTTTCCGCTGACTAATGCCTGTGAAGACAATCTCGTACTTCGGATTAATAATTTTTTTGTTGTGAATAAGGTCTCATTGACGCTCTAGAGAGTGAACAGATCCTTCTCACCATACATTGCCCAGTTCCCGTAAGTCTGCTAGCCTAATGGAGGTTGACCAACAGCGCCAGGAAGCTGTATGCTGTCCACCACGGTGAGGGGCAGCACTAGCTGGTGCTCCCTCATTCGTGCAGTCGACAATGAGGCTGCCAGCCTCTGTTGCTAACTGGTGGCCATAAGTCGGATTCTGCCCGACATAGAGTACTTCAGCCTGGATTGCAGGGAGTCTCCTAGGCACACGTCCTCGAGACCGCTTGGGAGATAGGCCTGTAGAGTCTACTGTCCATTGCCGTTCAGTGAGGGCCCCTCCTACCGGTACCTGGTGTCCATCGACCGAGCCATGATGTAACGGCAGCCACACAAGCATTCTGCAACGCAGCAGAATTTCCGTGACGCGTGCTCGTTTCCGCTGACTAATGCCTGTGAAGACAATCTCGTACTTCGGATTAATAATTTTTTTGTTGTGAATAAGGTCTCATTGACGCTCTAGAGAGTGAACAGATCCTTCTCACCATACATTGCCCAGTTCCCGTAAGTCTGCTAGCCTAATGGAGGTTGACCAGCAGCGCCAGGAAGTTGTATGCTGTCCACCATGGTGAGGGGCAGCACTAGCTGTTGCTCCCTCATTCGTGCAGTCGACAATGAGGCTGCCAGTCTCTGTTGCTAACTGGTGGCCATGGGTCGGATTCTGCCCGACATAGACTACTTCAGCCTGGATTGCAGGGAGTCTCCTAGGCACACGTCCTCGAGACCGCTTGGGAGATAGGCCTGTAGAGTCTACTGTCCATTGCCGTTCAGTGAGGGCCCCTCCTACCGGTACCTGGCGTCCATCGACCGAGCCATGATGTAACGGCAGCCACACAAGCATTCTACAACGCAGCAGAATTTCCGTGACGCGTGCTCGTTTCCGCTGACTAATGCCTGTGAAGACAATCTCGTACTTCGGATTAATAATTTTTTTGTTGTGAATAAGGTCTCATTGACGCTCTACAGAGTGAACAGATCCTTCTCACCATACATTGCCCAGTTCCCGTAAGTCTGCTAGCCTAATGGAGGTTGACCAGCAGCGCCAGGAAGCTGTATGCTGTCCACCATGGTGAGGGGCACCACTAGCTGGTGCTCCCTCATTCGTGCAGTCGACAATGAGGCTGCCAGTCTCTGTTGCTAACTGGTGGCCATGGGTCGGATTCTGCCCGACATAGAGTACTTCAGCCTGGATTGCAGCGAGTTTCCTAGGCACACGTCCTCGAGACCGCTTGGGAGATAGGCCTGTAGAGTCTACTGTCCATTGCCGTTCAGTGAGGGCCCCTCCTACCGGTACCTGGCGTCCATCGACCGAGCCATGATGTAACGGCAGCCACACAAGCATTCTGCAACGCAGCAGAATTTCCGTGACGCGTGCTCGTTTCCGCTGACTAATGCCTGTGAAGACAATCTCGTACTTCGGATTAATAATTTTTTTGTTGTGAATAAGGTCTCATTGACGCTCTAGAGAGTGAACAGATCCTTCTCACCATACATTGCCCAGTTCCCGTAAGTCTGCTAGCCTAATGGAGGTTGACCAACAGCGCCAGGAAGCTGTATGCTGTCCACCACGGTGAGGGGCCGCACTAGCTGGTGCTCCCTCATTCGTGCAGTCGACAATGAGGCTGACAGTCTCTGTTGCTAACTGGTGGCCATGGGTCGGATTCTGCCCGACATAGAGTACTTCAGCCTGGATTGCAGGGAGTCTCCTAGGCACACGTCCTCGAGACCGCTTGGGAGATAGGCCTGTAGAGTCTACTGTCCATTGCCGTTCAGTGAGGGCCCCTCCTACCGGTAGCTGGCGTCCATCGACCGAGCCATGATGTAACGGCAGCCACACAAGCATTCTGCAACGCAGCAGAATTTCCGTGACGCGTGCTCGTTTCCGCTGACTAATGCCTGTGAAGACAATCTCGTACTTCGGATTAATAATTTTTTTGTTGTGAATAAGGTCTCATTGACGCTCTAAAGAGTGAACAGATCCTTCTCACCATACATTGCCCAGTTCCCGTAAGTCTGCTAGCCTAATGGAGGTTGACCAGCAGCGCCAGGAAGCTGTATGCTGTCCACCACGTGAGGGGCAGCACTAGCTGGTGCTCCCTCATTCGTGCAGTCGACAATGAGGCTGCCAGTCTCTGTTGCTAACTGGTGGCCATGGGTCGGATTCTGCCCGACATAGAGTACTTCAGCCTGGATTGCAGGGAGTCTCCTAGGCACACGTCCTCGAGACCGCTTGGGAGATAGGCCTGTAGAGTCTACTGTCCATTGCCGTTCAGTGAGGGCCCCTCCTACCGGTACCTGGCGTCCATCGACCGAGCCATGATGTAACGGCAGCCACACAAGCATTCTGCAACGCAGCAGAATTTCCGTGACGCGTGCTCGTTTCCGCTGACTAATGCCTATGAAGACAATCTCGTACTTCGGATTAATAATTTTTTTGTTGTGAATAAGGTCTCATTGACGCTCTAGAGAGTGAACAGATCCTTCTCACCATACACTGCCCAGTTCCCGTAAGTCTGCTAGCCTAATGGAGGTTGACCAGCAGCGCCAGGAAGCTGTATGCTGTCCACCACGGTGAGGGGCAGCACTAGCTGGTGCTCCCTCATTCGTGCAGTCGACAATGAGGCTGCCAGTCTCTGTTGCTAACTGGTGGCCATGGGTCGGATTCTGCCCGACATAGAGTACTTCAGTCTGGATTGCAGGGAGTCTCCTAGGCACACGTCCTCGAGACCGCTTGGGAGATAGGCTTGTGGAGTCTACTGTCCATTGCCGTTCAGTGAGGGCCCCTCCTACCGGTACCTGGCGTCCATCGACCGAGCCATGATGTAACGGCAGCCACACAAGCATTCTGCAACGCAGCAGAATTTCCGTGACGCGTGCTCGTTTCCGCTGACTAATGCCTATGAAGACAATCTCGTACTTCGGATTAATAATTTTTTTGTTGTGAATAAGGTCTCATTGACGCTCTAGAGAGTGAACAGATCCTTCTCACCATACATTGCCCAGTTCCCGTAAGTCTGCTAGCCTAATGGAGGTTGACCAACAGCGCCAGGAAGCTGTATGCTGTCCACCACGGTGAGGGGCAGCACTAGCTGGTGCTCCCTCATTCGTGCAGTCGACAATGAGGCTGCCAGCCTCTGTTGCTAACTGGTGGCCATGGGTCGGATTCTGCCCGACATAGAGTACTTCAGCCTGGATTGCAGGGAGTCTCCTAGGCACACGTCCTCGAGACCGCTTGGGAGATAGGCCTGTAGAGTCTACTGTCCATTGCCGTTCAGTGAGGGCCCCTCCTACCGGTACCTGGTGTCCATCGACCGAGCCACGATGTAACGGCAGCCACACAAGCATTCTGCAACGCAGCAGAATTTCCGTGACGCGTGCTCGTTTCCGCTGACTAATGCCTGTGAAGACAATCTCGTACTTCGGATTAATAATTTTTTTGTTGTGAATAAGGTCTCATTGACGCTCTAGAGAGTGAACAGATCCTTCTCACCATACATTGCCCAGTTCCCGTAAGTCTGCTAGCCTAATGGAGGTTGACCAACAGCGCCAGGAAGCTGTATGCTGTCCACCACGGTGAGGCGCAGCACTAGCTGTTGCTCCCTCATTCGTGCAGTCGACAATGAGGCTGCCAGTCTCTGTTGCTAACTGGTGGCCATGGGTCGGATTCTGCCCGACATAGAGTACTTCAGCCTGGATTGCAGGGAGTCTCCTAGGCACACGTCCTCGAGACCGCTTGGGAGATAGGCCTGTAGAGTCTACTGTCCATTGCCGTTCAGTGAGGGCCCCTCCTACCGGTACCTGGCGTCCATCGACCGAGCCATGATGTAACGGCAGCCACACAAGCATTCTGCAACGCAGCAGAATTTCCGTGACGCGTGCTCGTTTCCGCTGACTAATGCCTGTGAAGACAATCTCGTACTTCGGATTAATAATTTTTATGTTGTGAATAAGGTCTCATTGACGCTCTACAGAGTGAACAGATCCTTCTCACCATACATTGCCCAGTTCCCGTAAGTCTGCTAGCCTAATGGAGGTTGACCAGCAGCGCCAGGAAGCTGTATGCTGTCCACCATGGTGAGGGGCAGCACTAGCTGTTGCTCCCTCATTCGTGCAGTCGACAATGAGGCTGCCAGTCTCTGTTGCTAACTGGTGGCCATGGGTCGGATTCTGCCCGACATAGAGTACTTCAGCCTGGATTGCAGGGAGTCTCCTAGGCACACGTCCTCGAGACCGCTTGGGAGATAGGCCTGTAGAGTCTACTGTCCATTGCCGTTCAGTGAGGGCCCCTCCTACCGGTACCTGGCGTCCATCGACCGAGCCATGATGTAACGGCAGCCACACAAGCATTCTACAACGCAGCAGAATTTCCGTGACGCGTGCTCGTTTCCGCTGACTAATGCCTGTGAAGACAATCTCGTACTTCGGATTAATAATTTTTTTGTTGTGAATAAGGTCTCATTGACGCTCTAGAGAGTGAACAGATCCTTCTCACCATACATTGCCCAGTTCCCGTAAGTCTGCTAGCCTAATGGAGGTTGACCAGCAGCGCCAGGAAGCTGTATGCTGTCCACCATGGTGAGGGGCAGCACTAGCTGTTGCTCCCTCATTCGTGCAGTCGACAATGAGGCTGCCAGTCTCTGTTGCTAACTGGTGGCCATGGGTCGGATTCTGCCCGACATAGAGTACTTCAGCCTGGATTGCAGGGAGTCTCCTAGGAACACGTCCTCGAGACCGCTTGGGAGATAGGCCTGTAGAGTCTACTGTCCATTGCCGTTCAGTGAGGGCCCCTCCTACCGGTACCTGGCGTCCATCGACCGAGCCATGATGTAACGGCAGCCACACAAGCATTCTGCAATGCAGCAGAATTTCCGTGACGCGTGCTCGTTTCCGCTGACTAATGCCTGTGAAGACAATCTCGTACTTCGGATTAATAATTTTTTTGTTGTGAATAAGGTCTCATTGACGCTCTACAGAGTGAACAGATCCTTCTCACCATACATTGCCCAGTTCCCGTAAGTCTGCTAGCCTAATGGAGGTTGACCAACAGCGCCAGGAAGCTGTATGCTGTCCACCACGGTGAGGGGCCGCACTAGCTGGTGCTCCCTCATTCGTGCAGTCGACAATGAGGCTGACAGTCTCTGTTGCTAACTGGTGGCCATGGGTCGGATTCTGCCCGACATAGAGTACTTCAGCCTGGATTGCAGGGAGTCTCCTAGGCACACGTCCTCGAGACCGCTTGGGAGATAGGCCTGTAGAGTCTACTGTCCATTGCCGTTCAGTGAGGGCCCCTCCTACCGGTACCTGGCGTCCATCGACCGAGCCATGATGTAACGGCAGCCACACAAGCATTCTGCAACGCAGCAGAATTTCCGTGACGCGTGCTCGTTTCCGCTGACTAATGCCTGTGAAGACAATCTCGTACTTCGGATTAATAATTTTTTTGTTGTGAATAAGGTCTCATTGACGCTCTAGAGAGTGAACAGATCCTTCTCACCATACATTGCCCAGTTCCCGTAAGTCTGCTAGCCTAATGGAGGTTGACCAACAGCGCCAGGAAGCTGTATGCTGTCCACCACGGTGAGGGGCAGCACTAGCTGGTGCTCCCTCATTCGTGCAGTCGACAATGAGGCTGCCAGCCTCTGTTGCTAACTGGTGGCCATGGGTCGGATTCTGCCCGACATAGAGTACTTCAGCCTGGATTGCAGGGAGTCTCCTAGGCACACGTCCTCGAGACCGCTTGGGAGATAGGCCTGTAGAGTCTACTGTCCATTGCCGTTCAGTGAGGGCCCCTCCTTCCAGTACCTGGCGTCCATCGACCGAGCCATGATGTAACGGCAGCCACACAAGCATTCTGCAACGCAGCAGAATTTCCGTGACGCGTGCTCGTTTCCGCTGACTAATGCCTGTGAAGACAATCTCGTACTTCGGATTAATAATTTTTTTGTTGTGAATAAGGTCTCATTGACGCTCTAGAGAGTGAACAGATCCTTCTCACCATACATTGCCCAGTTCCCGTAAGTCTGCTAGCCTAATGGAGGTTGACCAACAGCGCCAGGAAGCTGTATGCTGTCCACCACGGTGAGGGGCAGCACTAGCTGGTGCTCCCTCATTCGTGCAGTCGACAATGAGGCTGCCAGTCTCTGTTGCTAACTGGTGGCCATGGGTCGGATTCTGCCCGACATAGAGTACTTCAGCCTGGATTGCAGGGAGTCTCCTAGGCACACGTCCTCGAGACCGCTTGGGAGATAGGCCTGTAGAGTCTACTGTCCATTGCCGTTCAGTGAGGGCCCCTCCTACCGGTACCTGGCGTCCATCGACCGAGCCATGATGTAACGGCAGCCACACAAGCATTCTGCAACGCAGCAGAATTTCCGTGACGCGTGCTCGTTTCCGCTGACTAATGCCTGTGAAGACAATCTCGTACTTCGGATTAATAATTTTTTTGTTGTGAATAAGGTCTCATTGACGCTCTAGAGAGTGAACAGATCCTTCTCACCATACATTGCCCAGTTCCCGTAAGTCTGCTAGCCTAATGGAGGTTGACCAGCAGCGCCAGGAAGCTGTATGCTGTCCACCATGGTGAGGGGCAGCACTAGCTGTTGCTCCCTCATTCGTGCAGTCGACAATGAGGCTGCCAGTCTCTGTTGCTAACTGGTGGCCATGGGTCGGATTCTGCCCGACATAGAGTACTTCAGCCTGGATTGCAGGGAGTCTCCTAGGCACACGTCCTCGAGACCGCTTGGGAGATAGGCCTGTAGAGTCTACTGTCCATTGCCGTTCAGTGAGGGCCCCTCCTACCGGTACCTGGCGTCCATCGACCGAGCCATGATGTAACGGCAGCCACACAAGCATTCTGCAACGCAGCAGAATTTCCGTGACGCGTGCTCGTTTCCGCTGACTAATGCCTGTGAAGACAATCTCGTACTTCGGATTAATAATTTTTTTGTTGTGAATAAGGTCTCATTGACGCTCTAGAGAGTGAACAGATCCTTCTCACCATACATTGCCCAGTTCCCGTAAGTCTGCTAGCCTAATGGAGGTTGACCAGCAGCGCCAGGAAGCTGTATGCTGTCCACCATGGTGAGGGGCAGCACTAGCTGTTGCTCCCTCATTCGTGCAGTCGACAATGAGGCTGCCAGTCTCTGTTGCTAACTGGTGGCCATGGGTCGGATTCTGCCCGACATAGAGTACTTCAGCCTGGATTGCAGGGAGTCTCCTAGGCACACGTCCTCGAGACTGCTTGGGAGATAGGCCTGTAGAGTCTACTGTCCATTGCCGCTCAGTAAGGGCCCCTCCTACCGGTACCTGGCGTCCATCGACCGAGCCATGATGTAACGGCAGCCACACAAGCATTCTGCAACGCAGCAGAATTTCCGTGACGCGTGCTCGTTTCAGCTGACTAATGCCTGTGAAGACAATCTCGTACTTCGGATTAATAATTTTTTTGTTGTGAATAAGGTCTCATTGACGCTCTAGAGAGTGAACAGATCCTTCTCACCATACATTGCCCAGTTCCCGTAAGTCTGCTAGCCTAATGGAGGTTGACCAGCAGCGCCAGGAAGCTGTATGCTGTCCACCACGGTGAGGGGCAGCACTAGCTGGTGCTCCCTCATTCGTGCTGTCGACAATGAGGCTGCCAGTCTCTGTTGCTAACTGGTGGCCATGGGTCGGATTCTGCCCGACATAGAGTACTTCAGCCTGGGTTGCAGGGAGTCTCCTAGGCACAAGTCCTTGAGACCGCTTGGGAGATAGGCCTGTAGAGTCTACTGTCCATTGCCGTTCAGTGAGGGCCCCTCCTACCGGTACCTGGCGTCCATCGACCGAGCCATGATGTAACGGCAGCCACACAAGCATTCTGCAACGCAGCAGAATTTCCGTGATGCGTGCTCGTTTCCGCTGACTAATGCCTGTGAAGACAATCTCGAACTTCGGATTAATAATTTTTTTGTTGTGAATAAGGTCTCATTGACACTCTAGAGAGTGAACAGATCCTTCTCACCATACATTGCCCAGTTCCCGTAAGTCTGCTAGCCTAATGGAGGTTGACCAGCAGCGCCAGGAAGCTGTATGCTGCCCACCATGGTGAGGGGCAGCACTAGCTGGTGCTCCCTCATTCGTGCAGTCGACAATGAGGCTGCCAGTCTCTGTTGCTAACTGGTGGCCATGGGTCGGATTCTGCCCGACATAGAGTACTTCAGCCTGGATTGCAGGGAGTCTCCTAGGCACATGTCCTCGAGACCGCTTGGGAGATAGGCCTGTAGAGTCTACTGTCCATTGCCGTTCAGTGAGGGCCCCTCCTACCGGTACCTGGCGTCCATCGACCGAGCCATGATGTAACGGCAGCCACACAAGCATTCTGCAACGCAGCAGAATTTCCGTGACGCGTGCTCGTTTCCGCTGACTAATGCCTGTGAAGACAATCTCGTACTTCGGATTAATAATTTTTTTGTTGTGAATAAGGTCTCATTGACGCTCTAGAGAGTGAACAGATCCTTCTCACCATACATTGCCCAGTTCCCGTAAGTCTGCTAGCCTAATGGAGGTTGACCAGCAGCGCCAGGAAGCTGTATGCTGTCCACCATGGTGAGGGGCAGCACTAGCTGTTGCTCCCTCATTCGTGCAGTCGTCAATGAGGCTGCCAGTCTCTGTTGCTAACTGGTGGCCATGGGTCGGATTCTGCCCGACATAGAGTACTTCAGCCTGGATTGCAGGGAGTCTCCTTGGCACACGTCCTCGAGACCGCTTGGGAGATAGGCCTGTAGAGTCTACTGTCCATTGCCGTTCAGTGAGGGCCCCTCCTACCGGTACCTGGCGTCCATCGACCGAGCCATGATGTAACGGCAGCCACACAAGCCTTCCACAACGCAGCAGAATTTCCGTGACGCGTGCTCGTTTCCGCTGACTAATGCCTGTGAAGACAATCTCGTACTTCGGATTAATAATTTTTTTGTTGTGAATAAGGTCTCATTGACGCTCTAGAGAGTGAACAGATCCTTCTCACCATACATTGCCCAGTTCCTGTAAGTCTGCTAGCCTAATGGAGGTTGACCAGCAGCGCCAGGAAGCTGTATGCTGTCCACCATGGTGAGGGGCAGCACTAGCTGGTGCTCCCTCATTCGTGCAGTCGACAATGAGGCTGCCAGTCTCTGTTGCTAACTGGTGGCCATGGGTCGGATTCTGCCCGACATAGAGTACTTCAGCCTGGATTGCAGGGAGTCTCCTAGGCACACGTCCTCGAGACCGCTTGGGAGATAGGCCTGTAGAGTCTACTGTCCATTGCCGTTCAGTGAGGGCCCCTCCTACCGGTACCTGGCGTCCATCGACCGAGCCATGATGTAACGGCAGCCACACAAGCATTCTGCAACGCAGCAGAATTTCCGTGACGCGTGCTCGTTTCCGCTGACTAATGCCTGTGAAGACAATCTCGTACTTCGGATTAATAATTTTTTTGTTGTGAATAAGGTCTCATTGACGCTCTAGAGAGTGAACAGATCCTTCTCACCATACATTGCCCAGTTCCCGTAAGTCTGCTAGCCTAATGGAGGTTGACCAGCAGCGCCAGGAAGCTGTATGCTGTCCACCATGGTGAGGGGCAGCACTAGCTGGTACTCCCTCATTCGTGCAGTCGACAATGAGGCTGCCAGTCTCTGTTGCTAACTGGTGGCCATGGGTCGGATTCTGCCCGAAAAAGAGTACTTCAGCCTGGGTTGCAGGGAGTCTCCTAGGCACACGTCCTCGAGACCGCTTGGGAGATAGGCCTGTAGAGTCTACTGTCCATTGCCGTTCAGTGAGGGCCCCTCCTACCGGTACCTGGCGTCCATCGACCGAGCCATGATGTAACGGAAGCCACACAAGCATTCTGCAACGCAGCAGAATTTCCGTGACGCGTGCTCGTTTCCGCTGACTAATGCCTGTGAAGACAATCTCGTACTTCGGATTAATAATTTTTTTGTTGTGAATAAGGTCTCATTGACGCTCTAGAGAGTGAACAGATCCTTCTCACCATACATTGCCCTGTTCCCGTAAGTCTGCTAGCCTAATGGAGGTTGACCAGCAGCGCCAGGAAGCTGTATGCTGTCCACCATGGTGAGGGGCAGCAGTAGCTGTTGCTCCCTCATTCGTGCAGTCGACAATGAGGCTGCCAGTCTCTGTTGCTAACTGGTGGCCATGGGTCGGATTCTGCCCGACATAGAGTACTTCAGCCTGGATTGCAGGGAGTCTCCTAGGCACACGTCCTCGAGACCGCTTGGGAGATAGGCCTGTAGAGTCTACTGTCCATTGCCGTTCAGTGAGGGCCCCTCCTACCGGTACCTGGCGTCCATCGACCGAGCCATGATGTAACGGCAGCCACACAAGCATTCTGCAACGCAGCAGAATTTCCGTGACGCGTGCTCGTTTCCGCTGACTAATGCCTGTGAAGACAATCTCGTACTTCGGATTAATAATTTTTTTGTTGTGAATAAGGTCTCATTGACGCTCTAGAGAGTGAACAGATCCTTCTCACCATACATTGCCCAGTTCCCGTAAGTCTGCTAGCCTAATGGAGGTTGACCAGCAGCGCCAGGAAGCTGTATGCTGTCCACCATGGTGAGGGGCAGCACTAGCTGGTACTCCCTCATTCGTGCAGTCGACAATGAGGCTGCCAGTCTCTGTTGCTAACTGGTGGCCATGGGTCGGATTCTGCCCGACAAAGAGTACTTCAGCCTGGGTTGCAGGGAGTCTCCTAGGCACACGTCCTCGAGACCGCTTGGGAGATAGGCCTGTAGAGTCTACTGTCCATTGCCGTTCAGTGAGGGCCCCTCCTACCGGTACCTGGCGTCCATCGACCGAGCCATGATGTAACGGCAGCCACACAAGCATTCTGCAACGCAGCAGAATTTCCGTGACGCGTGCTCGTTTCCGCTGACTAATGCCTGTGAAGACAATCTCGTACTTCGGATTAATAATTTTTTTGTTGTGAATAAGGTCTCATTGACGCTCTAGAGAGTGAACAGATCCTTCTCACCATACATTGCCCAGTTCCCGTAAGTCTGCTAGCCTAATGGAGGTTGACCAGCAGCGCCAGGAAGCTGTATGCTGCCCACCATGGTGAGGGGCAGCACTAGCTGGTGCTCCCTCATTCGTGCAGTCGACAATGAGGCTGCCAGTCTCTGTTGCTATCTGGTGGCCATGGGTTGGATTTTGCCCGACATAGAGTACTTCAGCCTGGATTGCAGGGAGTCTCCTAGGCACATGTCCTCGAGACCGCTTGGGAGATAGGCCTGTAGAGTCTACTGTCCATTGCCGTTCAGTGAGGGCCCCTCCTACCGGTACCTGGCGTCCATCGACCGAGCCATGATGTAACGGCAGCCACACAAGCATTCTGCAACGCAGCAGAATTTCCGCTGACTAATGCCTGTGAAGACAATCTCGTACTTCGGATTAATAATTTTTTTGTTGTGAATAAGGTCTCATTGACGCTCTAGAGAGTGAACAGATCCTTCTCACCATACATTGCCCAGTTCCCGTAAGTCTGCTAGCCTAATGGAGGTTGACCAGCAGCGCCAGGAAGCTGTATGCTGCCCACCATGGTGAGGGGCAGCACTAGCTGGTGCTCCCTCATTCGTGCAGTCGACAATGAGGCTGCCAGTCTCTGTTGCTAACTGGTGGCCATGGGTCGGATTCTGCCCGACATAGAGTACTTCAGCCTGGATTGCAGGGAGTCTCCTAGGCACATGTCCTCGAGACCGCTTGGGAGATAGGCCTGTATAGTCTACTGTCCATTGCCGTTCAGTGAGGGCCCCTCCTACCGGTACCTGGCGTCCATCGACCGAGCCATGATGTAACGGCAGCCACACAAGCATTCTGCAACGCAGCAGAATTTCCGTGACGCGTGCTCGTTTCCACTGACTAATGCCTGTGAAGACAATCTCGTACTTCGGATTAATAATTTTTTTGTTGTGAATAAGGTCTCATTGACGCTCTAGAGAGTGAACAGATCCTTCTCACCATACATTGCCCAGTTCCCGTAAGTCTGCTAGCCTAATGGAGGTTGACCAGCAGCGCCAGGAAGCTGTATGCTGTCCACCATGGTGAGGGGCAGCACTAGCTGGTGCTCCCTCATTCGTGCAGTCGACAATGAGGCTGCCAGTCTCTGTTGCTAACTGGTGGCCATGGGTCGGATTCTGCCCGACATAGAGTACTTCAGCCTGGATTGCACGGAGTCTCCTAGGCACACGTCCTCGAGACCTCTTGGGAGATAGGCCTGTAGAGTCTACTGTCCATTGCCGTTCAGTGAGGGGCCCTCCTACCGGTACCTGGCGTCCATCGACCGAGCCATGATGTAACGGCAGCCACACAAGCATTCTACAACGCAGCAGAATTTCCGTGACGCGTGCTCGTTTCCGCTGACTAATGCCTGTGAAGACAATCTCGTACTTCGGATTAATAATTTTTTTGTTGAGAATAAGGTCTCATTGACGCTCTAGAGAGTGAACAGATCCTTCTCACCATACATTGCCCAGTTCCCGTAAGTCTGCTAGCCTAATGGAGGTTGACCAGCAGCGCCAGGAAGCTGTATGCTGTCCACCACGGTGAGGGGCAGCACTAGCTGTTGCTCCCTCATTCGTGCAGTCGACAATGAGGCTGCCAGTCTCTGTTGCTAACTGGTGGCCACGGGTCGGATTCTGCCCGACATAGAGTACTTCAGCCTGGATTGCAGGGAGTCTCCTAGGCACACGTCCTCGAGACCGCTTGGGAGATAGGCCTGTAGAGTCTACTGTCCATTGCCGTTCAGTGAGGGCCCCTCCTACCGGTACCTGGCGTCCATCGACCGAGCCATGATGTAACGGCAGCCACACAAGCATTCTGCAACGCAGCAGAATTTCCGTGACGCGTGCTCGTTTAAGCTGACTAATGCCTGTGAAGACAATCTCGTACTTCGGATTAATAATTTTTTTGTTGTGAATAAGGTCTCATTGACGCTCTAGAGAGTGAACAGATCCTTCTCACCATACATTGCCCAGTTCCCGTAAGTCTGCTAGCCTAATGGAGGTTGACCAGCAGCGCCAGGAAGCTGTATGCTGTCCACCATGGTGAGGGGCAGCACTAGCTGTTGCTCCCTCATTCGTGCAGTCGACAATGAGGCTGCCAGTCTCTGTTGCTAACTGGTGGCCATGGGTCGGATTCTGCCCGACATAGAGTACTTCAGCCTGGATTGCAGGGAGTCTCCTAGGCACACGTCCTCGAGACCGCTTGGGAGATAGGCCTGTAGAGTCTACTGTCCATTGCCGTTCAGTGAGGGCCCCTCCTACCGGTACCTGGCGTCCATCGACCGAGCCATGATGTAACGGCAGCCACACAAGCATTCTGCAACGCAGCAGAATTTCCGTGACGCGTGCTCGTTTCCGCTGACTAATGCCTGTGAAGACAATCTCGTACTTCGGATTAATAATTTTTTTGTTGTGAATAAGGTCTCATTGACGCTCTAGAGAGTGAACAGATCCTTCTCACCATACATTGCCCAGTTCCCGTAAGTCTGCTAGCCTAATGGAGGTTGACCAGCAGCGCCAGGAAGCTGTACGCTGTCCACCATGGTGAGGGGCAGCACTAGCTGTTGCTCCCTCATTCGTGCAGTCGACAATGAGGCTGCCAGTCTCTGTTGCTAACTGGTGGCCATGGGTCGGATTCTGCCCGACATAGAGTACTTCAGCCTGGATTGCAGGGAGTCTCCTAGGCACACGTCCTCGAGACCGCTTGGGAGATAGGCCTGTAGAGTCTACTGTCCATTGCCGTTCAGTGAGGGCCCCTCCTACCGGTACCTGGCGTCCATCGACCGAGCCATGATGTAACGGCAGCCACACAAGCATTCTGCAACGCAGCAGAATTTCCGTGACGCGTGCTCGTTTCCGCTGACTAATGCCTGTGAAGACAATCTCGTACTTCGGATTAATAATTTTTTGTTGTGAATAAGGTCTCATTGACGCTCTAGAGAGTGAACAGATCCTTCTCACCATACATTGCCCAGTTCCCGTAAGTCTGCTAGCCTAATGGAGGTTGACCAGCAGCGCCAGGAAGCTGTATGCTGTCCACCATGGTGAGGGGCAGCACTAGCTGTTGCTCCCTCATTCGTGCAGTCGACAATGAGGCTGCCAGTCTCTGTTGCTAACTGGTGGCCATGGGTCGGATTCTGCCCGACATAGAGTACTTCAGCCTGGATTGCAGGGAGTCTCCTAGGCACACGTCCTCGAGACCGCTTGGGAGATAGGCCTGTAGAGTCTACTGTCCATTGCCGTTCAGTGAGGGCCCCTCCTACCGGTACCTGGCGTCCATCGACCGAGCCATGATGTAACGGCAGCCACACAAGCATTCTACAACGCAGCAGAATTTCCGTGACGCGTGCTCGTTTCCGCTGACTAATGCCTGTGAAGACAATCTCGTACTTCGGATTAATAATTTTTTTGTTGAGAATAAGGTCTCATTGACGCTCTAGAGAGTGAACAGATCCTTCTCACCATACATGCCCAGTTCCCGTAAGTCTGCTAGCCTAATGGAGGTTGACCAACAGCGCCAGGAAGCTGTATGCTGTCCACCACGGTGAGGGGCAGCACTAGCTGTTGCTCCCTCATTCGTGCAGTCGACAATGAGGCTGCCAGTCTCTGTTGCTAACTGGTGGCCATGGGTCGGATTCTGCCCGACATAGAGTACTTCAGCCTGGATTGCAGGGAGTCTCCTAGGCACACGTCCTCGAGACCGCTTGGGAGATAGGCCTGTAGAGTCTACTGTCCATTGCCGTTCAGTGAGGGCCCCTCCTACCGGTACCTGGCGTCCATCGACCGAGCCATGATGTAACGGCAGCCACACAAGCATTCTGCAACGCAGCAGAATTTCCGTGACGCGTGCTCGTTTCCGCTGACTAATGCCTGTGAAGACAATCTCGTACTTCGGATTAATAATTTTTTTGTTGTGAATAAGGTCTCATTGACGCTCTAGAGAGTGAACAGATCCTTCTCACCATACATTGCCCAGTTCCCGTAAGTCTGCTAGCCTAATGGAGGTTGACCAGCAGCGCCAGGAAGCTGTACGCTGTCCACCATGGTGAGGGGCAGCACTAGCTGTTGCTCCCTCATTCGTGCAGTCGACAATGAGGCTGCCAGTCTCTGTTGCTAACTGGTGGCCATGGGTCGGATTCTGCCCGACATAGAGTACTTCAGCCTGGATTGCAGGGAGTCTCCTAGGCACACGTCCTCGAGACCGCTTGGGAGATAGGCCTGTAGAGTCTACTGTCCATTGCCGTTCAGTGAGGGCCCCTCCTACTGGTACCTGGCGTCCATCGACCGAGCCATGATGTAACGGCAGCCACACAAGCATTCTGCAACGCAGCAGAATTTCCGTGACGCGTGCTCGTTTCCGCTGACTAATGCCTGTGAAGACAATCTCGTACTTCGGATTAATAATTTTTTTGTTGTGAATAAGGTCTCATTGACGCTCTAGAGAGTGAACAGATCCTTCTCACCATACATTGCCCAGTTCCCGTAAGTCTGCTAGCCTAATGGAGGTTGACCAGCAGCGCCAGGAAGCTGTATGCTGTCCACCATGGTGAGGGGCAGCACTAGCTGTTGCTCCCTCATTCGTGCAGTCGACAATGAGGCTGCCAGTCTCTGTTGCTAACTGGTGGCCATGGGTCGGATTCTGCCCGACATAGAGTACTTCAGCCTGGATTGCAGGGAGTCTCCTAGGCACACGTCCTCGAGACCGCTTGGGAGATAGGCCTGTAGAGTCTACTGTCCATTGCCGTTCAGTGAGGGCCCCTCCTACCGGTACCTGGCGTCCATCGACCGAGCCATGATGTAACGGCAGCCACACAAGCATTCTACAACGCAGCAGAATTTCCGTGACGCGTGCTCGTTTCCGCTGACTAATGCCTGTGAAGACAATCTCGTACTTCGGATTAATAATTTTTTTGTTGTGAATAAGGTCTCATTGACGCTCTAGAGAGTGAACAGATCCTTCTCACCATACATTGCCCAGTTCCCGTAAGTCTGCTAGCCTAATGGAGGTTGACCAGCAGCGCCAGGAAGCTGTATGCTGTCCACCATGGTGAGGGGCAGCACTAGCTGGTGCTCCCTCATTCGTGCAGTCGACAATGAGGCTGCCAGTCTCTGTTGCTAACTGGTGGCCATGGGTCGGATTCTGCCCGACATAGAGTACTTCAGCCTGGATTGCAGGGAGTCTCCTAGGCACACGTCCTCGAGACCGCTTGGGAGATAGGCCTGTAGAGTCTACTGTCCATTGCCGTTCAGTGAGGGCCCCTCCTACCGGTACCTGGCGTCCATCGACCGAGCCATGATGTAACGGCAGCCACACAAGCATTCTACAACGCAGCAGAATTTCCGTGACGCGTGCTCGTTTCCGCTGACTAATGCCTGTGAAGACAATCTCGTACTTCGGATTAATAATTTTTTTGTTGAGAATAAGGTCTCATTGACGCTCTAGAGAGTGAACAGATCCTTCTCACCATACATTGCCCAGTTCCCGTAAGTCTGCTAGCCTAATGGAGGTTGACCAACAGCGCCAGGAAGCTGTATGCTGTCCACCACGGTGAGGGGCAGCACTAGCTGGTGCTCCCTCATTCGTGCAGTCGACAATGAGGCTGCCAGTCTCTGTTGCTAACTGGTGGCCATGGGTCGGATTCTGCCCGACATAGAGTACTTCAGCCTGGATTGCAGGGAGTCTCCTAGGCACACGTCCTCGAGAACGCTTGGGAGATAGGCCTGTAGAGTCTACTGTCCATTGCCGTTCAGTGAGGGCCCCTCCTACCGGTACCTGGCGTCCATCGACCGAGCCATGATGTAACGGCAGCCACACAAGCATTCTGCAACGCAGCAGAATTTCCGTGACGCGTGCTCGTTTCTGCTGACTAATGCCTGTGAAGACAATCTCGTACTTCGGATTAATAATTTTTTTGTTGTGAATAAGGTCTCATTGACGCTCTAGAGAGTGAACAGATCCTTCTCACCATACATTGCCGAGTTCCCGTAAGTCTGCTAGCCTAATGGAGGTTGACCAGCAGCGCCAGGAAGCTGTATGCTGTCCACCATGGTGAGGGGCAGCACTAGCTGGTGCTCCCTCATTCGTGCAGTCGACAATGAGGCTGCCAGTCTCTGTTGCTAACTGGTGGCCATGGGTCGGATTCTGCCCGACATAGAGTACTTCAGCCTGGATTGCAGGGAGTCTCCTAGGCACACGTCCTCGAGACCGCTTGGGAGATAGGCCTGTAGAGTCTACTGTCCATTGCCGTTCAGTGAGGGCCCCTCCTACCGGTACCTGGCGTCCATCGACCGAGCCATGATGTAACGGCAGCCACACAAGCATTCTGCAACGCAGCAGAATTTCCGTGACGCGTGCTCGTTTCCGCTGACTAATGCCTGTGAAGACAATCTCGTACTTCGGATTAATAATTTTTTTGTTGTGAATAAGGTCTCATTGACGCTCTAGAGAGTGAACAGATCCTTCTCACCATACATTGCCCAGTTCCCGTAAGTCTGCTAGCCTAATGGAGGTTGACCAGCAGCGCCAGGAAGCTGTATGCTGTCCACCATGGTGAGGGGCAGCACTAGCTGGTGCTCCCTCATTCGTGCAGTCGACAATGAGGCTGCCAGTCTCTGTTGCTAACTGGTGGCCATGGGTCGGATTCTGCCCGACATAGAGTACTTCAGCCTGGATTGCAGGGAGTCTCCTAGGCACACGTCCTCGAGACCGCTTGGGAGATAGGCCTGCAGAGTCTACTGTCCAGTGCCATTCAATGAGGGCCCCTCCTACCGGTACCTGGCGTCCATCGACCGAGCCATGATGTAACGGCAGCCACACAAGCCTTCCACAACGCAGCAGAATTTCCGTGACGCGAGCTCGTTTCCGCTGACTAATGCCTGTGAAGACAATCTTGTACTTCGGATTAATAAATTTTTTGTTGTGAATAAGGTCTCATTGACGCTCTAGAGAGTGAACAGAATTTTCTCACCGTCATTGCCCAGTTCAGTCCTGACAACCGTCGGGGCCTCGATTTGGACCCCTATCGAATAGTGTCCTCAAAAACACTTTTGCCTCGACCAGCTCTGTACTCTGTTATCATACACATCATCGATCACCACCTCTCCTGCTTTACAGAGTGGGCAAGTCTCCGACCCACATTCGATGATAAGGGGTGGATGTTCAACAATTTTCCGTCACATACTAGTTGCTTCATCATCCTGAACTCACTCTCGTACGAGGGCGAATCAATGCAACATATGACGTAAGTTCACTTTCCCACATAATTTCCAAGAGAATGTAAACATTTATCGGAATCGGTAACCAACTTTTCGATTCCGAATGCGTAGAAACCACTTTAAGGGCAATGTAGACACCTAGATACAGCTCCTTTCACCTCCTCATCGCGTCGGAATCGTCGTCGACCAAGATCTTCTTTCATCTTACCGAACGCATGATAATCACACGGTGCTAGGTCTACATCTACATCTACACTCAGCAAGCCACCCAACGGTGTGTGGCGGAGGGCACTTTACGTGCCACTGTCATTTCCTCCCTTTCCTGTTCCAGTCGCGTATGGTTCGCGGGAAGAACGACCGCCAGAAAGCCTCCGTGCGCGCTCGAATCTCTCTAATTTTACATTCGTGATCTCCTCGGGAGATATAAGTAGGGGGAAGCAATATATTCGATACCTCATCCAGAAACGCACTCTCTCGAAACCTGGAGAGCAAGCTAAACCGCGATGCAGTGCGCCTCTCTTTCAGAGTCTGCCACTTGAGTTTGCTAAACATCTCCGTAACGCTATCACGGTTACCAAATAATAGGTGTGGACTTTATGGAGGATGCTGCCATTCCTCCCACATGAATAGCTGCACCATTTCTGACGTTGGGCAGGCCGAGTGTAGTGTTCGTTATTATGCAACAAAATCACACCGACACTCAATTTCCCCACCACCTCTCTTTAATTGTCTTACGCAACCAGTACAAAGTTTGACAATACGAAACAAAATCGATTGTCGTGCATTTCTTTATAAATTGCACGTGCGACACTCCCTCCATGTCAATGAAAACTGTAGCCATGACCTTTCCTGCTTAAGGTTGACCTTGGCCTTCTTTCGTTGCGGTGATATGGTGTGCACCAATTCCATCGATGTTATCTTTGTTTCGGGGGTGAAGTGGTGGACTCACGTTTCATCGTCCATGATGATTCGCCGCAGGAACTCGTTGCCCTCGACAGAATACCGTTTCGAAAATGCAAGTGATGATTGGAAACGTTGCCCCCTTTGAACATCGGTAAGTAGCCCTCGGACCTATGTGTCATACATTTTACGATATCCAAGGTGCTAGTGAACAATGGAGAACACACTGGTATACGAAACGTTTAGCACGGTCAACATTTGCAATGGTAGGGACGTTACGGGACTGCATTTGAGATGTTCTTGGTTAAGATCCTTGCGTCCAGTGTCAAATTACTCACAGCACTTTACAATACCGGCGCAAGATATTGCATGGTGTTCTGTGTCAAATTTGACGTACATTAAAAGGCGCTGTTCACCTACACGTATGTACTACGGCACCTGAGCTATAGAGAAGAAGTACTAAGGGTTTTAATGTAGTCATATTTTAATTTTCGCCTAAGCATTTTTCTATATATGTTGTAGAAATCCAGGTCGACAAACGGCTGTAAAACCTATCAACTGTACAGCGAAGCAGAGGTTGGGCAGCGATGACGGCGGAGTCCAGAGATAATCCACGATAGCACGTATCTGGCTGCTATACGATGAAGAAAGAGCAATTTATAAACAGCTATTTTCTACAATGTTAACATTATAGAGAAGTCAAAAAATCGTAGCGTTTTGTCTGTCATATGGTCCCTGGAGATGCTGACATTATCAGACAGGTAGTTGAGTCCCCAACAGATCGTCCGACGGGGGATAATATTGGTCACACTTTGTCTGCGTCGGTAAGTTTAACTACTGAGAGAGGTCGCGGTTAGCTTGTACGGAAATTTGTGTGGTTCAGGAAATTCAGTATTGTTCCTAACCGTGATGTTAAAATGTTAGAATTTGATTAATTAAGCTGCAAATGGAGTTACGTGGATTAGGGTGATCGCCTATTTGACTTAGGAACTGTTGCAGTAAGTTATGTATTTCTGAAGCTAGATAATTCCAGCGGAAATTAATTTATTTGGACTCTATGGATCCTAAAGTTCCGTGAAAGGGTGTTAGCGAATCTGCTGGTCGACTCTGAGGGGACAGATTTCGTGCTTATTTGGTGGTTGTTGGGTGTAGGATTAGTGTGGTTTCCGAGTGGAGGTCTTGATGTAATTTATATTTTCTTTAGCAGTCGCTAACGATTCGTAAATTGGGAAATGTGTCTTATTTTAATACTGCACTCAGCATGTTATGTGAGATTTGCGATCTAACGTAAAGTGTAAAGAAAAGGATTTGGAGGTCGGGAAAGTTGAAAGCATTTTGCGAGACACAGTGTAACCTTTTGAGGATTATTGAAGAAATCCGTGACGAGTGACTTTCGTAATTAGTATAAAGTAATGGGAATGCGTAACGCCAACGCCTGAAGTGGTTGAGCTTTGAATTACCGTGGCGATAACATGTAGGCCTTTTCTTAATGCCGTTCGAGGGCACATAGTTTTCTTCTCATTCTATCACACGTGTACGAAGTGTGTAGTGTGTAAATGATAATTGAGCTTTTGTCAATAAATAGGAAAAAATGATAGTCGAGATTAGCAAAGGAAGTACAAACTAAAACTTCGTCTTCTAATTTCGCAGTATGTGTGTGTTAACGCGTGCTGTGAGAAGCAACAAATTTTAAGCAGTGTGGATATTTGTTGTGTTATCTGGAAAGTTCTTTCTTGATTAAAATATGCCACATATCTCGTGGTCGTGCGGTAGCGTTCTCGCTTCCCACCCCTGGGTTCCCGGGTTCGATTCCCGGCAGGGTCAGGAATTTTCTCTGCCTCGTGATGGCTGGGTGCTGTGTGATGTCCTTATGTTAGTTAGGTTTAAGTAGTTCTAAGTTCTAGGGGACTGATGACCATAGATGTTAAGTCCCATTGTGCTCAGAGCCCTTTGAACCATTTGATTAAAATATGTAGCAATACGACGAAAATTCATGTACAGTTTCTAGCTATTTCAAAGAGATTTACATATGTTACATATGAGAAACTGTCTGCGAGTGCGGTGACGTACAACATTATTTTTAACCAAAGGTATTAATTATTTTTTGTCTTGCGTCAAACGAACTTTCATTATTTAAAAACATAAAACCTTAAGGTTGTTAAAAAGAGTCATATTGTCTAGGAAGTACTCCAAAGTGGTGATAAAACAATAAAGTTAAATGAGATTATTGTTAAAGTTTTAAAGAATAAGGATTCTATGTCAGAGACGCTATTTACGTAACAGTGGAATCTGAGTGAGAAAGTTTATCATACCTTTGAGCCAACAAAAGAAAAGATATATTTTTACGCTGCATAAAAAGACTCGAGAAATAATTATATACAAAGAGGTATTAAAGCAATTTAAACCCTGTTATTTAACAAGGAAGTTAATATACTCTGCAATCAATAATAGTAAATTAGAATAAACCGACGATCCATTAATATTCTACTGGGTTCATTAAACGTAATTATGTCGTATTATCGTAGTGTGACGGTACAACTTCGCACTAATCATAGTGGTTTTCTACTGAGAATAGCTTTACTGTAGTAATTAAAAAGGTTTTGAGAGTCTTTGCAAATAATAGAATTGCCATTAAAGCAGTAGTTTTGATAATATATGTAGTGTATACGTTGTGTGTATGTTTGAAAGTCGTAACACTGGTACCCTGTGGTTACACGTAAGTCGTGTGTCTTACGTGGTGTTATTGACTCTTCAACTCACTGTCAATCGCTTGAGTCTAACTGAGCTTAGAAATAATTGTTAAAGTCATCTCAGATGGACTATTCACTGAACGAGTGACTTTTTGCTACGTATTGGACACTGTAAAAGTGGATGGATGCGACTGCGCATCGCGTTCAAAATGGTTCAAATGGCTCAGAGCACTGTGGGACTTAACATCTGAAGTCATCAGTCCCCTAGACTTAGAACTACTTAAACCTAAGGACATCACACACATCCATACCCGAGGCAGGATTCGAAAATGCGACAGCAGCAGCAGCGGCACAGCAGCCGGCTGCGCAATGCGCATGAAAATTATTTTAATTAGTGGTGGTGGTGGTTAGTGTTTATTATTTTAATTGTGCTGGGTATAGGTATATCAGATAAAAGAGCGACCAGTGTCACTTTCGTAATCTACTGAATAATAACACTACATATAGAGTTACAGCGTAAGCTATTCTAGCTATCGAGATAAAATTCGACACAGAGGCCATCATATAGGTACCCAGTTTAACTTTGACAAGATCAACGGTACCAAATACAACAATGATTTCACGATGAATGACCGTGCAGCTGAGCCGTTTATTCCACAGAAATCTGATCGGTGCACGCAGCTCCAATTCGTAGTACACATCCAGTAGACGCTCCATTGAGCCTAGCCCGTTCTGCACACACATCACGATGGCATACCTCACCACTTTTCCTATCGGGCGTGTCAGGAGTTACTGTCCCGTGCTACACATTGGCCATGGTCACGACACACAGTGTGCTCTAGTGGCGAGCTAGTGCAATTTACTTTTGATTCCCCCTCATATATATTAACCGCAGTAGCACGTAAACATCCGACCATCTTCACCATTTCCGAGATGCTCCTACCCAATAGACGGACCTCAATAGTGTTACTTTTGTCAGTGGATTGCCCCATTTTCGGTCCGTACCGACGCTATAATGATCCGACTCATTCATTTCTTCTCGGCGTATCTACTTTCCACAGCACGTCACTCATTCAGTCTTGCGATGGTCACGGGTCACACTATTTTGTTTCATGTGTATCTAAATCTTGTGCTTACTACCTTACCATGATTCTCTGCGTTAATTCATTACAGTATAAATACTTCCAGTTCATAATCAAACAGCCGTTTAACTACAGAACCATATATTAACACTTTGTCTGTAATTGTGGTCCTTTCCGCCACACTTTAGTTTAAAATAAATCTGTCCGTATTAGGCCGTATGAGTCAAGTGTTACCATTAGCATTCATTTAGACAGAGAAAAACAAAATGGCTGTATCGGAATCCTCAAACATAATAGACCTCATATTTTTCCTACTGATTCATTCAACACGGTCACATATTTGTAGAGAGAAATCACGTAGTCTGAATTGGGAGAATTGCACCGCCCTTGAATATTTGTTATGTACAGTGTAATGATTGAGTTCTATCGAAGTACTGAATACATGACTTCAAATATAATACTGCTGTTGACCCAAGCGTAAAAGTATGATTTCTTTTTGATGCAGGCTTATCCAAAAAGATGTTACCACTTTTATGTTGCTGCATAATTTTAAATTTACTTTCGTTGCAGACTAGAGATGGCCACTTCTGCTTACTTTGGAAAAGAGAAGGAAGACACCAGTTTGTATGCAAATTTTTGGGTCATCTCAATAGTAAGAAAATTGTTTTAGCAATGGTTTCATAAGGATCTTCCTAGCTGTTTAACTATCCGTCGACTGCCTGAGAAATTTGTGAGTACTGGACCTGTGGCCAATGACTAAAGGTAGCAGAGGACGTCCAAGGCGGAAGATAACATCGTAAATGTTCAAGGCACGGAGATTAAGAGTACTGGATAGTAAAGTACGAGATTAGCGTTGGAAACCGGAATAGTGCGTTCACGTGTCTTAATATTTATCCACCTGATCTGGAAATGAAGCCGAACCACGTTCAAATGATACTGGCCCTATTTACTAGCAGAAATGTTATTCCAAGTGACGCACATACACCCTAACGTTGTGTTCTTTATGTCGGATAAAGCCACATTTCACTTCAGCGGCAAAGTGAATAAGCACAGTTGCGTCATTTGGGGTACAAACAGTCCTTCTTTAACCAAGATAACACACTCAATTCTCTCCGAAAGTTAGCGTATGGTGTGAATTCGAATATTTGGTCAATTTTTTTTTATGATCACACTGTAAAGAGATATTCTTACCTACATAGGTAGCAGAACTTTGTTGCTGATAACCTTCCACTCCGAATCGTAACGTCAGGATATTTCAAGCAAGATGGCGAACCACCGCTTTACTCCTTAAGGTTCATTACTTGGATGAAACATTGTATTGGAAGTGTCGACCTTTGGTGCGGCCACCGCTTTCAACCGGTTTGACTCCATGTGGTTTTGGATATGGCGAATAGTGAAAGAACGCATGTGTGCTACAAGACCTACTGACATTAGTGATCTTAAAGAATGCTTAACAGAAGCTGTCCGCTCCATAGCTACAGAAATGTGTGAACGAGATACGGCCTACAGGGTGAAAAGACTTTGTACATGCATTGAGAATCAAGGAGTACAGGCCGAAGAGGTGCACCAGCCTCATTTGGAGTTAAAATAAAATAAAATAAGAATAAATAATAAAAATAATAAAGTAAAATAAATAAAAATCAGTTCCTTATAAGTGGTAGGGTCTTTTTAGAAAACCCCTGTACAACAAAAATTTGGTCAATTTATGACGGGATCGTAATTTAGAATTTTAGACACGTTTTTTAAATGTGATATGCTCTGTATTTGCATTGAGTCGGGTTTTAATTATTTTCTCGGAACATCCAGCGTAGGTAACGGCTAGATGTGTATTCGCGCATGTTTCCGGTCTCCATCACTGTAGTAAAGTTTGTTCACGTTATTAAACTCTTGCTCGGGTTATTTGCTGCGGTCGTGAATCGAAAACAAGCCTAATTTCTTTTTATTTGATAAATATTTGTTATAGAGCAATGAAGGTGTCATATCTAATCGACAGTCTGATCGCCTGCTCTGTTATTGGCCTAAACTTCTACGGGGACTCGGCCTTGTCACACTTCTGCAAAAGAATGATGATAGTGCAGGTATGTCCTTTGTTGCTCTTCAGATCATTTATATGGTTGCATTACCCATTTCTGATTCGTGGTAGTGTGCACGAGGTCGGGTAAATAAAAGAAGCCCGAAATATGCCTTGTTTTGTACCACAAATTTATCACTTCATAGATATATTTTCCGGTAACAGTGATATTCCACTCATTTATTTTCTAGAGAACTAATATTAAAACAACGTTGTCGCTACTGTTTTTGATTGTAGTCAAAACGTCTTGGATCCCTGATCTGTTCCCATCCACAGCTTAAATTTTGAATAAAATCATCAGCATTGGCGGCCGAAGAGTTCCCGTATAAGGAGTCACCCTCGTTCTGCTATCAGCCTTCTCGAAAGCAGAGAGGAGCGGACAGAGATTCGGGGCAACTTCTTGTCCTCGGAGGGGGAAACCGAGGCTAAAAGGCCTGAGAATCAGAAATGATCAACCACACGAGGATACAGAACGCAAAGTAAATCATTGCAAATGTGTGTGCATAAGATATGTGGCCTGTAAGCAAAAAATGTGTCGTGACGCTCTCTCCATTGGCTAAAGACCCGAGATTTGTGCCCTATTCGGATCTCCGGAAGGGAATTGCCAAGGTGAAGGTGACGATGAGAAAATTGTGGAGTAACCATCCAAAGATGACAATCTACGAGTCCGTGCGCGGAATGTCGGAATTCCGAATATGGTAAAAAATCAGAGAAGGGGAATACAAAGATTCAGTCTAGATATGAGGTAGGTCAGTGATGTAAAATGGAAAGAAGATAAGGACATTTGGTGACATGAATGTAGGGTAATAAATCGAGCAGCAGGAATTGGTATAAAGGGAGGAGAATTCTTCATAAATAGAGAGAGAGAGAGTGATTTACTGCGTCTCAGACGTGCTATATAGGCTCATTGTTGCACTGTACGAAAATGCCATGCAGGTCCACAACTTTCCTGAATCGTTAAAAGTTAATTCCGAAATATTTTCTTTGGAAGTGCACGGCCAATATGATCCCCAACACTTCTCCAATCCGAGCTTGTTCTCCTTCTCTGATTATCAACTCATCGACAGTATCTCAGCTCTAACTCCCTTCCTTCAGAGACAAGAGCTTCTCTAAGTCGCCGGTATATAGTTTATTCAGAAGTGTAGCTATTATGGTATCTGTAAGCGACCATACAACTGTCTTTGTCACACAATGGTGAAAAAAATCTATAAGTTACATAATGAAAATTTTGTCACACTTTGTGGCTTTTTCTACCACAGCAGATAATTTTTTTTCTGCCTGCATATGGTTGCGAAAAGGAAATGAGCCAACACTGTCCAAATTAGTTTATAATTTTCGCGACGCAACGTCAGTTCCCTGTCTTAAATGTAAAGGAATGGTTGATATATTCATTTTGAAAAGAATGGGATACACCGTGACAGTTCGCATCAACAGATTATGCGACGTTTACTGGAAATTATAGTCATTATTAATGTTAATCATTCAAAGAATCCCTCCGACTAATGCTATAGAATACTGCATTTGTTTGGAGGAAATACGGTTGGTAATTGCGTCATATGCCTGAATCATTTCTCGAATGCGAGTTTAATACCAAACTGAGGTTTACGTCTGGTAGAGCGTTATTTGTTCTTTAGTGCTGCACAGGGAGACGTAGAGGGTGACAATTATTGAACTATATGAAAAAAAAGTAAATTAGTTACAAGCTACGACGTGCATACACACTCTATTCAACATGTAAACTTAACTACAGATATTCGGATTCAGGTTATGACATGTTCTATATGCCTGCGATAATGTGGCGCAGACGAATAGCGAAATTCTGCATGAACCGCTGAAATGTCGGAACACAGTAGCCCGTTGAAGATGACAAGATTTTTCGATAGCGAAATGCGGGTTCTCTGTCACCCAAATGCGCCAGGTTTGCTTATTGACGAACCCATCCAAATGAAAGTGGGCTTCGTCAATAAACCAAATCATACAATACATACTATTTCCAATCATGCCCCGCGGCCAAAGGTGCAGTTTGAACGTGCTAACGCAAACCGTTCAGAAGCTATGACGATTTTATTTCATATAGTTCAATAATTCTCATCCAGTACATGAAGGAATCCCAGTGATGGAATTCTGGTCAGTTAGTTGCTGTTTCAGTCTAGTAACTGACTTTAGAATCATGTGGAGGAATGTGCACTGAACAGTTATAAACAGTTTTCGCCAGTTTCTGTTGTTGCTAGATGTGACGTTGCGTTTTGTGCAGCATTTGTAATTATTTGAGGTCTATGTAAGCTGTCTGGAAGATACTGGTAATTCTCCAGGTTCGGAATTTTACAGTGAGTAAAATGGTACGTATTTTTATAACTGTTTACACTGCATGTGGACGGTTACAGCATACTTCGTCGATCGTTCACCATGTTGTACACTGAAACAGAAAAAGGACTTTTACAATGGCGCGTGTCCTACTTGCAAAAGAACTGAGTTTCTGTAATGTCTTAACAATTTTACCTGTCCTGAAAACGGTAATTGATGTCAGTTTCAAATAGTTTCAGTTCGATTAATTTGATTTCGCTTAGAGATTATTGGTGTGAGTGGAGTAATAACATAACGGACAGACTATTAAATTCAGTATTGACAAGATATTCTCGACTGTAACGCTTTTAAATTTCAATCTATTATTTGTTCGTCGGTATATGCACTTGGACATATTTTCATATTTGAACAATTTTTGCTTTTGCGGATTAATATTTGCAATTTTGGAAAAATATTAAAGCACATAAAAAAGTAATCATCGGCAGTATTCCGCCCTAGGGCAGGTCTTTACATGTAGCTCTCGATGCTGTCCTGTCAATGCCTATCCTCTTCGTTTTCTCATAATTGTTTCCTATCCTTACACTACCCACCATCTCGTATCTTTTGCTTCCTCTTCATTTTCTGCCATTTACCTTTCCTTCCATAGCATCCATTAGTACACATTTAGTTGCATATTTATCTGCTTTAAATAGATACATTTTGTAACGTAAAAAAACGTTAGTTATGGCATACAAGAAAACAGCAAAGGTGTGACAGGAAAACAAAATTTCGGTACACTGCATGAAGGAATCTGAATCAAAGATCAAGCAATGGCTTCATACAGTCAAAACAGTTTTTATTTCGCAGCTGCAGCTGTTCGTTGAGAATTAGGCCATCGTGTCGAGTGAGATGTTTGTTCCATTATAATTCTGACACCATCACTGAACCTTAGCAGCTATGTTCAAAGTAAATGTTTAAGCTGTAATTCTCTGTGGCACGTATTACGGCCACAGGTTTTGCATTAGTGTGAATCGTGTTTAGCGTCGTTACCAGGCCCGTAATTTATGTAAGGAGCGTGGATAGCGTCAGATGACAAGTGACCACTGTGAAGGACACGGAAATGTTGTGCACTCGTTTGAGATAGCATTGTAAGTACCTGGCGGAGTTTGATAGGGGACTCCCTTAAGATCTCCATCTGCCTGGCTGATGGAATAGTGCAATATGTGGGGCATTAGGATGCGACAGTGCTCCGATGTTGGACTGCATGTGAACGAGAGGGCACGCGTTCTTATCGTTAAGGTTCCCGTCAACTACGTCTGACCACCACAAGGGAGAATCGCATTATTGTGCAATACGCACAGCCGGCTATTAACAACAGCATACAGACGGCGTCGCACTGTGTTCAGCGATGCAACGCGGTTCTGTGCAACCCTGGCTGACTATCGTCGGCGAGTATGGCCTTAAAGTGAGGGAAAGAGCCATTCTTCCAACGTTTTGGAGAGAGGCAGCGATGTCATTCCTGACGTCATGATGTGGGCAGCCATGGGGAGGCCACAACAGGTAGTTCAAAAACGGTTCAAATGGCTCTGAGCATTATGCGACTTAACTTCTGACGTCATCAGTCTCCTAGAACTTAGAACTACTTAAACTTAACTAACCTAAGGACATCACACACATCCATGCCCGAGGCAGAATTCGAACCTGCTTCCTTAGCGGTCGCTCGGCTCCAGACTGTAGCGCCTAGAACCGTACGGCCACTCCGGCTGGCACACCAGGTAGTGATTGAGCTAACTCTGAAGGTACAATGGTTTGTCACGGACATCCCGCTTGCGTCCTCATATGTTACCTGTCATGCGACAGTGTTGTGGTGCAATTTTTCAACGGGACAATCTTCTTCTGCACATGCCAAGTGGCTCTATGAGCTGTCTGTGTGACGCTGAGGTACTCTATGGCCAGCCAGATCGCGAAATCCGTCCCCGATAGAACATGTGTGAAAGCACCTCAGGTGTCAGCTACATCCCAATGCCAGTATCGAGGATATAAAAGACAAGTTACAACTGTTGCAGGCCAGCTTGCCTTAGGAGAGGATACAACAGGTTGCGTATACGTGTGGAGAAATCCTAGATCCGTCAAAGGCAAAACTTATGTTGTATTCCTAAATCCTAATTTTTGTGACAAAAATTGGAGAGTAGATTGTTAAATTATTTTTAGCAAATTTCGTTAAGAAAGGCACCAATTCCTATCGAATCATTGTACGGATCCCAGCTAGTTGTACTGCAACGCCGTACTGATAAGTTGCCTTATAGTGCCAGGTTGCTTGTTAACCTGACTCGGTCTAGTATTCTCTGAAATAACATCGCTTACCCTCTCAGTCCGTGAGTTTCCTCCTACCCTTCTGCGTGCTTCACTTTTTTTGTCAGACAGTGTATATCAAAGACATAACCCATCACTGGTGGAAGAAATAATCGTATCCACCGTTTACAACATTTATAATGGCGTCACTTTGAGCTATCTGAAAGTTTCATTCAAGCAAACAAAAGTATGAAGAATATCTTAATTGCGAAGAGACTCGTCTCAGTTACGTTTAAAGACTATTACTACCCAACAGGTGCTCGCAGCCAATCATCGATGACTGAAGGATATTACTTCATTCTACATCTACATCTACATTTATACTCCGCAAGCCACCCAACGGTGTGTGGCGGAGGGCACTTTACGTGCCACTGTCAATACCTCCGTTTCCCATTCCAGTCGCGTATGGTTCGCGGGAAGAAGGACTGACGAAAAGCCTCCGTGCGCGCTCGAATCTCTCTAATTTTACATTCGTAATCTCCTCGGGAGGTATAAGTAGGGAGAAGCAATATATTCGATACCCCATCCAGAAACGCACTCCCTCGAAACCTGGAGAGAAAGCTAAACCGCGATGCAGTACGCCTCTCTTGCAGAGTCTGCCACTTGAGTTTGCTAAACATCTCCGTAACGCTGTCACCCTTACCAAATAACCCTGTGACGAAGCGCGCAGCTCTTCTTTGCATCTTCTCTCTCTCCTCTGTCAACCCGACCTGGTACGGATCCCACTCTGATGAGCAATACTCAAGTATAGGTTGAACGAGTGTTTTGTAAGCCACCTCCTTTGTTGATGACTACATTTTCTAAGGACTCTCCCAATGAATCTCAACTTGGCACCTGCCTTACCAACAATTAATTTTATATGATCATTCCACTTCAAGTCATTCCGTACGCATACTCCCAGCTATTTTACAGAAATGACTGCTACCAGTGTTTGTTCCGCAGTCATATAATCATACAATAAAGGATCCTTCTTTCTATGTATTCGCAATACATTACATTTGTCTATGTTAAGGGTCAGTTGCCACTCCCTGCACCAAGTGCCTATCCGCTGCAGATCTTCCTGCACTTCGCTGCAATTTTCTAATGCTGCAACTTCTCTGTATACTACTGCATCATCCGTGAAAAGCCGCATGGAACTTCCAACACTATCTACTAGGTCATTTAGTTGTGTTATCTTATTTCGTTGCCCAGATGCAGTACAGTACGTAGACGAGTATTGCAGTTAAATAAGGAACGAGGGGTTTAACGTCCCGTCGATGACCAGATCATTAGAGATGGAGAAGTAGTTTGCATTGGGGAAGGAGGGCGGCAGCGGTCTTTCAAAGGAACTATTATAACAGTCGTCTTAATCGTTTAGGGAAATAACGAAAGTCCTATATTTGGATGGGCGAGATGGGGATTTGAGACGCCTGTAACGAAATACTCAAAACTGGACGTAAATAAATGGCATTATTCTCTTATAACGTGCTAAGCCTGAACATCGTAGTATAATAGAACTGAACGAAAACAGCTGAGATGTGTGTCTTCTGTGGTCCATGATAATTTATGCATGCTACATAGAACGAAGCATGCACAATTTGTAGGAGATAATGAACCCACCGATACCACCCGTCTACTTTGATCCATAATGTCATCAAAATGTCGGATCTGTAAACCATTCATTGATTTCCATAAGCGTAAAACATTCACCTCAACAAGAATTATGGTTATTCTCAATCACGAACGTTGGGTTCGCCAACACACAACCACACTGCAGCTTTTCAACCTAATTCAAACCTCGGATAAGCTGCAGATCACTCTGTCAACTCGACCTACAATGCCAATCATAACAGGCAAAATAAATACGAGGGCTATCCACAAAGTACATTACGTTTTGGAATTAAAAATAAATAAATAATTGGAAATTTGTTTATTATATACAGATGAATGCCACAAAAATGGTTCAAATGGCTCTGAGCTCTAGGGGACTTAACTGCTGTGGTCATCAGTCCCATAGAACTTAGAACTACTTAAACCTAACTAACCTAAGGACATCACACACATCCATGCCCGAGGCAGATGAAAGCCACACTTAAATACTACTTTTCTACATAGTTGCCATTTAAACTAAGGCACTTATCGTAGCGATGGACGAGCTTGGAAATTCCTTCGCCGTAAAATTCGGCCGCCTGCGCCTTCAACCACGTGGTTACCTCTTCTCGAAGCTGTGCGTCGTCATCAAAACGCTGCATAGCCAACCACTTCTTCATTGCTGGGAATAAGTGGAAGTCGCTCGGTGCCAGGTCGGGAATGTACGGAGGATGAGGAAACAACTCCCACTTAAAAGATTCGAGAACTTCACGAGTGGCATTTGCTGTGTGGGCCCGGGCGTTGTCGTGAATCAGCAAGATCTTTGAGGACAACTTTCCCCTGCGCTTGTTTTGTATTGCTCTTCTGAGGTTGTGCAAAGTCTGGCAATACCTTTGAGAGTTTATTGTAGCGCCTCTTTCCAGGAAATCCACAAAAATCACACCTTTTCTATCCCAAAAGACAGTCGCCATCATCTTCCGACATTGTCTGCATGCATTTCTTGGGTTTCTGGGGGGAATTTGAGTGCCCCCATTGCATTGACGGCAATTTTGTCTCGCAGTTCACATGCTTAACCCATGTTTCGTCACCAGTATCGATGCGATCGAGGAATGAGTCGCCATCTTTCTCGTAAGCGAAAACGCCCGGGCCCACATGGCAAATGCCACTTGTGAAGTTCTCGAATCTTTTAAGTGGGAGTTGTTTCCTCATCCGCCGTACAGTCCCGACCTGGCACCGAGCGACTTCTACTTATTCCCAGCAATGAAGAAATGGTTGGCTATGCAGCGTTTTGATGACGACGCACAGCTTCAAGAAGAGGTAACCACGTGGTTGAAGGCGCAGGCGGCCGAATTTTACGACGAAGGAATTTCCAAGCTCGTCCATCGCTACGATAAGTGCCTTAATTTAAATGTAACTATGTAGAAAAGTAGTATTTAATTGTGGCTATCATCTGTATATAATAAAAAAATTCCAATACTTTATTTATTTTTAATTCCAAAACGTAATGTACTTCGTGGATAGCCCTCGTATTATCAGACTGCTGTTCTGTCACTGTTTCTCTGCTACATCATTACTTTACAGGTCAAAATACACCTCCAGTATCGGTAGGCAATAGCTAAATACTACAACTGCCAGGAATACACAGTTGTCTTTCAGAACGCTTGGTTGTTGTCATTTAATAGTGCTAGGTACTTATATTCGGGGTGATGATAGTACAACGAACCAGAAGTGACATCACAATCACATTGTCAGAGGACAGAACAACACTGTAAACGGGCCACTGGCTCTAGGTGAAGGGCAGATCATCCTCCTCCTCCTCGCCCTCCTCGCCTTCTCCCTCCTCGCCCTGCATCGACTGCTGGTAGGCCCACATGGAGCGGCCGAACGCATCCTCCAACATGTCGCCGGCGATCTCCAGCACCTGCGCCCTCCGCTCCTCCTCCTCACGGGCTCTCCGCTCCGCCTCCACACGTTCCCGCTCCATGTTCAGCTGCTTCATCTTCTCCTTCTTCGCTTCCTGCAGCTCGCTGTCCGCCCTCCAGCGGAACAGCCAGTGCCCCAAGTAATGAATGGGGTCGCGAGGACGTTTTGCGGCCACCTACATCAATACATTGCACCGCCAGTCGTTATTGTAAGACTCTATGATAAGGAAAGTAAGGAAAAGAAAGAAAAAGATAAGAAAATTAGAAAAGGAAGGGTCAAGGGAAAGGTTAGGGGAAACGAAAAAGAAAAGTGAAAAAAGTGGAGAGGAAACAAGTAAGGGACGAAAGATAAAAGAAAAAAATATGAAAAAATTAATAAAGGGAAGGGGCAAGAAAATGAAAGGAAATGAAGAAAGGAACAGCCAGTGCCCCAAGTAATGAATGGTGTCGCAAGCACATTTGGCGGCCACCTGCATCAATACATTGCAACGCCAGTCGTTATTGTAAAACTCTACGATAAGGAAAGAAAGGAAAAGAACGAAAAAGATAAGAAAATTAGAAAAGGAAAAGTCAAGGGAAAGGTTAGGGGAAACGAAAAAGAAAAGTGAAAAAAGTGGAAAGGAAACAAGTAAGAGAGAAAAGATAAAAGAAAAAAATATGAAAGATAAAATAATAAAGGAAAGGGGCAAGAACATGAAAGAAAACGAGAAAGAAACGGGAAATAAAAGAGGTAACAGGAAAAAGAAAGTGGGAATGTAGAAAGAAAGGAACACAGAAAAACGGAAGAATAAAAGGGAAAAGAGGAAACTGAAAAGGAAAGAGGAAAGAAATGTAAAGTTATAAGGAAAGAGAGAAGACAAGTGAAAAGGAACATGAAAGAAGGGAAAGGAAAAAAGGAGACTATGAAGAAGAAAAGAGGGCAAGGGAAAAGGAACAAGGACAGGAAAGAAAGAGAAAAAACAAAACGCGATAAAGAATGTTCAAAATGGTTCAAATGGCGCTGAGCCCTATGGGACTTAGCATCTGTGGTTATCAGTCCCCTAGAACTTAGAACTACTTAAACCTAACTAATCTAAGGACATCACACACATACATGCCCCAGGCAGGATTCGAACCTGCAACCGTAGCTGTCACGAGGGTTCCAGACTGAAGTGCCTAGAACCACACGGCCACATCGTCTGGCGAGGAAGAAGGAAAGAGATGCAAGAAAAAGAGGACGGAAAAGTAGTGTGGAAAGACAATAAAAGGAAAAGGGAAAGCAAAAGAGAAGGAAATGAGATTGAAAAAGATGGGAACATTATAGGAGCAGTGGATAATGGAAGAAAGGGAAACATAGAAGAACAAAGAGAAGAAAAGTAGAAGGAAAGTGGAAAGGAAGCAAAGATGAAAAAGAGGAAATATTGGTGAAGAGAAAGAGATGGAAGGGAGAGGAGGAATTAGAAACCAGTGAATAAGGAGAAAAAGGAAACATGAAAGAAAAAGGAAAGAAAAAGGAAAGAAAAGATAATAGAAAAAGGAAGGCCACTGAAAAGGAAGGGAGACAGCAAATGTGGAAAATGAAGGAAACGGGAATGTTGATAAGGGAAAGTAAGGGAAATGGGGAAATAAAGGAGCAGAAAAAAAGAATAGGAAAGGAAGGGAAAACCGATATAGAAGGTTCAAATGGCTCTGAGCACTATGGGACTTAACTTCTGAGGTCATCAGTCCCCTAGAACTTAGAACTACTTAAACCGAACTAACCTAAGGACATCACACACATCCATGCCCGAGGCGGGATTCGAACCTGCGACCGTTGCGGTCAAGCGGTTCCAGACTGTAGCGCCTAGAAACGCTCGGACACTCCAGCCGGCTGATATAGAAGGGCAAAGGGAAAAAAGATAAAATTGGCAATGAAGAGAGCAGCAGAATATAATGGAAATAAAAAAAAGGTTCAATGGCTGATTTAACAAAGGTTTTACTGGGTCTGTATCCAGTGTTTACTTCCGGGAAGGGTGTGGTGAAGGGAGGGGAAGCACAAACTTCACTTCTACACTATTTTAAGAGATGTACTTTGATTTCGTAGGAGCAGTTTGTCTTGTACTCCGCAAGCCAACTCACGGCATAGGGTACGTCTGATCTACTGTCTTTTTCCCCACGTTTCAGATTTACTGGTCGCGATCATTTCGCTATATGTATGTTGGAACTGCTCTGCACTTCCCGGAACTAAGTCTCTCGTAATTTCAATCGTAAATCGTTGCAACGTCTACCACTGGATTTAGTTGAGCATCTCCGTAACGCTTTCACGCCTACTAGCCGGCCGCGGTGGTCTAGCGATTCTAGGCGCTTCAGTCTGGAACCCCGCGACAGCTACGGTCGCAGGTTCGAATCCTGCCTCGGGCATGGATGTGTGTGATGTTCTTAGGTTAGTTAGGTTTAAGTAGTTCTAAGTTCTAGGGGACTGATGACCACAGATGTTAAGTCCCATAGTGTTCAGAGCCATTTGAACCATCACGCCTACTAAACGATCCTGTGCAGAAACACGCCGCTCATTTCGTTGGATCTTGTCTATCTCTTCTATTAACCGAACCTAGTCAGGATTCCAGACGGACGAGTAATATTCCAGACTCGGTCGAACAATAATTTTGTCAGCCGCTACTTTCTCTGTCGGTTGGATGGTTGGTTGGTTCAGGGGAGAGGTCAAAACAAAGAGGTCATCGGTCCCGTCGGATTAGGGGAAGACGGGGAAGGAAGTCGGCAGTGTCCTTTCAAAGGAACCATCCTGGTATTTGCCTGAAGCGATTTAGGGAAATCAGGGAAACCTAAATCAGGATGGCTACATGCAGGTTAGAACCATCGCCCTCCCGAATGCGAGTCCAGTGTGATAACCACTGCGTCACCTCGCTCAGTCACTACTTTCTCGGATTAATTACATTTCCTTAAGATTTGCCTAACAAAGTGCATTATGAGCAGCTTTTCCTACAATTTTAAAGTTTGGGTCATTCCGGATGGTTACGTCCAGCTGTTCTACAACAGCAGCTGTTCCCAGTGATTTGTCGCGAACAATATAATCGTAGAATAGTGTATTTATGCGTCCATTACGCTCAATGCGTTATGTTTATTTACGTTCCGAGTCCACTGCCAGTCCCTGCAATAATCAACGAACCTCGGCAGGCCTTATCGAACCAGGAGGAGCAATGGTCAGCACGCTGGAATCGCATTCGGGTGGACGGTGGTTCAAATCTCCATCCGGCCATCTATGTTTGTTTTTCGTGATTTCCCTGATTCGCCCCAGGGACGGTTCTTTTAAAAATAGCATAGCCTATTTCGTTCCTCAGCCTTTCGTTAGCCGAGCCTCTGATGACGGGAAGTTAAAATCTAATCTTCTGTTCATCTGCAGGTCTTCCTGTATTTCGCTACACTCTTCCTACAGACAACAGCACCATCCACAAATAGCCTCAGGGACTCTTTGACGTTATCCACTAGGTCGTTAATACACCATCTAGTCACATTAATGAGAGCACCTGTCAAAAGACGTAATAACCACCTTTTGCAGTACAGACACTGAGAGACGTTTCGGAAATGCGTACATCCATGACTTAACATACGCGTGGACACATTAATGTGACGGGACAACACCGCTGTATAAACATGGTTCAGTGAAACTATTTTGCCTACTCACAGAAGAGAACTGAACAGGAAATATTGGGGATGCATAATGTGAGTGTAAACTGAAAAGTGAGCAGAATTTGTGGTACGAGCAGTCACCATTTCCGGAACCAAATCACAAAGAATCACTTTCCCCTCCGTACAGCAGTATGCAGAGACTCACATAGAATCTGTCCATATATGTGTCTTCCAGCAGCATTAGTTGTAAATCATATATGTATGTCACGTAGTGTTAATGCACTTCGTGAGAAATACGAGCGTGTCTGCGCGATGAGTCACGAGTGATTCGTAAAGAGAGCTGCGGAAGGGTCGTTAGGGCCATTCCATGTCAAATCAACCTATTGTGCTACATGATTTGAACTATGACTTTTAAGATTTGGATGAATTTTTTTTCAGCTAATGTGCCCACTAACACTAGTTTAAATTTGAAATTTCAAAATTTTCTGTCCTTTGGTTTTTGGGTTTCAACGGTTTGAAAATAAAAAAAACTCTGTTTTTCATCATTCGATGATTGTTTTAAAATGCTGTAGCTACAAAACTATGCAACATATAGAGCTCAAACTTGCACCATTGTTTTCCCCTAAAAATTCCCTTCAATTTGATATGTAACATGTCTATGCTACCTAAAACTGAAAATTTTAAACTATTCCAAAAAAGCATTTTGTGAGATTTACAACATACGTACCGTCGGATTTTTTTATAAAAATTATATGTGTTATTCAGTCTAACTGACTGCATGCATGCAAAACTTCATGATGGGAACTAATGGGTTCTTGTATAAAATAATATTTTACTACCGCAAAACGCACTAATGAGATGAAAAGCAGACTATTTCTTGGCTATGAATACTAAGGTAGGCCTATGTAATCCTAACAAACTTAAATAATTGTGTTAGCCTTTTTATACAACATTACCATCTTATTGTTTGTTAATTCGTTAAATGATGTAGTGTTGTTTTAATTTAATGTTCATGATTCTTTTAAATATCCATCAGAAGGAAGTGAATACGTTTTAATTGGTAATATATGTGCTACAAGTTAAAATTTTTAATAAAGCCATTCACCTTCATCCTTAGTTGCAAATGGCAGAGATTATCTTTTTCTTGGTTTCCCAGTGTTATTTGTCACTTATATTAGAAATTAGCATATAAGTAATTTCACTTGAGAAAAAGATTAACTTGTTGATATTTGCAAGGATATAACTGTATTTATAATACTAATTGGTATTTACAAATTTAATACACATGGTATTTACACAACTTAGTGTTTAGTGACGGTAGGTGTAACATAATTTAAACCTACTACAATTTATGATCTTTTAAGATATTTTTCCGAAGTTAAGAGAAGACAACTTCATTTCTTTAGCACATAAAGTGTAGGTTCTTCCCGTAGCTGTTGTTGGATTCGCTGTTTGTAAAAGAATATTTCCTGGGACATCTAATATATCTCTTGTTTGTGGATAGTAAAAGACTGGGCTGTTCCCTTTGGGTGTAAAAAATTTATTCAGTACATGTTATTGTATTTTTCTTCAATGCATCCTAGCCACCAAGAGTCATTATATGCTACTGTCACAAAACTAGCAGCAATATATTCCATATGTGACCGTGATATTTTGTTCAGTGTTGTCACATATTCAAGAGACTCATCCAAACTAAAATGATAGGCTTGACAGTAATTTGACTCTCTGTGCAGGGTTTATATGAGTGAAACTTCTGTGTTCCCACATTTATGCAAACACAAATTAAGGGAGTTTTGCTTATTTTTATATTGTGCAGCACTGCCATCAGAAAAGTAGGTAATCTTTTAAAGTGCAAAAGGCAAAGTTTGCTATATGATTTCCAGCAGTTTTTTCTGGAATACATAGAAAGCGACTGCATTATGTTTCAGGCAACTTGATATTTGATGTGAAGACATACTGCAGATGTTTTAGTTTTCCCTCGCATTTATAATATATGGTGAAAGGATGGAGTGTAGTAGCTCAGATGGTAGTCCGGTGGAATGATTGTGTTTCATCTTCTACTACGAAAGAGTAGTTTTCTGCTAAATCACAGTTGACTACTACATGGCCTTCCGTTAAATTGTCCTTGATTTCACTGTAGTTCTCTTTCTGCAGACTGGCTATAAATGAATGATTTTTTTACCTTCATTAGAGCGTCCAAAAACTCATCCATAAAGTAATAGTTCTTTTAAAATTGCACCTGTTACATCAAAGTAGCCATAAGTGGGGTAGTGGCCAAAACTAGAGCATTGACCCTATATGAAAATCTCAGGTTTTTTTAAAATAAAAAGTGAATGTCGTATAAAATCGTAAGATTCTTAAGTTATTATTTTTTATGTTTTTTATTCTTGCATGAAAATATTATTTAAGGAATTAATAAACAATAAGAGGGTAATGTTGCAAAAAAGGCTAACATAATAATTTAAGTTTGTTAGGATTACATAGGGCTACCTTAGTATTCATAGCCTAGAAATAGTCTGCTTTACATCTCATTACTGTGTTCTGCGGTAGTAAAATATTATTTTATACAAGAAACCATTGAGATCCCATCATGAAATTTTGCATGCATGCAGTCAGTTAGACTGAACAACACATATATTTTTTATAAAAAAATCCGAGGGTAAGCATGTTGTAAATCTCAAAAAATGCTTTTTTGGAATAGTTTAAAATTTTCAGATTTAGGTAGCATAGTCATGTTACATATCAAATTGAAGAAAATGTTTCGAGGAAAACAATGGTGCAAGTTCGAACTCTCTAGGTTGCATAGTTTTGAGCTATAGTATTTTAAAACAATTGATTGATCAAAAAGAGAGGTTTTTTTATTTTTAAATCCTTGAAACCCAAAAACCAAAGGTCAGAAAAATTTGAAATTTGAAATTTAAACTAGTGTTAGTGGGCACATTAGCTGAGAAAAAATTCATCCATATCTGGGTTATCAAGGTTCAGAGTATTGGTTGATTTGTGATGGAATGACCCATTATAACTTTTGAAACACCCTGTATTTGCTTCTTGTAAAGTGGGATAGAGAGATTCGGAAGCCGCCTATTCGGTTTTTATTTGCGGACCTGCAAAGGGGGGAAATGCATGACTACTATCTGGTGACCTCCTTTACCTCGCGCTTCTGCCATCACCTCTAGCCCCTTCACCCTCTTGCACCCCCAGGAAACAATTTATCCCTTAATACGGCCTACTACATTTTGATTAAATAAACATATTTAATATTTGTTATTCAACAATAAACATTAACTTTACACTATTAAAGGAATTATAATAACCTATATTGTTTTTATTACATACAACGCGGAAACTATTAATGATACAGAAAAAAAGAGTAGAATTTTCTTGCACGAATAATAATGTAGTTTAAATTTTTTGCTGGGAAATATTTTCGCTATAAGCTGGGGTTTTAGAGTTTTTCAAGAAAAACATAAAAAAATGATGTATAACGCCCTCTCTCGGTCGTGATTTTTAGTATGTTCTTCATGGTTCTCCTCCATATGATCGGCCAAAAATTTACTACTAGATGATTTCTTATTCCTATTCGACTTTTTAGTCTTCGTTGACTGGGCAACCTACCGGATTTCTGGAGGAGTTTTGTCTTTAAGTGAGCAAGTGTCCGATAGGCAGAACCCATACGTCGGAGCACGGAGGTAGTACCTAGCTGCACGGTGGTACTTTAGTGAACGAAACTGTCTTGGAGAGGTTTAATAGAAGCCAATTATTACGTTACTTTTGGGGAAACCTTGGACTGTGATGTTTTGGTGTGCCTTATTCGTTTATTGACGCTGGAGTGTATACTTACTTTGTTATGTGGAGTTTAGCGTTGGACGTTGTTAACGGTCCATACTGCTCAGTCAGCCTATAATTTAAGAGACTTTCACGTTTTGTTTTGAAAAAACTAATGAAGCAGTCAACGTAAATATTTTTGCACATTATTTATTGAGTGTTGGCAAACTTTTTCTCGATTTTTAAGGAATTTAGTCGTCATAAAGTCCCCCATCCGAGGAGCTATGGTTGCTCAGTGACGGAAGCCTTGTAGTCTCCGCAAATTATCTGAAATTTAGAAAAGTCAGTTTTCTTAATCTGCTTGATATTGGGCATGAAGTAACAGCACAGTTTTTTTTTTAATTTCACAAAGAAACAGAATGCCAGACGTTGTCCGTATGTCAAGCTGACGGAATGGATTGCAGACACAGTAACAAAAAGGTTTTTTTTAATTTAGCTGAATTACTCCTCGGGAATGTCCACAAGGATTAAGACTAATTTTTTATTTTAATTCATTCATTAGTTATTGCAAATAACGTGACCAAAAACATAAAATAAAAATATATCTTTGATTCAAACGGCTGCTGTTTTCTTATTTTGTCAAATTTCAAAAAAAAAACTGCTCTATTACTCAGCGTGCAATATCCTATGTGTTAAGAAATTAGTTTGTTTTTCGATTTCCGTTAAGATGTGCAGACTGTAGGAATTCGGTCATGGATACACCTTGTCTGATGAGGGGCTTTGTGATGACTGAATTTCTTTAAAAAAAATCAGAAAATGTGGTCCTAGAGTCAATAAATAGTGTGCCAAAGGATATGCATTGATTGCTTCTTTACTTTTCCCAAACGAGTTATAAAAGTTGCTTGTTTTGTAGACTGACTGAGGAGAATAGATTCTTAAAAGCGAGCGAGTCACAGGCAGTGTAGTTTCAGTAACAAGTGGTCATATTAGCGTACAGTGGTCGGATCGCAGAATCTTTCTAAAAGCATTTAGATTTCAGCTGGGCTTTACTTATTGACTCTGGAGTAGCGACAAGTTTAAGCCCATTTCGATAGTTAAATTCTATAAGCAACTTACTTAGATGGATTTAATGGTGCATCAGAGCAGAGAATTAGTCCGGGTCCATTAAAAAGTTCCCAGGTCAGTCAACAGGGAAGTGCGTATTGTCTCGTGAACTGGACATTAGAGATGGCCAAAACTGTTCTTTTCAATGATCGGATCAGAACTTGTAACTCACTGAAATGAACTAGTGCTTTTTCATGACTCAGCACTCACAATTCACCTCACAAAAATTAGTAAATGAAAGGTGCATTGTCTTTTTAAATTAGGTCACTAAATCTGTAATTTTATCTGATTTGGTCCTGTTTTAATGAACATATAAAGAGGAGTAGTAATTTTATGTTATCTTCCTAGCAATTTTCAATACAAAAAAAGCACTCCCTCTTCAGGCCACGAGTGGCCTACCGAGACCATACGGCCGCCGAGTCAGCCTCAGTGGAGGATTCGGATAGGAGGGCCGTGGGGTCAGCGCACCGCTCTACCGGTCGTTATGATGGTATTCTTGACCGAAGCCGCTACTATTCGGTCGAGTACCTCCTCAATGGGCATCACAAGGCTGAGTGCACCCCGCAAAATGGCAACACCGTATGGCGGCCCGGATGGTCACCCGTCCAAGCGCCGATCACGCCTGACATTGCTTAACATCTGCATCTCACGGGAACCGGTGTGTCCACTACGGCAAGGCCATTGTCAATTTTCCGAAACAAAAGTTTTAAATTTCGTCTGCTGTAAGAATTGTAAATAATACAACAAAATCGTAAATATATTTTATCATGTAGAATAATTTTAAAATTGGAGACTGATTCACGTTATATCTTGATGCCTTTATTGAAAAAAACTGTAAATGAAGTGTATCTGCACTCATCATTTACAGTCAGTATTACTAGATAACCTTTCGAAATGTGGTGCTACAGAAGAATGCTGAAGATTAGATGGGTAGATCACATAACTAATGAGGAAGTATTGAATAGGATTGGGGAGAAGAGAAGTTTGTGGCACAACTTGACCAGAAGAAGGGATCGGTTGGTAGGACATGTTCTGAGGCATCAAGGGATCACCTATTTAGTATTGGAGGGCAGTGTGGAGGGTAAAAATCGTAGAGGGAGACCAGGAGATGAATACGCTAAGCAGATTCAGAAGGATGTAGGTTGCACTAGGTACTGGGAGATGAAGAAGCTTGCACGGGATAGAGTAGCATGGAGAGCTGCATCAAACCAGTCTCAGGACTGAAGATCACAACAACATATATATATATATATATATATATATATATATATATATATATATATATATATATATATATATATATATATATATACTGATTTTATTAATCAGTATCGTCATTTATAAATGAAATTAGACCCATTTTGGTCGATGTAAGTCTCTTTCTCTTCCTAGTGCTCGTTTGCCCTGTTTTTGAAAATATTCGTTCACAGGCCACTGATGTTGCTATGATACTCTTAGAACCAGTTGAATCAGATCTCGCCACAGCAATTTTTTTGTTTCCCACCAGTTTAAGAGGTTACGGTTTCTACGCAAATACCCCCCACTAAATATTAGTCCAGTTCGCACTTTACGAGTTGTGACTTGTTTGGAGCTGACTATAGTCTCATTGAACTCCTCCCAGACTGAAGAAGTCTCATGTGCCACAGTGGTAATTGTTTGAGAATTGAGACATATTTTTTCTTGTTGAACAACCAACGTTTTCATTTCTGCAGTATTCTTCATATATCAGCGCTGAAATGTTTTGTCGCCTGAAAATCCTTGCCTTTGAATCGGCACGTTACCGGACTCATCAGTTCGTTGCTGGGGATAACCTCAAACCACTCTGATAACCCTTTAAGCAAATTACTAACCAATGCCTCTATTTGTTGAGCATATTATCTATTTTTCTCTTTAAAAGAATGTAGTTGCCATTCCATTAATCTTGGCAAGATTTTAATGAGACTGTTTCTCTGGTTACCTCAACGAAAACTTTCACAATCCTTAAAGTCTGTAGCATTATCTCTAAGTCTGTACAATTTAAGTTTAAAGTGATCGACTTTCCACCTAAACTGGTTATGGGATCATTATTTAAAGCAAATCTTCGCAACAGTTCGTAAGTAGCGTTCCTTTTGGTTGCGACACCTTGTTTCAATTTCAGTCGGTCTTTTTCTTTTTTTAATTTTCTTGCATTTCGTCAGATTTGGTAAAAGCAAAGGATCTCTCCTTAAGAACCTCGTAAACTGTTTCCTGTATGTCCTTTTGAATTACTTGTTGCACAGTGACGGGTATATGAAGAACATTCTACAATCGGAAGTCATAAACAAAGATGTAGAGCGTTGTAATCTACGAAACCTAGATCCACAACCGTGAAGTATGTTTCATATACGAAAAGATCTGAAACAGTCAGAGTGATTAAGGAATTAGCAAGGAAAAGCTTGATTATATGAGAGGATTTCACTGCTGAAAGATAAAAATTTTGAATAATGTGATATCAAAACTTGGATGAACAAGAGATGGTAAGATAATAGTGTGGATAAAGGCTGAAAAAAGCAGTGCAAATGAACTCTAAAGCCTGTTGGGAGGGGAGTTATGCCTGGATCGCTTTGCGATGCGCTCTCACCACACAGTGGTTGAAGGCGGCAGCTTTTATGATCGCTGGCAACGCATTCCGAGTACAATGCTAAGACGAGGATAAGAACAACTCACTGAAAAATATGTAACGTTTATAAGATATTCTTTTGGAATCAAGATTGTAAACATAATGCAGGAAAAATGTATGCCTCGTTTTCCTCAGTAGCTGTGCGGTCAGTTTGGCGGACTGGGAAATATGAGGATCCAGGTTCGATGCCTGGTGAATGTGAAAAATTTTTTCCCAGTCGGAAACTGTCTTGTGTTGTGTATACTTCCGTATCATCAAAACTAATATACTATTGAGCTAGCTGAATGGGTACAGCCTGGCAACCATAACTGAGGAAAGGAGCTTTCTTTATTTTCTGTTGTCATGGAAGGAAAAAACTTTAGTAAAGTATGAAAATCCACATGTCCCCTTGGTGTATAGCACATTTTTTGTAGCTTGGGAAACGTTTTCTTAAGGATGTGGGATGTGGAGCAGCCTAGCGTAGAATTTTCATCTCTCTCACTGCAGCCCCTAGAGATGCATTTTAAAATCAAATGAACTACCAGTCAATTTTTCTGCATTATTTATCATCCACTCTTTAGAAAGACATGTTTTTCTTTCAGTTCAAGAGCGGACTGCCCATCTCTGCTGGACATCGCTGTGAGTGCATGGGTTCTGGACGAGTCTCGAGTATTATTTATGAGCCGACCCGAGCCGAAAGCCGAAAGACACGCAGCGACAAGTGCCATACAGCTCAATGTGCGAGATGGGATTACTGGTGAGCGTCTTGTCGGTCCAGTCATCCTTCCACAAAGCCGCACAGGTAACGCATGTCTGAATTTCCTAAGGTTGACCTTGCCTCTCCTGCTTGAATAAGTACCTTTGGTGGTGGGAATGTAATGTGGGTACTCCACAATGGTGCTCCAGCGGTTCTGCGCTCGTCAGTGTAAAGCTAAAACAGACAGACCATTCTCATTTCCCAGGTGTGTTATCATGTCTCCTCTCATTCACTGAAGTCTACACTGTCAAAAGTTTTATTTGCAACTTAAAGGATCTCCCTAGGAAAGCTTTCTGGCCATATGTCCACACAACCTTTTTTGTTCCTTCGGGTGCGCTCATGCTGCTACATTGTTGCTTGCTACACGGCCCAGCGATGATGATGCAACCCCACTGAGTCCTACTGGCCCATTTATCCGACACTATCACTGCTCACCCTGAGGGCTCACTGCGATCCTCGCCATGAGATGATATCAAGGCAGTTTCTGGTTCATGCCACGACTATCACAGTATATCCACAAACTTGAGCCATGATTGGCTGCTTCAAGTTCTCTTCAGCAGTGCCACGTTTGATTCAAGAAGCAGTCACCTATGTGAACAGCTGCAAGGTAATTACTCCCAGTGGGCAGCGAGCAGCGAGGTTGAAGTGTAAACAAATCAAGGTTCCTATCGAACAGCGAGCTGCGATGTGACAGCAGCGGGTAAAGTGTGCCACCAGTGATGTTGCTGCATAAACGTAGCCTTATCATCTTAGGAATCGTTTCCTGTAATTTTTCCTCATTCAGCAACCTCATCCTGTACTGGAGATCCTTACATTTACCAATATTAACAGACAAGCAGAAAAGTGTTCCTATTAGAGAACAAAAAATTCTAATATCTTCCAGTGTATTTAGAAGACTGGCAGAAAACTAGGGTACAGCTGCCGTAGTCTACCTTCCTCAGAAAGTTTAAAAATTTTCCCAAAAATCTTGGCATGTAAACGTATTGTCAGTTTTTTTTAACCCGGAGCTCACCTCTCACTTCCACAAGCCCCTGTAACTGTTACTCACACCCACTAGTCTATCTCTGTAAGTCGCTCATACCTATCCACTCCCAGTTGCCTTTCTCAATCATTCATTCAGCCCAACTCATTGTCATTATTTCTTCGTGTCTCTCTGTCATTGTCTCCTGTGTCACAGCCACAGTCCCCTTAGTTCTGTCCTGTTACTACAGTCTCACTGTCTACTTTGTGCTCTCTCTTACAACTAATATCTCATTCCTCCCTTCCTGTTGCTTGCTTCACACTGTAACTCCGTCTCTCTTCGTGGTTCTCATTGCTATATGCTCTGTATCTCATGGTTATCGACTCTCGCGCACTTCCACTTTTTCTTTATTCCTGCCACCCTCGCACTGTCTTCTTCACTCTTTTCCTAGCACTGTTCTGTCACTGTTAAGTATGTTCCGTTGCCACAGCATCCCTGTCTACCTCTTACACAGTCATTGTCTCCCTCGCTCTTTCTATAACTTAACCACCCTCTGCTATCTATGAGTATTTATTACTTTCTCGTGTCTTTGCTACTGTCACTGTCTTACTGTCTTCTTCTCTCTCAGAACAAAAGACTATGAATATATCCACATACCAAAATTTTTGCGAAAATTTTACTGTTTCTGAGAAAGGTGGAATGAGGCAGCCCGTATCCCAATTTTCAGTCTGAGGGTTTTGAATAAACAGGAATCTATTCGCTTTTTTTGAGCTCCGACAGAAGCGTTTTCCAATGATTCTCTTCTTTTTCCTAATCCAGCGGGGTATCTAATTCATATGAAAGGAAATATACTGGTCAATAAAATGTAGATGATATGCTTATGAGAAAAGTGAGTAACGCGAAACTCAATTTACATCTCAGTCCGGATTTTACGTGCAGAAAAATGCTGTATTTGCTTTAGTACTACAATGTGGGGTTTTCCATATGATAACGGAGGCTCTTCACAGTATATTTCTCCGTGCTACGTCATTTTATACACTACGTTTTCTAGGGCCGATGACCTCGATGTTCGTCCCCCCTCCCACCCCCCCCCCCCCCTCCCCCAGCCAACCAACTAACCAGCCCTACGTTTTCGCCTCACACCATATTTTACGTTTACAAATAGGGTAACTCTGAACCGCAATCTCAGAAACACATAAATATGTCAAGAAAATTTCCAAGGCTGATCGAGACAGGGATCTTAGGAATACGTCGTAAAAATTTCAGCCATTTTCTGTGCTTAGCAGTCTACGAATCCTCGGCTGGGTTTTGGTTCGCTGGGTGACAGCGAAAATATAGTAAAAAAATTATTTTTTTTGCCGTTTCCTGAAGAACAGCCCCTGAACTATCTCGTAGGTCCCGTCAAGTCCATCGTAGATCACTTCAAATGTACAAAGAACCAAAGAGTTGCTCCATTTGCCTGAGCAGGAGGAACGTGTAATCCTCATACATGTATACCAGTCAGGTTCCTCTCAGAGTATGCTGATAAAATAGCTCCATATTTAGCGATTATATACTACGACTAGCTCACAAAGATCCGTACCTAAAGACTGGAAAACTGCTCAGGTCACACCAATACCCAAAAAGGGAAGTAGGAGTAATCCGCTGAATTACAGAAGATGGTTTAAATGGCTCTGAGCACTATGGGACTTAACAGCTATGGTCATCAGTCCCCTAGAACTTAGAACTACTTAAACCTAACTAACCTAAGGACATCACACAACACCCAGCCATCACGAGGCGGAGAAAATCCCTGACCCCGCCGGGAATCGAATCCAGGAGTTGAATTACAGGCCTATATCACTAACGTCGATTTGCAGTAGGGACTGTATTCGAACATTAAGAAGTACCTCGAAGAAAACGATTTATTGACATATAGTCAGCACCGATTCAGGAAATATCGTTCTTGTGAAACACAACTAGCTCTTTATACTCATGAAGTAATAAGCGCTATCGACAGGGGATGTCAGACTGATTCCATATTTTTAGATTTCCAGAAGGATTTCGACACCGTTCCTCACAAGCGTCTTCTAATCAAACTGCGCGCCTATGGAGTATCGCCTCAGTTGTGCGACTGGATTCGTGATTTCCTGTCAGAAAGGTCACAGTTCGTAGTAATAGACGGAAAGTCATCGGGTAAAACAGAAGCAATACCCAGCGCTCCCCAAGGAAGTATTATAGGCCCTCTATGGTTGCTGATCTATTTTAACGACATAGGGGACAATCTGAGTAGCTGTCTTAGATTGTTTACAGATGATGCTATCATTTGCAGTCTTGTAAGGTCATCAGATGATCAAAACGACTTGCAAAATTATTTAGATAAGATATCTGTATGGAGCGAAAAGTGGAAATTGACCGTGAATTTAAAAAAAGAAAGTAGAAGTTATTCTCAAGAGTACTAAAAGAAATCAGCTAAATTTCGATTAAGCGATAAGTCAGACAAATCTGAGGGCTGTAAATTTAACTTAATTCTTAGGAATTACAATTGCAAATGACCTAAATGGGAACGATCACATAGATAATATTGTGGGTAGAGCAAACCAAAGACTGCGATTCACTGGCAGAGCACTTAGAAGGTGCAACAGGTCTAGCAAAGAGACTGCGCACACTACACTTGTCCACCCTATTCTGGAGTACTGTGTGCGGTATGGGATCCGCATCAGGTGGGACTGACGGATGACATCGAAAAAGTACAAAGAAGGGAGCTCGTTTTGTATTATCGAGAAATAGGGGAGATAGTGTCACAGACATTATACGTGAATTGGAGTGGCAATCATTAAAACAAAGGCGTGTTTCGTTGCGACGGGATCTTCTCATGAAATTTTAATTACCAGTTTTCTACTCCGAATGCGCAAATATTCTGCTGGCACTTACCTACATAGGGAGAAATTATCACCACGATAAAATAAGAGAAATCAGGGCTAGCACGAAAAAAAAATTTAAGTGCTCGCTTTTCCCGTGTGCCGACGCACTACTATTCCACCAATGGAGCTACTTGACGCCAATTTCTCCGCCGATTTTTCTATGACACAGAGCTATCCCCTGAGCCAGCTAATCACGGTTATGATTTTGCAGAAAACGCGGGAATTTTCCCGCCAAGATTGCCTGGAAACACAAGTCATTCCCACGCCTCACTGGTAGCCCGCTAGAAAGTGTTTTCACTAAGTTTCTGCGAAGTAACGGAATCTCTAGCCCAGCCACTCCGTCCGACCCATGTGGGCATGTCGCTCCCGCTCTTATGACAATGTCGGCGTCTGGAAAGCATCAAAAATGGTTCAAATGGCTCTGAGCACTATTCGACTTAAGATTCGAGCGCGCACGGTGGCTTTAGACAGTCGTTCTTCCCGCGAACCATACGCGATTGTAACTGAAAAGGGAGGTAATGACAGTGGCACGTAAAGCACCCACCGCCACGCACCGTTGAGTGGCTTGCTGAGTATAAATGTAGATTTAGATATAGAGAGACAGCATGAAGGTGGTTCATTGGACCCTCTGCCAGGCACTTTATTGTGAATAGCAGAGAATCGCGTAGATGTAGACGTAGATGTACTTTGATTCCCTACTGTAAGATAGTGAGACGAAGACGATGCTTCTGTCGGGTGTACAAGCTCAAGTGCTATGCAACGTACTTGACCCTACTATTTTCTCAACAACGAACACCGTAAAGTTCCGTTTTTATGCACGGCGTTTTGGAACATATCAGGTACCGATGAATAAGCTGTAGGTATTGTCTGTGAGAGTAGGGCCCGCCAGGTTAGCTGAGAGCGGTAATGCGCTGCTTCCTGGACTCCGATAGGCGTGCCGGCCCCGGGTCTAATCTGCCCTGCGGATTACCGACGGCGGCCGGTTTGCCGGCCAGCCTGTATGTGGTTTTTAGGCGGTTTTCAACATCCCGCTAGGTGAATACCTGACTGGTCCCCATTTCAGCCTCTGTTACACGCCTCGCAGACATCTGAACACGTTCACACTAGACGCAGACAGCTGGGGCACAGTAATTCCGTTCTGGGGGGTACAGGGTGGCAGCAGGAATGGCATCAGGCCACCCCTTAAAACTAACCTTGCCAAATCCGTTCCTAACCGTGCCGACCCTTCGACACCGCGGGACAGGGCACCAGCAAAAGAAAGACAGAAAGAATTGTGTGTGGGAGTAACTCGGGAGACTGTTTGTTAGGGCAGTGAGGCGGACCTCAGCGAGCGCGGCGACGAGCGGCTCCCCCAGGTGGCGGCGCAGGTACTCGCAGTCGGGCGTGAGCGGCCGGTCGCCCTCGCCGGTGCCGGTGATGCGAAAGGTGACGACGCCGGGGCGCAGGTCCTGGCTGGAGGTGGGCGTGGGCAGCGCGCGGCGCACCAGATCGCGGCCCAGCTCCAGCATCAGCTTGTCGCGGCTGCTCAGCGGCGACGCGATGGCGCGCTTGAGCAGGTCGCTGAGCAGCGAGCCCTGGCTGGCGTGCGGCGAGGGCACCGCCTTCCCCAGCAGCTCGCGCACCAGCGACTCGTGGCTGGTGCTGGGCGACGGCACCGCCTGCGCCACCAGCTCCTCCAAGGGCTGCGCCGCCGGGTGCTCCTCGTCCAGGAACGGCTCGCTCGCCCTGCTCGCCCGGCTCGCCGTCGTGCTCAGTGCTTGCGTCTCCATCTCGAACTGCTCTTCCTCGGGACGTTCCATCGCGCTCGAGTCTCACCTTTAGATAAAAGTTTGGACTTCTTTTACAGGTTACCACTAACTAATCTATCCAAAAAGCTAGTGATGAGAGAAAGCCTTATTGACGAATAAAAAGAAAAAAAGAAAGAAACTTTAGAGTGAAATACAGTACTGACCATTAAAATCACTCAAGGAACGAAGACAAATTTACTTATTGTCGCATGTAAAAGAACACTGGAATGTGTGTGTGTGGTTTGGGAACTTATGGACGCCCACCGGTGAGGTTGAGGTTGTCAGCTTCTGACATCGATGAAAACAAGTAAAGGTGGATGAGAACGAAAACTGTCGTACATGCATGCAGACGAAACGACCACACAATGACTACCGCACAGGCACTTTCACATGCATTAAAACACATGAAGAGGCAACATAGCTAACCAAGAAAGTAAAAGAGGGAAAACAAACCACAAAAGAGCTAAAAGAACAGCACAGGGAAATGAGACTGGCTGACTACTTACGAAAAAATTTGGGTGAGCCAGCCACCCCGTTGACACGTTATCTCCCCAAAATCTTGTTAAAAATGTGGGACAATTCACAGAACTTTTCAACCCGAACTACATTCATTTGAGCATTGCATAAAATAGACTGCAGATCCGCCGGCAAATCCGCTGCAGTCCGCGGGTCAGCAAATAAAATGCAGTCCAATAAAAGGTGGTGCACCGTGATCTGCACGACACAAGCATCACACATCGGAGCGTCCTGGGGCTGTGGCCGATGCGAGGACGAGTAAGGATGACCTCGTCCCGTCGACTTGGCTGGAAGGAAGTGCGCCACGGCCGAGTTGTGGGCTTGATCACACGGAGCTTGTTGTCTGTCACTTCTAGCCACTCATGTTCCCATCGACACAGGACTTTACACCTCAACAGCGAGGTGAGGGCATGCAGTGGGATAGCACACTGGAAGACCTGACGGTCACGACACGCCTCCTTGGCTGCTCGATCAGTGCTTTTATTCCCCAGAATTCAAGCGTGCCCTGGTACCCAGCAGAAAGACCCCTGCTTCCCCAGTCGCTGTAGTTGGAGGAGGGCGTCGTGGATAGTCTGGGTTCCTTTATCTGCTGGGTATTAACGCTCGAGAGAGGAACGGGCGCTCAAAGAATCTGAACAGACGAGAATTCTAACACTGGGAGAAAGTCTCATCTGCTCCGGTGCCCGCATGATGGCATATAATTCTGCGTCAAAGATGGTAAATTCAGGAGGCAATCTGACCTTGAGGACACGATCCGAGAAGACGACAGAGCAACCAGCAGAGTCACCCTGCTTAGACCCATCCGTAAAAACACCTACATGGTCGTGGTGCTCAGATAAAACCGCAGAAAAGACCCGATTAAAAACGGAACCAGGAGTGCTATCTTTCCTGTACCGCACCAAATCTAAAATCACTCTGAGCCTCTCCAGTAACCAGGGTGGCAGGCGGTTAAAACCCTGTCCGCAGCTCGTGGTCGTGCGGTAGCGTTCTCGCTTCCCGCGCCCGGGTTCGATTCCCGGCGGGGTCAGGGATTTTCTCTGCCTCGTGATGGCTGGGTGTTGATATTCTTAGGTTAGTTAGGTTTAAGTAGTTCTAAGTTCTAGGGGACTGATGACCACAGATGTTAAGTCCCATAGTGCTCAGAGCCATTTGAACCATTTTTGGTTAAAATCCTGGATATGGGGTCATACAGACTCCACACAGAGGGACTCTAGCAGACGTTGCACATGGATCCCAAACGGCAACGTAGCCCGTAGACGGTGGGAAAAAAGGCGGTTCAGAGGCGGATGAGCAACAATATGGTGAGCAGGCGAGGTTGGAGCTGAAGAAATTTACAGGCCTGAAGCACCAGTAGGAGCTACCGCCGGATGGTAAGTGGCGGTTCCCCGGCCTCAACACAGAGGCTGGGTATGGGACTGGTCCGATAAGCACCTGTGGCCAGTCGAATCCATGCATGGTGGACAACGTCAAGGATCTGCAAATAAGACTGCCTCGCTGACCCATAAACTGTGCACCCGTAGTCCAGCTGTGAACGCACAAAAGCCCGATAAAACTGGAGGAGACGCACCCTGTCCGTTCCCCAAGAATTTATAGGTGACCTGGAAGTGTAAAGAGTGCCAACTGTAGCACTGGCAACTTCGGCGACTCTTACCTGGCAGTGCAGCGAGTTGAACTGACAAGAGACTGACCTTATTCGAATTCTTTCATACTTATGATCAGTGCCCTGAAACCAATATTCTAAAGCAGTACCGGAGAATTCTTGTAGAGGAAATAAAGATCCCTCGAAAAATTCGTCTTTGAGAATTAAAAAAAAATTTTGACCACTGCTAAGTACAAAACGCCTCCAGCTTGTTATCATAGTTGTCCGTAGCAGAGAATGTACGTAAAAGTTTTGTAATCATGAAGCTGCTCGTTCAGCTATCACGTTACTATCAAGTATTTTGTATTTTTTTAAATTCGATATTTATGATCACATAGAAAAGTTAGTTTTTTTTTACTCTAAATCGGGTCGCATTCAATATAAAACACTGCTGCAGTGTCGTCTTGCATCTTAGCTGATCACTTCCCAGTTTTTGTTGTGACGTGGAAAAAATGTTAGCAGATCTCTGTTGTTTCTTAACTCTTATTTTGTTTCGATGAGGGTAGGCCTATAAATGAATGGGTCTACTTTAAAAGAGAGTACGTCGTTTTTATGGCTACGTTGCGTTTCATAGTAGTTCATATATTATGGGGGTAGATCTATTATTAGTATTTAAAATGGTGTCTGTAAAACGTTCGGCTGCGTTGTAACATGGAAGTGGAAATCACATTCTGTTTCAAATGGGTGTAAGTCACGGACATGCACCATTTTAAAACTGAACATTTGGCAACGATCCGGTAAGTGCAAACATTCAGAACATAAAAAAGGGTTCAAGCACTTTGTATGTTTATCATGAAGGAACCGGTGGAGAGAGCGCCAGTTGGGTCTGTTCCTTTTTATTTGATTATCTGAAGCCTATCCCCGAAAATATCACACAGCTTCGACTCTTCTATGATAATGGCGTGAGAAAAAACAAAAACCAAACGGTCTCTAGATTCCTATTCAATGGTACTTCCCAGTGAGAGGGCACAGCTTTTTACCGTGAGGTCGAGGCTTTGGAATCGTTTCAAAGAAGCTTCGATAGAATGACAGAATATTCACTGTTCATCAAAACCCTCTGCACATTCTACAAAGTACTTCAAAACCGGTTAGATTTATACGAGGGTTGGAACTTAAATAGTGGCAACTATTTATTCACAACCTATACAAAAGACTTACACGTTTGCACCTGTTACTGTCCTTCACAATGGTCACCAGCGTTGTGTGGAACCTGTTGCTTGTCATGTGGAAAGCATAGTATACCGTTAGCAGAGTCTGTTCTGTTGGTGGTGCGAATGGAGCGGTGCCTGTCGAATCTCTGCAACAGTTTTGAAGCGAATGGCACGAAGTGTTTCCTTCATCTTCGGAATCAAATCAAAGTCACAAGGACGTAAGTCGTATTACTGATCGTTTTTGGAGCATCACGTGCGACCAGCTTTGCGAAAGAAGCGGCAACACTTTCTGCGCAACCCACTCATCATTTTGCACGACAATGCGCGGGCGCATATAGCGCAAGCTGTGGCTGCTCTGTTCGGTCGATGGGACTTGGAAGTACTGTTTCAGCTCCCATAACCGCCGGACTTAAGTCCTTGTGACTTTGATTTGATTCTGAAGATGAAGGGGTCACTTCGTCCATTCGCTTCAGAACTGTTCCAGAGATTCGACAGGCAGTAGACCGCTCCATACGCACCATCAACGGAACAGGCTACGATAACGGTATACTACGCCATCCACACGGCTGGCAACGGGTGCCACATAAAGCTGGTGACTACCTTGAAGGACAGTATCAGGTTTAAACCTGTAATTCTTTTGTATCAGTTGTGAATAAATAGTTACCACTACTTAAATTACAACCCTCGTAGTTGCAGAAGTTGACAGATCTGACATTCTGGATTTTAAGGCTGGTGGACAAAATATTAGAAGAAGACTAGAGTTTCTGAAGAAACAAGGACCAAACCAAAATGTGACTGATATAACTTTCAATCAGAAGATTCTTTCACTTAGTGTATTCGAGTGCCAAAGGAGAATTCATCAAAGGTTCGACGTGCATCAATGCGTTCCTGAGTGACACTTTCTTCATGGCACATCATCGAGAACCTTTTCCTCCACCAGAAACCCCGCCGACCCAGGACAATTAAAGTGCAGAAAATTCAAGACTTAACAAAGATGCAGTAGGATATTCCAAGTGAGCATAAGCACTTCAACGGGAAAATTTTGAGCTAAACTAATGACAGTGGTAGAGCAAAGGACGATGACTAAGGAACGTTTCATCACAAATGAAAGGACTTGACTTTTATGTAACTTTTTCCAATATTTCTACATGTTTCTTTTGCAAGTTTGAAAGTATTTTATTCCTTTTCTGTTGTTCAGAGTCTTTCTTATAACGTTTAATTCACTAATGTGGCCAAATATCAACATCTTGTTCTGTGTCTTCTTCCATGAGACCAATTCTTTATAAGGGCAAATATTTTCACATTTTAAATGTCCATGTACGCATTTGCATTCACATAACAATTTATACACCAACCAATGGGAGCCTACACAGCTGGTTCATATAGTCAGACTTCCGTGTTTCCTGGTACTTTCTTCTAAAACAGGTTTTTTCAATTTCCCAGTGAGTTGGCTTTCTTGACTTACGCCCTTTTAAAAAAGACCGATTCAGTTATTTGGTGTTTCAGGAAATTAAAAAAATAAGTCTCACGAAACCGGCAAACGTTGACACCTTCGCATGGGATCAGCCTCGTTTAAGAATACATTTATGTAGCAGTTCGACCTTAAATCACTCTGAACTGAAACACGTAGTTGCTTGATGTTTGCAACTGGTTCGAGTAACTGATTGCCATTTACGTAGTTGAACGATGTCGGTTTTTTCTGTCTATTTAGCCGTATCACATTTCATTTATTCATATTTAGAGACAGATGTCGATCTTTGCATCAGGGGCTGAATATTAGCAGTCTTAGCATTTCCTAATATTTTTCTAAAAATTTCACCTCCCGTCGCTAAATCGTCCACGAGTAGCCTCATGGGTCTAGATTTATTACTTGCGAGGTTATCTATACACAGCGTGAAGAGCAGGAGCTGTATCACAGTACCTTGAAGTACAACCGACGACGCTTTTATACTGACGATGCTCGCCGATTAAGAAAGACAAACTTAGCCCTGTTTGCGGGGTAGCCGACAGTTTTACTTCATGTCCGTTCGGATATTCCGTATAGAGGTATTTTGGCTACTAAGGGGCGGCCAGGTACTATACTGGAGGCTTTCTGGAAATCTAAATACGTGGGTTGGGTTAAGATATGGAAACAGAAAAACCACAATAACTAGCCTGTCTACTGAGATGAAATCGCTGGAATTCAAAACAGCTTCCAGACGTCTCAGAATGGAGAAATACACGTCCTGTACTGTATTCAAGGGAATCTTATATCATTATTACTCCAAACAGTACCAAGCTCAGGTAGCAGTTCCAAAGTAGAACACAAAGTCTCAATAAAAGTGAGATCTGGTGACTGGTGGGCAGGGGAGATACTTGCGAGGGTTCATCTTCCTTCCCACAAAACCAGTCCTCTACGATGCGTGGTGCGCGAACAGGGCCCTGTCGTCTTGAAACACAGCATCACCGTTGGGAAACAAGCATCGTACCATGGAATGGACCTGACCAGCCAAAATGGTCAATTACCCTTGTAATCCGTGACAGTGATTCAGCCTTGCAGAGCACACATGTGGTTCATGGAATACCACGGTATCACTGCCCAAATCAACAACGAACCGTCACCATGTTTCACTCTTGGGACGTAAACTCGGCCAGAAATTGGAAACAACGAGAAAGAAGATTCATCGGATTAAATTATTTTCTTCGATTGCTCCACGTTTTCGTGTTACAGACATTTAAATCACTGAAGATTTGTTTTACAATTCCAACTCGCCCTGCAGTTCCCTGCTGAAGGAGCTCTCGTCGTGTTGTTCTGATTCTGCTGAAACACTCTTTCTTTCGCGTTGTGAGTTAGTGGAAGATGTTTCTCCGGTTACCCTGTATGCAACATAAGTCTTCGATTTGTGCCTCTTCAAACACCAAACAATTCTGCTACCTTGGTAACTGAAGCACCCATCACAAAACACCACAATTTGCCCACGTTCGAAATTACTCACTCCAAGATAATGCAGTGACAGTTACACGGAACAGTGTATTGAGGACATTACGCTCGTGTCGTTGGTGGTCCGATTAAACAACGCAATGTGCAGGCTTGGCTAGCATTTGCAATTATTTACAAACATGCATTCCTCCTTGTGTTTTCATATTTTTCTCCAGTTCCTGCATGTAATATCGATCTGAACTTCGATATGCACATCCTTCTGAATCTCATTGGCGAACACACCAAGCTTGTGTTCACATGATCGGTGTCTCCTGAAACCATAAGTTGTTCAAGCCGGCAAAGTTGTTCAGAACACAAAAATGCCATTACACTTGAGAGAAATAAGTTCACCACTGAAAGATATCGACATAAATATGGTAGATCTGTCGACTTGAGCCATTTTTACAAGTAGGAATGTACTGAGACTTATTCCATTCTGGTTGCACGCTCCGTAGTACAAGAGATCTACGGTAAGATGCTGCCATAAATGCGATAAGTTCCTCTGTTGATCCAATATAAAACCTAATAGGTAACCTGCCCGGTTCTATCACCTTCCTCTGTGAAGTAGTTTGTGCAACTCTTTTCAAATTGTTCAAATGGCTCTGAGCACTATGGGACTTAACATCTGTGATCATCAGTCCCCTAGAGCTTAGAACTACTTAAACCTAACTAACCTAAGGACATCACACAACACCCAGCCATCACGAGGCAGTGAAAATCCCTGGCCCCGCCGGGAATCGAACCCGGGAACCCGGGCGCGGGAAGCGAGAACACCACCGCACGACCACGAGCTGCGGACCAACTCTTTTCATTCCGCACTAAATTATTTTCTTATCTTACGGTTCCGCACTCGTTTGACGGTCGAACGTAGGAACAGCCCAACTGCCTTCTTAGGATGAAGGAATTTCGAAACACCGACTTTAGGATTTCGGTTTTAATTTTATGATCTTCCTTTTCGGAGCCATAGTGGTTAGCGAGAATTTGGCGAGAGAACTTTGCTCCTTTCAGTGGTTTGGCAGTCAGACACCATGACATTTGGCTACAGTACGTTATACACTATGTGATCAAAAGTATCCGGAAACCCGGCTGAAAATTACTTACACATTCGTGGCGCCCTCCGTCGGTAATGCTGGAATTCAATATGGTGTTGGCCCATCGTTAGCCTTGATGACAGCTTCCACTCTCGCAGGTGTACATTCAGTCAGGTGCTGGAAGGTTTTGTGGGGAATGGCAGCCCATTCTTCATGAAGAGCTGCACTGTGGAGAGGTATCGATGTCAGTCGGTGAGGCCTGACACGAAGTCGGTATTTCAAAACATCCGAAAGGTGTTCTGTAGGATTCAGGTCAGGACTCTGTGCAGGCCAGTCCATTAGAAAAATGTTATTGTCGTGTAACCACTCCACAGCAGACTGTGCTCTATGAATAGGTGCTCGATCGTGTTGAAAGAGGCAGTCGGCAGCCCCGAATTGCTCTTCAACAATTGGAAGCAAAAGCGTGCTTAAAACATCTATGTAGGCCTGTGATGTGATAGTGCCACGCGAAACAACAAGGGGTACAAGCTCCCTCCATGAAAAACACCACCACACCATATCATCACCGCCTCCGAATATTACTGTTGGCACTACACACGCTGGCAGATGACGTTCACCGGGCGTTAGCCATGCCCACACCCTGTCATCGGGTCGCCACATTGTGTGCCGTGGTAAGTCACTCGACACAACGTTTTTCCACTGTTGAATCGTCCAATGTTTACTCTCCTTACACCAAGCGAGGCGTTGTTTGGCATTCATCGGCGTGATGTGTGGCTTATGAGCAGCCACTCCACTATGAATCCAAGTTATCTCGCAACCCACTTAACTGCCATAGTACTTGCAGTGGATCCTGATGCAATTTGGAATTCCTTTGTGATGGTCTGCATAGATGTCTGCCTATTACACATTACGACCCTCTTCAAATGTCGGCGGTCTCTGTCAGTCAACAGACGAGTTCAGACTGTATGTTTTTGTGCTGTACGTGTCCCTCCACGTTTCCTCTTCACTATCACATCGGAAAAAGTGGACCCAGGGATGTATAGGAGTGTGGAAATCTCGTGTACAGATGTATGACACAAGTGACACCCTATCACCTGACCACTTTCGAAGTCCGTGAGTTCCGCTGAGCGCCACATTCTGCTCTCTCAAGATGTCTAATGACTACTGAGGTCGCTAATATGGAGTACTTGGCAGTAGGTGGCAGCACCATGCACCTGATATGAAAAACGTATGTTTTCTGGAGTATCTTGATACTTAAGATAACATAGTGTATCTATGAGTATGCTCGCTGCTTCGATAGAAGGTACCTTAACCGTACTACGATTTTTTGTCTGTTACAATGTTCCTGTGTTCTTGACTATTTTGGTATCAACATTCCCATTTTTATTCTTACAGGGTTCACCATAATCACTGTCATCACCTTTCTGCGTATTATGGCTTTTCCTGTCCGACTGGATCGAAAGCTGATTTAACTGACTTTTTCTCTTGTAGTAGCTTTCTTGATTTAGCTTGTATTTCCATAGCCTTGCTGGAGCGCAGTGCCACATCTACTTTATATGTTTGCTGATTAAAAAGATTTTATTACGAATCTGAAATTGAGCCAATCGGCAGAATTCAGTGCGACACACACAGTCCGTACCAGTTAATATGGTAAGGATGATATTTATGGCGATGTAGAACAAGAACAACACTACTCTGACTTATGGCACATTCCCTTGCGATCTGACGCGAACTAACACAAGGATCTGGAACCACAGAGACAAGAGTACCAATTTCCGTTTCCTTGTTAGTAACTTTCCTTTGCCAGATATGTTTCCGGTGCGATAAGATCCATTTGTTCTCAATTTATCATACACATGTTTAAATGTACGACGTGTAGGGTGAACATATTGAGGATATCTTTCAACGTATAAGTCTCTAGCTCTCACTGAATTTTTTTATCATTCTCCGTAAATGAGAAGCATATAGACTTGTTCTTCGAAGGAATACATCATTCACATTCGTTTCATTCTACGATACTAGTCTTACTGTTCCTATCAGTGTTGTATTGCGAAACCTTTGAATAGTGTTTACATGTCACTGGCATGTTAGATGGATACGACGTATTCGGCGAATATTTTCTATTTTCACGATACACGAGAGACAATTGTCAGAGCATGTGCTTCAGTAAGTGCTGAAGTGATAAGGAATACCACTCTGTCCATGATAAGAAGATTGTAGCACTGCATTGATATCAATGGCCATCATTTTGCACACCTTCTGTAAATGGACGTTCATGCCACCTTTTTGGCCTTTGTTGGCCTTCAAAGACCTTACTGTCACCCATCATTGGATTCGTCTCGATAGCCACTATCAAAAAATAAGTACCTAACTACAGTATCACATTAAGAAAAAAAGTTGATCTTCACATCTCTGACGCGATCACACCTAGCAACAAAAGACCGTCACATTATAGCCCCTGTTGTCCCGTGCAACATTTGTTCCACAACCTTTTCATCTACTATCAGACTTTCGGAGCTATTCTAGGAGGAAATAGTTAGTAACTCACCCTGTATAAGTATGGAGATAGGGGACTTACTTGTCTGACTTCTTTTCTAATTCTAGTCTCTTCCTTTATCACACCGATATTTATTTTTGTGCTTCGATTCCTATGTAGTTGAGTAAGTATGCTTCTATACTCCCAGTCCAGTCTTATTCCCTTCTCAGGTCTAAGAATTGGTTTCCAGTTCACATCGCCAAACTCTTTTCGTAAGTTAGTAAAAGTAATATAACTCAATCTATTTATATCCATTGTCATCATTCTCTGAAATAGCACGTACTAGACCAAAAATGCTTGTCTTGTTGCTTTGAGTTCTCTTAAGTCTAAGTTAATCTTTTCCAAAATACTTATCTACTTTTGCTTTTATCATACTCTTAACTATTTTAATGAGAATTTTGGAGACAATGATTGTGCCCTATAATTGGTGTAGTCAGTGGCCTTTTCATATTTTAAATATGGTAAATGTTCTGCATTGTGTGAAGTCCTCTGCCACTATTTCTCTTTCGTATTACTCACTTACTACTCTGAATAATTGATATTTCCTGATGTTACTTAAATTCTGCAGGGGTGTTACCAACAGTGGTTGCTTTTCTTTCTTTACCAGTTGATAACGAAAAAAATATCTGAAAAAGAATTAATGTGGGGGTGTGGTTGAGACGCTGTTTATAGTAATTTATTCAAAAGCAAATACTTTTAAAAATCAGTCAGCATTCCGCTTCAACTAAATTCAGTTCGATTCTGATCAGGGCAGCTATCATGTGCTACAAATGAAAATACTTAGTAATATCATAAATGCATTTCAGATGGCTGTCGGCTAACAAGAGCTAGTCGTACCCGTACCAAATTTTCACCAAAAGCATTACAAGATTGCTAGCTATTGGACAAGACTAGCGTACTGTAAAGCGGAAATACCTAAACCGTCGTCGTTAGTTTGACCATTCGTACACCAAAAGGTGTACAGCTCTTTGCTGACTTTCAGTTGGGTGCTCAGTATATACTGTTTGATGCTAGAGCCCATGAATATAGGCTAGGTGGCGTCGTGTAGTGCCGATTTTCTTTGCGTAATACTTGGCCAGCCTGTTGTGATTTCTAATTGTATACGAAAAAAGTTTTAAAATCGGTTATGCAAAATTCACTGGTATCATTTAACTGAAAGCCATCTGTGTTTTCAGCTTCTCATGTACGTTTCTCTATTAATTCTCGAAACAGAGCAGTGATTATTTTTTAGTTCACATGCGTAATCTGCCAGTATGTTACGATTTCTGACGTCATGTACATGATTTCTCTACTTCGGAGTCAGTTTGATCACTTGTCATTGTCACACCAGGATTAGAGATACACAATTTATTAAACAGTTCTGATGCCAATGACAGTCTGGAACGGAGGAATACAAACATTAAACATCGGTGTGCAGATGAAGGCTCAATTGCGATTGTTAATGTATGTACACCGAAGCAACACAACTGTCAGTGACATGTTTCTCTAATCACAATCAGTTATTGTTCAGGCAGTGATTCAAATATAACATATAAGACCAAATATCTCCGAAAACCAGGAAGGAAGTTCATTTAGCCAGAAGTGCCAGATAATGACTCGATAGAAGAAGAACAGTTAACCTTAGTTCTAGTTGCACCGAGTGTTTGGAAATGAGTATTTAGATTTAATGTGGATGACACTGTACGTATTAAGATTACCTAGATTAGGAGCTACGTGTCTGGACCTCCATCGTAGAACCTTTCATTATATTTATAATTTTAATTATGGATCAACTCTCTGATTTATGTACCGTACTTTTCTTTTGTGAGACTTGACAAAGCATGTAAGAAAACTTTATATTAATGCATGTGCTTCTCGGTGGTTAATGTGTCATTTTATTTTTGAAATATTTATTACAAATGGAACGACAGTCGACAGTTGTTGCGCAAGTATAAGCCAGTCAATGTATCTCCAAATCCTTACTAACTTTGACCATCTACAACCTATTTCGTCACTTCCTCTGCATTTTAGAAAATATATTTCATTAGTTAGTATGTAATCCTTTCATAAAAACCCCTGTGTTCACCAACATAAATATCACAGAAGTTAAAAAACAGTCATGATAATCACATTTGAATCTGAAAAATCTGTCAACGTATACCCAGTTTATAGGATTCTGGAGACATATGATAACACGAATTTTCATCAGTAGCGATTCGGTGTTTGTAGCTATTAGACATGGCGTACTTCAGCAAAGTTCTCGATACTTCAGTGAAATTTTCCAGAGTTACCAATCTACCCTCGTCATTCATTTCCGTTCCCAGTCAGCATTTCCAAAAAATAGCAGCTGCGATAGCTTTGTCATTTTCTTGTATTGTGCACGGTCTGTTCAGGAGGGGGCACACAAGTAGGTGGCTTGGATCTTCTTCAGCCCCGCAGTCGCAAGAGGTGTCTGTACTCGCTGGAAGGCTCTACCCTCGTGATACAAACAGGACAATATCCGATATTGCATGTGCCTGTGTTGCTGAGAAGAACATTGCAACGTTCCTTAGGACACGAACACATGCCTGAAGGAATAAGCACTGCGGCGACTGCAGCAGTTATGAAATACGGGAAATGCATTAGCAGTTCCGAATACGAACAACCATCAGGAGTATAAGGGAATGACGACAATAAAAACTGGTGCCGGGCCAGGACTCGAACTCGGATATCTCGCTTAATGCGAGTGGCCCTCTTAACCGCTTTGGTAACCTGTGCACGGCTCACGGCCAGATCCAAACTTCCACATGTCGTCGTTCCTGCGTCACAGCCTGTACTGGTACATACATTATGTAATTCCCGTACAGGAGATGACGTGTTAATTGAAAGTCGCTTTCTGGTATCGGCGGATAAATGCGATATTGCATTGCCTGTCTTGTTAAGGAGAACGGTGAAATACTGTATTTATCCACCGCAACAAGCCGCGACTTTCAATTAGAATGTCATCCCCTGTATGGCAATTAAATAATGAGTGTACAAGTTGTGACGCAGGAACGACGAAATATGGAAGTTTAGCTGCGGCCGTGTGTCGAGCATTGGTAACCAAAGCGCTTACGGCGACCGCTTGCGTAAAGTGGGAAATCCGGTTTCGAGTCTCTGTTCGGCAGCAATTTTCATTGCCGTCATTCTCTTGCAGAGCTGGTGGTTGTTCGTATTCGCAACTGCAAATACAGTGATGAGCCGGAATATTATGACCAAATGCTTAGTAGCTTGTTTGTCCGCCTTTGTAACGAAATACATCACAGAATTGGCCTAACAGGGATACGATGATTTCTTGGTAGGTTTTTGGAAGATCTGTGTGTCGCATCATTTAATTCGCCTAAGTAACGGGCCGTTGATTTGCATACACGGTGATGATGCCCGATAGCAACCCAGATAGGTTCCATAGGACCTACATCGAGTGAATTTGGTCGCCGAGGCGTCAACGTGAGTCCATTTATAATGCTCCGAAGACTACAGTGGCACGGGTCTGGCTCCGAGACATGGACAATTATACTGCTGAAAGATGACATCGTTGTGGACGAGGACATCAAGCATGAAGGGATGCAGGTCGTTCGCAGCTGTCAGCGTGTCTTCAATTACTACCACAGGAGAATGTGTCCCAGAGTATAATATGCTCTCACTAGGTTGTGCCCGATGGGCGGTGCAAGACTCGAAGCGCCGTTCAATTCGATGACGGCGTTTGTGGAGACGATCATAGACCTAGTGTAGCAAAAAATGTGATTCAGCCGAAGAACCGACACGTTTCCATTAATCGGCGGTCGAATCCGATGGTTCCGTGTCACTGAAATCGTAATTGGGGATGTCGTTGGGTAAGGCCTGAACACGTAGGGATGGTCTGCTGCGGAACACCATGTTCAACAATGTACATGGATTGTGTGCTCTGAACTTTTGTTCGTGCTCCAGCACTATGCGCTTCCGGCCTACATGTCACAAATCACCATGAATCATACTTTACAGAGCAGAAAAGCCTCCGAACCCCACCTTATAAATGTTCAAATGTGTGTGACGTATTATGAGACTTAACAGGTAAGGTCATCAGTCACTAAGCTTACACACTACTTAACCAAAATTAGCCTAAGGACAAATACACACGGTGTGCGAACATTTGCCACGCCGGACATTTGCCACGCCGGACATTTGTCACGATTTTACCTGCTCCGAAGGGTTGGGTCCCTTGTCTCCTCCTCCTCCTTCTCCTCCTCCTCCACCTCCTCACCCGCATTTAGTAACTCCACTGTCATCAGTAACATTACCGTCGCTGTCGCGCAGTAAAGGTACTTACTGAGCCTTTCCACTGGTTTACTTAACATAGGGTCAGAGTCACTTTGCATTTTCCGTCAGATTTCTAGAGAGTTTCGTTGTGGAAACTATCAAAACCATCTCACATTGAAATCCGCACCAAATTTCGAGCCTTTGTAAAACTTCGCCAATCTTGGAGATTTTGGGTTCGTCTAAATTATACGTGCCTTTTTCGGTGCTCCTGCAGCAGCTTTCTGTCGTGTTTTGTGTACCACGGTGGATCAATTCCGCCTCTTATTAATTTATTTGGTATGAATCGAGTGCTGTTGATACTATTTCTTTGAACGTAAGCCACATATGGTGTTCACTTACATAGTTTGGAAGGATTGGAGACTGTCTCTTAAAAAGGCGCCAAATGAAGTTTTAGCTGCTTTTGTAAATAGGTATATTTCGCGTTTAGTTTTGGGGAATTTCTTTGTTACGGAATTGAGCCTTGCTACGACTGTAATCCCTGTGTCTGTCGCGACTCTCATGATTATTTTTGTCTCAGAGATGAAGTGTGTTTTCGTAACCATTTACAATTTGAATGGCCTCGTGAACTAATTGTTCAAAAAATTAAAAAAAAAACACTTAGAACAATTACGGAAGGTGTTTTCTATCTACAATATGGTCTGAAAATGTATTTTTGTCAACATACAGAAGGTAGATTGAAGTCACTGCCAACTATAATTTTATGAGTAGGGTACATATTTGTGATGTGACTCGAGTTTTCTTTGAACTGTTCAGCAACTGTTTCATCTGAGACCAGTGGTGTGTAAAAGAAGCCAGTTATTTATTTATTCCAGTTGTCGAATATAACATATACCCATACTAAATCAGAGGAACTATCTGCTTCAATGTCGCTTGTGAGCTGGAACACACATTACATTGTTTTTCCTTAAGCTGTGCTTCTTGTTTCTGTTGTAGTGCAGCTCGTTACAATTGCTGCTTTTCCCTCCAAAGCCCTAGGATGCTTTCTCTGTGACCCTGTAAATACCAGAGCTAAGCAATGTAGAACAACAACTTGCGTTAGAAGCATAGCATTCTGTAGTACTTTATCTCCTTATTTCTAACATTTTAAAATTGTACGTCGACTTCAGATGACATGTCAATCATAGATGTGCTTATCTCTATTTAGTGAACGTATTTTCAGTCATGTTTTGAACATTGTCCCGCTACACTTTATTAACTAACGTTTCGCCGCAAGGGATATCGGAGTTAATTCATATGGAGTATGTCGTTCTTCTTTTCAAACATACACATACCCATTTCGTCTTTCCTTATTGTCTTTTCGGCATGCAGTTGTAGTAATTAAAGTAGGCACAAATGCAGTGATCAAAAAGAAATGATTAGCGTACATTCGCATTCTCTATACATCGTTCCTTTCTTGCTGCTCCCATTGCGATGGACTGTTTCTATCCCAATCAGTAAGCGTGAAAGGAAGCTACCGTACAGACAGAGGGATCTATATTTATACCTGGCAGGACTAATTACATACTGACATAATCGTCGATATTATTTCGTTTCCCAAAAGTTATAAATATTTCAATTTCGGAAAAGAAGCTCTGTATTTCGTCAAAATGTCGAAGAATAAGGTCCCTTACGTACTGGTTGTATCGAGTAAGATGTGGAGACGGCGGTTTGAAGTATGAGGAAGGACGTCCCTTATATGACGGATCGCTACTCAAGCTATATGGCGAAAGGGCAAGTGCGGCGAATGTCCGGCGTGGCAAATGTCCGGCGTAGCAAATGTCCGGCATTCTCACACACACCCATTCCCGGGGAAGGACTCGAACCTCAGCCGGAACCAGCCGCACAGTCCATGAGTGCAGCGCCCAAGACCGCTCGGCTAATCCGGCGCGGCCCCCACGTTCTGTGACGAGTAGTGGACGTCCAACAATTTATCGCCTAGTGGTAGTTTCATTGTCCTGCTAAGTCTTTCCGTAGATGCTCACGACAGCAGCACGTGAACATTCGACCAGCTTCGCCGTTTTCGTGATACTCGTTTCCAGGCTGTGCTAAATAATATGCCCTTTGTCATAGTCACTTATCTCAGTGGATTTTCCCATTTTATGCCCATACCGTCTCTAGGGTGATTCTCCGTCTGTGTCTGCTCCGATTGCATTTTTTGCCATCGTGTCACATGCCCCCAACGCCACCAGGCGGCATCCAACGTCGCGGTGGGTAGAGCTCATGACAATGTTTTGCTTCATCAGTGTACATGAAATGTACAGAATTATCGGGCGTTGTTCACCACCCCTTAGCTATTCTTCAAAAGCGTTCCGCTATACTGTCCTGATTGTTGCCATTTAGCTAACGGAGCCATCAAGCACGGTGTCACACACTCTTCAGTCAGTTTTTACGATCTACAACGATGCCGCGGGGACCTGCTGACAGCGTGTATTGGCATCACTGCTTCCACCGGCTTGACAAACCAATAAGGGGACACGAAGGGCCAAAGCGGTGGCCGCAGCTGAGCGCCAAAGCCGGGCCGTGCCTTTGTGAGCCCCACGTGCGCGCAGCACATTGAGTGACAATACAATTAATAGTGGGGGCGGCACAGGCGGCTGGGTAGCGAGCCGCCCCCAGCAGACGCCGCCAGGGCCGCCACCACCTCAAAAACAAAATTGCTTCGCCACGCGCCGGTCAAAGGTCACGCCAGCCACCGGTAATTTCTTTGGTTAATTGGAAAGTCAAAACACGTCACTGCTAAAAAAGGAAACAGGGAAAGAGATGGGGGAGCATAAAAGGGGCAATGACAGAGGTGGCAAGGAGAGGACGCCGCGGCTAAAGGCTGTGTCGAGGGAGCTGAAGGCACCGTTAGAACCTTTTATTTGGGACGCACAAGGAAAAAGTGAAACGAAGCGGTTTAATTTACAAGGCAGCGCTAAGAGAAAGCTGTCTGCAGCACGGCGGCCGGGAAATCGCAGCAGTAAAAGAACAGGAAAGGGTCCGCGGGGAGGGAAGGGGGGGGGGGGAGGAGGGAGGGAGTGGAGATAATTAACTGAAATAATTCCGTCGCGTGGGACTGCGGCGGGGCAGGTTAATGAAACGCCGGCCAGAGCGGCTAATGACGCCTGCTCCGCGCCGGACGCCGTTTACGGCGAAATCGGGGCCGGACCGACCTGATCCGGAGCAGATTTGCGCTAAATGAAATGCCCCGCGCGAACGTAATTCGTCGGCTTTCAATGATTCAGGCGCACATTTTTGCGGGATAATGAGCTCGGCCAAAAGGCCTAAATAACTTAAACGCCACCGCCAGGCACTAGCGCCTGTTTCCGATGCCGGCCGACTGTGCGATATGAGGACGTGGTGGTGTCTGTGGTGGAGAGCCGAAACTGCGCCACTCTATATGCAGACGCACTCGTTTAGACGACACGTTGGTCGTTTCCAAATGCGGAGGTTAAATTGTCACAGCTGTTATTTTCTCCTCGCATAAAGGCAGAAACGAACCCAATGTCCTCCAGGGTAAATATTGTCTGTAATGAACTGTCAAACAACTATCAGCAGTTACCACAGGTTTTATTACTTATGAAGACAGTGTCGTATGTACCCTGTGGTGTTTATCACCATTGTCAAGTATGTCTGGAACGATGTGATATCCTTATTACGTTGTTAGTGAACTGTGTTATTACTGTCACTATTTTGGTAAGATTGTAAATGACTAATTATACGGGGTGAATCACTTGAAACTTACAACAGAAATATCGCGGAAATTGAAAGTGCTATTGATGTGCAGTTTTCACAGAATCGATTGGTAGACAAGGGCTTATATTGTTAGCCAATAAACAAAATATGATCAGACTAGAAACGCTTAATTTTTTAGCAAACATACACTTTTTAAACATACAGTTTTTAAATAATGACATTAAGAGACTGAAAGAAGGTGGAATTACAGTGTCAGTGGTGCCTGTTGCAGGATTCTAGTGAGAAATCGTATTTTGAAAAGTCCCTATATCGACACTTGTGCAGTACCGGTGGTAGCACACGCTAAAGAGCAACACAACAGGAGTCACTACTTACGTTGATGAAGACCAGTAACGAGACAATTGACCATCACAGATTGTGTTCAAAACGACAACAGGCAGCGGGAATACGCACTTCCAGTCTGAAATGGAACGACTGCTGCACATGTGCTAGCATTTCAGCGAAGGTGTCCACGCAGGCGGCACTAACACGTGGTTGTATATCGTCGGGTGTAGTTGGTATGTCTTTGTAGACATCACTTTCAGATTTCCCCACGGAAGAAAGTCTATAGCTGTCAAATCTGGGGAACAGGCTGGCCAAGGTACAGGTTCTCTGGGCTAAATATTATGATTTGGAAACAATTCGTCAAGGTATGCTGTAGTACTTCGTGCACGATAACCATCATGTTGGTACCACAAATACCCGCTAGTCCCCAGCATCCGTGGAATATGGTCTCTTAGAAAGCTACGATACTTGTGCGCGATCAGTATTAGTCTATGAAAATCGGGCCTATGAGAAGGTGGTTCACTATCCCATTCCACACGTTTACACTCCATGGATGCTGACAATTCCAACTCACCAAGGCAACGGGGGTCTCAACAGACCAATTGTAAGTAGGCTGTTTAGGTTTCTTTATTGGTAACGCCACATAGTGCTCTGTATGAAAAATCACTGGCTGTGCTGTGTGCAGTCAGTGGCTGGTTGGCATTGTTGTAATACTCGCCATTGTAGCGTTGGGCAGATGGATGTGAACAGCGTGTAGCGTTGCGCAGTTGGAGGTGAGCCGCCAGCAGTGGTGGATGTGGGGAGAGAGACGGCGGAGTTTTGAAATTTGTAACAATGGATGTCATGAACTGATATATATATATATATATATATATATATATATATATATATATATATATATATATATATATTATGACTATTAAGGTAAATACATTGTTTGTTCTCTATTAAAATCTTTCATTCGCTATGTCTATCAGTAGTTAGTGCCTTCGTAGTTTGAATCTTTTATTTGCTGGCAGTAGTGGCTCTCTCTGTATTGCAGTAGTTCGAGTAACAAAAATTTTTGGTGAGGTGAGTGATTTGTGAAAGGTAAAGGTTAATGTTAGTCAGCGCCATTCTTTTGTAGGGATTTTTGAAAGTCAGATTGCGTTGCGCTAAAAATATTGTGTGTCAGTTTAAGCACAGTCTTGTATAATTGTTGGAAGGGGACGTTTCATATGTCGACCCCTAGCCGAGAATACCTCACTGAAATCTTCTGATTTTTTTCTTGTAGTTTGTGTAATTAGTGTAGCTTTTGTTTATTGCTAGCGCGTAATCATAGAGAGAATTTCCTTTGTAGTTGCAGTCTTTCATTGTTGTACAGTAAAACAATTGTGGCATGCATGTAGTTTTGCACAAAGTATTTCGCAGCTGCGCTTGCAATTAACTAGATATTATTTTCAGTGCTATGTTAATGTGTTCCCTTATTTTTGCTCTTCAAATTGTGGTTTTCTGTGTTCTCGTGTGAAATATTGTGACAATAATGGCCTGTGAAAAACATAACACTAGGCTCCAAAGTAAACTGACAAATAATAGTGACGACGAGCGTAGCTTACCAGCACCACTGTGTAATGAATCAACAGACATTCAAAGTAGTAATTTGGTAACTATGCATAGGGAAAAGGAGCGGGCGTCATATAATGATGTAGACAGTGAAACAGGTAGTGAACAGGGAAGCATTATCGATCGATCGGTCGGCAACAGTTCGCCTCAGTAATCGGGAATGACAGAGCACAATCTTGAAAATACTGTAGATTCAGGTTTTGGGTCCTCACAGTTTTCTCAAATAAGTCAAGACACATTTACTGTTTTTCAAACTGCGAATATTGCCGGTTCAAATGCATTGCCGAATAGCAATGAGGAATATGTTTCAGACACCAGTGCATTGTTATTACAATTAATGCTACAAATGGGACAAAAGCTTCAAAAGTTAGACACAATGGAACAAAATCATCAAAAGTTAGACACAATGGAACAAAATCAGAGACAAATACACCAAAATCTTCAAAAGTTAGACACAATGGAACAAAATCAGAGACAAACACAGCAAAAGTTAGACGCAATGGAACAAAAGCTTCAAAAGTTAGACTCAGTGGAACATACGCTTGAACAAACACGTGAAGATTTAACTACTGATTTACATAAAATCTAATCGAATTGTCAAAAAGTCTGTAATGACGTAAAAACACAAATTTGTGAGCATTTCCAACCTATTTTTTCGCGGCATGAAAATGCATTACAGAACACGAAGCAGCCATAAAAGAACTGCACACTATTGTTCATGAAAATCATGAGACCTTGCAAGCTAAAATTGACTCAGTCGCATCTACCGATTCGGTTACGCAACTTGCAAAAACTCAAGAAAACTTAAAGGAGACAGTAGATACTCTGAAAATTGGTTCAGAAAGACACATGGAGGAAATTAGTTCATTATCAGAGAAAGTCGTTGAACTTTTGGATCAGCTAAATAATTTATCTACGAAGGTAGATGATAATCTAAACGACACAAAACCGGTAGTCTTTAATGACACAGAAGAGTGCGAACAAATTAGGAACTTCAAACAAAATCTGAATCAAAGTAATACGCAACACCAAAGGGAAATCCGGAAAGTACAAGATCAGCTGACACAGGTAATACAAGAATTACATATTTCAGAGGACACTTGCGCTCCAATACGGGAAGAGGGACATAGAAATACGGAACTGCCACAAAACACAGGGCACTTCGGAGATTATGAAGGGAATTGGCAAGGTTTACCGAATTTTGAGATGGAACCGCCGAAACGACGTAACAATGACCGACATGCGACTCGCCGACATGATGATTTTGACTATAAGCTGTTCATTACTACACGTAAATTCAAAACATTTTAGAATTCTGGCAACGACATTCATCCACAAGCGTGGCTTCATCAATTCTCTCATTGTTTCCCCGCCAACTGGTCATTACAGCACAGATTAGAATATATGCTTGGCTACTAAGAGAATGAACCAGCTGTAAGAATGCGATCGGTCATTCACGATTACCACAGTGAAGGAAAATATTACCATGCCTTCCTCTCAGCATATTGGTCTGAAGCTACACAAGACCGAGTAAAACATAGCATCATTATGATGAAACATTTGGAACAATCTGAATTTTCCAGTCTTGTGAAATATTTTGAAGACATGTTGCATAAGAATCAATATCTTTCAAACCCATATAGCCCTTCAGAACTCATCCGCATTTGCATAATGAAATTGCCTGAACATTTAAGGAATATTATTTTGGCAGGGCGTTGCAAAGACGACATTGAAGCTTTTCAGGGACTCTTACAAGAATTAGAAATTGACATAGACAGTCGCGGGATGCGAAAACAGGAAAACAATCACTCCAGGTCACATCCGTCGCAATTCCGCGATGATAGAAACAATAACTGGACACGACAAGGCTATTCTCACAACACAACTCGTGACCAAAACTGACACCACCCATACGACAACCACTGGCAGAGTAACAGTTACAGAGAAAGATCGCATTTCCGTAGTAATGAATATTACACAGACAATCATAGAAACAGACAATACGGGAACCAAAATAATTATTATCAAGGGAGATAGAATAACTTCAGTCACAATGGTCCACCGTGCACTGATAATTTAGGGAGAAATTATCCACCACATAACCGACAAGAAAGAAACTACAGGAACTACCGACATGACGACAGACGATATAATCATAACGGCAGACCAGAATTTCATAAGAACTGGCGGGATTCAAACAGAACTGGGCCCTCTCCGCAAGGTGAATTTGTACAAGTTAGGTCTCCTAATCCCAATAACGACGCACGCCAACAAAGAGATAGCAGACAATGACTCGCACCTCAGGCAGCCACGTGCGCCGTCTGGCTCAGAGAAAAATGACATAGACGCTAACCTTGAGCAAATTTTTAGCATTCCTTGCCGACGTATACAACATGATAATTGCTTCGAAGTTGAAACTCTGCGCACTAGAAAGAGTAAAAGATTTCACCACATTTCACAGGTAAAACCGCTTATTGAAAGATAATCTGCTTTTTAACTTCGTCTTTGCCATATAACTTTTCACTTCACATTTCTAGTATGCTTCGTCAGACTTAAGAAATTGTCAACATGCAACAATGTTTGAAGTTAAATATTCAGTCTAGAACCTAGGGAACATTTTTAAGCAGAAATTACGAATGCATTGTTATAGTGAACAGACGACACAGTGTAGTATTTGTACATTCTTCCTTGTTAGTTGCACGATCACGTAACGACTATCAGGCTTACATACTTAGGTACTGCTAATGAGATTTTAATGCAACATTTTGGTTTACTTGAAGATAGATTCTGGATTTAAAGTACTTTCTGTGAGATACCAGATGACACAGTGGTTAGTTTATGTGACAACTACTCGATTTTACCACGACGCTACTAATGAGTGACAATTTACAATGTTGCTTTTGCGGTTTATCTGTTTTATATCTGCACAGTTTTCTGAATTATTTTGGAAAGTAAAACATGTTTTAGTAGTAAATTAGTGGTATAGCTACATTGAGACAGCCTTTTCCGTAGCACAACAATACGTTACAGCACAGTACTATTTAACTAAGAAACAATTTTTTTTCTACATCAGTGACACATGTTTACGCAGTTACACAGTTGGATTACTTCGCACATACGAAATTGTATTTTGTCTGTACTTTGTGAACTGTTCATATTTTTTCAGAACCATTGTGATACTATGAGAGCTTTGAATGATGTATTTGGTATGGGATCATGATTTTTAAAGTACGTTTGAGGTAGATGACACTTTTGACATGAGCACAGAATTTTTTTTTTAGGTTTTGAAATTATGGGAGGAAGCTACGACGATTTTGAGAATTTGACTGAGGTGTTATGATGTTATTATTACGACGACGATGTGAATCATGCTGCTGAGGTATGTTTAAGCTGATGCTAAATGAGTTATTTGGTTATGCTACGTATCTGTTATGATGAAATATTGAAGAAGTGTCCACGAATAAGGTAAGGAATAATGAGTAGTGGTTAGGGACTCTGGTTTGTGAAAAAGGATGTTGGAAACCGAGAATCGTACTTTAAGAGTTATGAAATGTATGTAAATGTGTGAATTGATTACAATGCCGACGAATATTTTTTGGACACAGTTATATCAATAGGATTTTGTTTCTACAGATGTGTAACGCAAATTCTTGACCTGTGAAATATTTTTATATGAGACTGTCACTGTAGCGGAAACTGCTGTCGTAAATATTTCGGTAAGAAAGTTAAGTGACCACCTGCATGTAATGCGTCGTACGCACCCAGCTGTGCGACAGACGCCTTGAAAAAAGCCATTAGTGTGTGCCTGTCAGAGGCACAGGTGGAGAGAAAAAAAAGAGGCCATTATCCTCACTATTGACATTCCTTTGTAGAAAGCATTGTAAATACGACACACTCAAACTTGAAAACAAGATTACACTGTAGAGTTCTTAATTTACGATATTTACTGAAATGAAATGATGAGAAACGTTTCATGTCTATTGTCTTGCTAGTTTGAAGATTGTTTACTGCATTATGAAATGCCTTATGGCTATCGAATGACGTTTCACGACTTGCTTTGCCTATTTTGTTTAATATCTCGTTTCTAGCTGCACTGCGGCATTGGTTAAAATAAAATTTTATAGATGCACTAATATAAATATTTTCTGTCTACAGATCCAGTATATAATAATAATGTGATATACTTCCAAAAAAAAATGAGGGAGCACAAAAAGTCATTTCCCTTCACAGGAACTGCATACCTAATTTTCTTTTCAAGTTCTTGGTAATTTATTTCATAGAATAAGTTTTTGTGGTGCACCACTTTAATTATATAGACATTAAGATGTGAATATACATTTCCCTTATCTGCATTGTTGTCTTTAGTGTAATACTTTTTCTGCTTGAGCTTTGTCATGTTTGGATATAAGTTATTGCATTTGCTGATGCTGTTTGCCTGGCATAGTGTTACTGAATTTGACTTTGTATTACTCTGTTAAGCCAGTTTTACTAGGGATTTATTTTTCTTGTTTGCTGCACAGTGCCTTATATTACTTGTAATATTGTGATTGCTTTACCAATTTCCATTTTTTTTGGTCATTGCTGTTTGTGTTAATTTGTTTTGTGCTGCTCCATTGCCTCGTCCCTTAGTTTAGCATCTGAGCTCAGTAGATTTAAGTTAGCTTAAGAGGGTGTAGCCTATATAAAAGAATGAGTTGCAATGAATTGGAAGAAATGCACTGAGAGCTTATATGAAAAATGTACAGAAAGCAGGTATAGGTAGGATTTTCTTGGAAATAAATGATGAGGTAAGATACTGGAAAATAAATAATGAGGTAAGAAATATGTGAACATATAAATACAGAAAGCATGCTTGGATAGGATTTTTTTGGTGGAAACAAATGTTGAATTAAGACGAAAGATTTATGGAATGAAGTTTTGGGTTGGACTGCAGTACCAAATGTTACACTGAAAACTAAGCCTGCCCTTTCCTCTTGTGTTATCCCACTATGTGTTTGTGTACCCTTGGGTATTTGTGTTCTTCCTGTCTTTATGTGTTTATCTGATGAGAGCAACGTTGTAGAATTTTTCTGATAATATGTTGTTTACTTCGTAAAGATGTTTAGCCATTATTTGTTCTGTTTTGTTTTAATGCTCACGTGTGAAGTTGATGTTTCAAAAGTTATTCTGATCTTTTATTTGTTTACTTACGTGATAATTCCTATAACACTGATGTATATGTTTATTACAATTCCTTTCTAAAGCCTGCATTAATACAAATGTTATCTGTATTATTATGTTTTTAATGATGTATTTTGTACCTTTGTTATTGTATTCTTATGTTATAAAATTGTAATTGACACCAGTTCATCAAATTAAGTAACTTGTAAGTTACATTTCACTGCACACGTTTCCGTTGGCCATAGTATATGGACAATATGTGAGAAGCAGGGACTGATAGTGCTTGCACGTGTGTTAATATTTCAGCAAGGGACTGGATAACAGCATTGCTGGTTCTAAGGACATTTCAAAAAAAATTGTGAGTGCACAAGTGGTGGTTTATGGACTTGCTATTTTTCCACAAGACTCTTCGATGGTGATTGTGCACCTGCACAGTCACAACAGTTGGCTGCTAGCCATCTCTACATGGACTGCAGTTTGTCTGCATCTCTGGTGGCCCACCATTACCATAATGTCTACTAGGACTACAGTGAGTCTGCTCTGTGATGACCAACCTTCCAATATTCTTCAAAACTTCGACTGACTCTGCTGTGGGTTTGCTCTGTTGTGGCCCATTACCTGTCAGCATGTCTTTCCGTTGGAAGGACAACACTACTTCTTCAAGACTGCATGGAAATCCACTACTTCCATGTGCATTTTCTATTACTGCTCAGACATTGAGCAAAAACACTGCTATTTTACTGTGATGAACGATCAGGACTGTCTTTAGGGACTGTGAAAAATTTTTAGCTTTTGACCAACATTATGAAAGGAGGAAGTACCAGAATGTCCCGGAAACTCAGGAGTAGAAAAATGGAAGTCGCTGTAGAATTAAATAAATAGGATGTTCTGCGAAGCTAGGACGAAATGGCTGCAGGAAAAATGTGAAGACATCGAAAAAGAAATGATTGTCCGAAGGACAGACTCAGGATACAGGACAGTCAAAACAACCATTGGTGTTACCATTAAGACTGAAATGGGAATTCCACTGTTAAATGCAGAGGAGAAAGCGGATAGGTGGAAAGAATACATTGAAAGCCTCTATGAGGGGGAAGATTTCTCTGATGTGATAGAAAAAGAAACATGAGTCGATTTAGAAGAGATAGGGAATGCAGTATCAGAATCAGAATTTAAAAGAGCTTTGGAGGACTTAAAATCAAATAAGGCAGAAGGGATAGATAATATTCCATCAGAATTTCTAAAATCATTGGGGAAAGTGGAAACAAAATGATTATTCACATTGGTATGTAGAATGTATGAGTCTGGCGAAACATCATCTGACTTTCGGAAAAGCGTCATCTGCACAATTGCAAAGACGGAAAGAGCTGACAAGTGCAAGAATTACCGCACAATCAGCTTAACAGCTTAATGATCCTATTTGATTTAAGAATAATATACAGAAGAATTAAAAAGAAAATGGAAAATGTGTTAGATGACGATCAGTTTGGATATAGGAAAGGTAAAAGGACGAGAGAGGCAATTTTGACGTTAATAATGGAAGCAAGACTAAAGAAAAATCAAGACATGTTCATAGGTTCGACAATGTAAAATGGAGGAAGATGTTCGAAGTTTAGAGAAAAGTGGGGGTAGGGAGAGGCGGATCATATACAATACATCCAACAGCCAAGATGGAATAATAAGAGTGGACGACCAGGAACGAAGTGCTCGTATTAAAAAGGGTGTAAGACAAGTATGTAGCCTTTCGCTCTTACTGTTCAGTCTGTAGATCGAGGAAGCAATGATGGAAATAAAAGAATAGTTCAGGTGAAAGAATATCAATGATACCATTCGCTGATAACATTGCTATCCTGAGTGAAAGTGAAGAAGAATTTCTTGATCTGTTGAACGGAATGAACCGTCTAATGAGTACAGAATATGGATTTAGAGTTAATCGAAGAAAGACGAAGTTAATGAGAAGTAGTAGAAATGAGAACAGCGAGAAACTTAACATTAGGATTGATGGTCACGAAGTAGATGAAGTTAAGGAATTCTGCTACCTAGGCAGTAAAATAACCAATGACAGACAGAGCAAGGAGGACGTCAAAAGCAGGCTAGCTATGGCAAAAAGGGCATTCCTGGCCAAGCGAACTTTACTAATATCAAATATCGGCCTTAATTTGAGTAAGAAATTGCTGAAAATGTACGTCAGGAGTACAGCATTGTATGTTAGTGAAACATGTACTGTGGGTAAAATGGAACAGAAGAGAATCGAAGCATTAGAGATGTGGTGCTACAGACGAATGATGAAAATCAGATTGACTGAAACAGTAAGGAATGAAGAGGTTCTGCGCAGAATCGGAGAGGAAAGGAATATGTGGAAAACACTGATAGGGAGAAGGGACAGGATGATAGAACATCTGTTAATACATGAGGAAATTACTTCCATGATAGTAGAGGGAGATGTAGAGGGCAAAAACTGTAGAGGAAGGCAGTTGTTGGAATATGTTGACGAAATAATTCAGGACATAAATTGTAAATGCTGCTCTGAGATGAAGAGGTTAGCACAGGAGAAGAATTACCGGAGGCCTGCATCAAACCAGTAGACTGATGACCAAAAAAATAATGCGTGTTTCGAATAATTATGTCAAATTATGTCATTGTGTGACCTTAAAGAAGAAAATATAATAATGTTTGTTTCTTATGCTGCAAGTAATTCACAGATCCATGCATATGTAATATTACTTGAGTTAAGTCATTTCTAAAATCAGAACATTCAGGACTAATAACAAATGTTTGTCTGAAGCTGTAGTAGAAACATCGGTAAGTAAAAAGCTTTGAGATTAAGCACATGGATGTCAAGTGGCTATTTTATTTGTAAAGAGGAAGTGCAGTTGTGTTTCTTGTTGGTCAAATTTTTGAACGGAGCAAAACAAGATCCCTTAGAAAACACTTTCTTGGTCGAATTTTAGGCAAATGAAAAATGGGAAGCTCACAAATGGGGTACAAAATTGAGAAGTATGAGTTCTCCTTTGGCAAAGCAAGATTTAATTGCTTGAAAGAGATCAGAGTTATCAAGAAACACTTGATAAGTAATTTGAGGGAAATGTTTGTCCTAATTTCCATATCTAAACAAGGAATAGAAAATGAACAAATGGGGTGCCAAACAAATGAGCTAGAGGTTTGCTTATCTAAGAAAGTATTTAATTACTTCAGAGCACTCAGGTTAATCAAGAGAAACTTAATTAGTGGTACGAGGGAAATTAGAAATATTGCACAAACATCTGCTGATGCAGCAGTTGAAGTGTCAAAAAGTTTTCTCTTCAAGGGCTAGCTATTTTTCGCTTAAAAAGGTACATAAGTGCAGAATTTGCGGAATTCTTTCTTTTATGATCAAAAATAACATAAATGTCAAATTACAGAATAAATTGGAAGTACTCTACCTTCTCTTAAGTTATATTCTCTTAATAATACCATTAATACCAGTCGATAATTGAATATATTAAGTTGTTGTTGTTGTTTTTGTTTTGGTCATCAGTTCTGAGACTGGTTGGATGCAGCTCTCCATGCTACTCTGTCCTTTGCAAGCTTCTTCATCTCCCAGTACCTGCTGCAGCCAACATCCTTCTGAATCTGCTTAGTGTATTCATCTCTTGGTCTCCCTCCACGTTTTTTACCCTCCATGCTGCCCTCCAGTATTAAATTGGTGATCCCTTGATGCCGCAGAACATGTCCTACCAACCGATCCCATCTTCTGCTCAAGTTGTGCCACAAATTTCTCTTCTCCCCAGTACTATTCAATACCTCCTCATTAGTTATGTGATCTACTACCCTTCTAATCTTCAGCATTATTTTGTAGCACCACATTTCAAAAGTTTCTATTCTCTTCTTGTGTAAACTATTTATCGCCCATGTTTCACTTCCATACATGGCTACTACACTCCATAGAAACGACTTCCTGACACTTAAATCTATACTCGATGTTAACAAATTTCTCTTCTGCAGAAACGCTTTCCTTGCCATTGCCAGTCGACATTTCATATCCTCTCTAATTCATCAGTTATTTTGCTCCCCAAATAGCAAAACTCCTTTACTACTTTAAGTGTCTCATTTCCTAATCTAATTCCCTCAGCATCACTTGACTTAATTCGACTACATTCCATTATCCTTGATTTGGTTTTGTTGATGTTCATCATATACCCTTCTTTCAAGACACTGTCCATTCCGTTAAACTGCTCCTCCAAGTCCTTTGCTGTCTCTGACAGAATTACAATGTCATCGGCGAACCTCAAAGCTGTTACTTCTTCTCCATGGGTTTTAATACCTACTCCGAACTTTTCTTTTGTTTCCTTACTGTTTGCTCAACATATAGAGTGAATAGCATCGGGGAGAGACTACAACCCTGTCTCACTCCCTTCCCAACCACTGCTTCACTTTCATGTCCCTCGACTCTTATAACTGCCATTTGATTTCTGTACAAATTGTAAGTAGCCTTTCGCTCCCTGTATTTTACCCCTGCCACCTTCAGAATTTTGTAAGAGAGTATTCCAGTCAACATTGTCAAACACTTTCTCTAAGTCTACAAATGCTAGAAACGTAGGTTTGCCTTTCCTTAATCTTTCTTCTAAGATAAGTCATAGGGTCAGTATTGCCTCACTTGTTCCGACGGAATCCAAACTGATCTTCCCCGAGGTCGGCTTCTACCAGTTTTCCCATACGTCTGTAAAGAACTCGCGTTAGTATTTTGCAGCCGTGACTTATTAAACTGATAGTTCGGTAATTTTCACATCTTTTCTTTGGGATTGGAATTATTATATTCTTCTAGAAGTGTGAGGGAATTTCGCCTGTTTCATACATCTTGCTCACCAGATGGTAGAGTTTTGTCAGGGCTGGCTCGTGCGAGGCTGTCAGTAGTTCTAATGGAATGTTGTCCACTCCCGGGGCCTTGTTTCGGCTTAGGTCTTTCAGTGCTCTGTCAAACTCTTCACGCAGTATCATATGTCCCATTTCATCTTCATATACCTCCTCTTCTATTTCTATAATATTGTTCTCAAGAACATCGCCCCTGTATAGATCCTCTATATACTCGTTCCACCTTTCTGCTCTCCCTTCTTTTCTTAGAACTGGGTTTCCATCTGAGCTCTTGATATTCATGCAAGTGGTTCCCTTTTCTCCAAAGGTCTGTTTAGTTTTCCTGTAGGCAGTATCTACCTTACCCCTAGTGAGATAAGCCTCTACATCCTTACATTTGTTCTCTAGCCATCCCTGCTTAGCCATTTTGCACTTCCTGTCGATCTCATTTTTGAGACGTCTGTATTCCTTTTTGCCTGCTTCATTTACTGCATTTTAATATTTTCTCCTTTCATCAATTAAATTCAATATTTCTTCTTTTACCCAAGGATTTCTACTAGCCCTCGTCTTTTTACCTACTTGATCCTCTGCTGCCTTCACTAATTCATCCCTCAAAGCTACCCATTCTTCTTCTACTGTATTTCTTTCCCCCATTCCTGTCAATTGTTCCCTTATGCTCTCCCTGAAACTCTGTACAACCTCTGGTTCTTTCACTTTATCCAGGTCCCATCTCCTTAAATTCCCAACTTCTTGCAGTTTCTTCAGTTTTAATCTTAAGTTCATAACAAATAGATTGTGGTCAGTGTGCCCCTGGAAATGTCTTAGAATTTAAAATGTGGTTCCTAAATCTCTGTGTTACCGTTATATAATCTATCTGATACCTTCTAGTATCTCCAGTGTTCTTCCATGTAAACAACTTTTTCAAGTGTTAGCTATGATTAAGTTATGCTCTGTGCAAAATTCTACCAGGCGGCTTCCTCTTTCATTTCTTAGTCCTATTCCATATTTTCCTACAACATAGTTGGCATATAAACTTGTACTACTGTAGTACGTGTACGCTTTGTATCTATCTTGGCCACAATAATGCATTCACTATACTGTTTGTAGTAGCTTACCCACACTCCTATTTTTTATTCATTATTAAAACTACTCCTGCTTTACCCCTATTTGATTTTGTATTTATAACCCTCTATTCACATGACCAATAGTCTTGTTCCTCCTGACACCTAACTTCAGTAATTCCCACTATATATAACTTTCACCAATCCATCTCCTTTTTTAGATTTTCTAACCAACTGCCCAATTAAGTGATCTGACATTCCACGCTCCTATCCATAGAACGCCAGTTTTCTTTCTCCTGATAACAACATTCTCTTGAGTAGTCCTCGTCCGGAGATCCGAATGGGGGACTACTTTACCTCCAGAATATTTTACCCAAGAGGACGCCATCATCATTTAATCATACAGTTAAGCTGCATGCGCTCGGGAAAAATTATGGCTGTAGTTTCCCCTTGCTTTCAGCCGTTTGCAGTACCACAACAGCAAGACCATTTTGGTTAGTGTTACAGGGCCAGATCAGTCAATCATCCAGACTGTTGCCCCTGCAACTACTGAAAAGGCTGATGCCCCTGGATGACTGATTGATCTGGCCTTGTTATACTAACCAAAATGGCTTTGCAGTGCTGGTACTGCGAACGGCTGAAATCAAGGGAAAACTACAGCCATAATTTTTCCTGAGGGCATGCAGCTTTACTACATGGTTAATGATGATGGCGTCCTCTTGGGTAAAACATTCCAGATGTAAAATAGTCCCCCATTCGGATTTCCGGGCAGGGACTACTCAAGAGGACGTCGTCATCAAGAGAAAGAAAACTGGCGTTCTACGGATCGGAGCGTGGAATGTCAGATCCCTTAATCGGGCAGGTAGGTTAGAAAATTTAAAAAAGGGAAATGAATAGTTTATAGTAAGACATAGTGGGAATTAGCGAAGTTCGGTGGCAGGAGCAATAGGACTTCCTAAGGTGAATACAGGGTTATAAATAGAAAATCAAATAGAGGTAATGCAGTAATAGGATTAATAATGAAAAGGAAATAGGAGCGCGGGTAAGCTATTACAAACAGCATAGTGCACACATTATTGTGGCCAAGATAGACACGAAGCCCACGTCTACCACATTGATACAAGTTTTTAGACCAACTAGCTCCGCATATGATGAAGAAATCAAAGAAATATATGATACGATAAAATAAATTATTTAGATAATTAAAGATGAAGAAAATTTAATTGTGATGGGGGTATGCAGTTCGATAGTAGGAAAAAGAAGTGAAGAAAAGGAATAGATGAATATGGACTGGGGATAAGGAATGACAGAACTTTGCGCAGAGCATAACTTAATCACAGTTTAAGACTCATGGAAGAAGGCTGTATTCGTGGAAGAGACCTGGAGACGCTGGAAAGTTTCGTATAGGTTATATAATGGTAAGACAGGGATTTAGGTACCAGGTTTTACACTGTAAGACATTTTCAGGAGTAGATGTGGACTCTGGCCACAATTTAGTGGTTATGAAATGTAGGCTACAACTGAAGAAACTGCAGAAAGGTATGAATTTAAGGAGATAGAACCTGCATAAACTGAACCAGATGTTGTAAAGAGTTTCAGAGAGAGCATTAGAAAACGACTGACAATCACAGGGGAAAGAAATACAGTAGAAGAAGAATGGGTAGCTTTGAGAGATGAAATAGTGAAGGCAGCAGAGGATCAAGTGGATAATAAGACGAGGGCTAGTAGAAATCCTTGGATAACAGAATAGATATTGAATTTAAGTGATGAAAGGAGAAAATATAATAATGCAGTAAACGAAGCAGGCAAAAAGGAATACAAACGTCTCAAAAATTAGATCGGCATCAAATGTATAATGGTTAAGCAGAGATGGTTAGAGGAAAAAATGTAAGGATGTAGAGGCATATATCACTCGTGGTAAGATAAATGCTGCCTACAGGAAAATTGAAGAGACCTTTGGGGAAAGGAGAACCACCTGTTTGAATGTCATGAGCACAGATGGAAAACCAGTACTAAGCAAAGAAGGGAAAGCAGAAAGATGGAAGGAGTATATAGAGGATCTATACAAGGACGATGTACTTGAGGTCAATATTGTGAAAATGTTTGACGTAGATGAAGATGAAAAGGGATAATATGATACTGCATGAAGAATTTGACAGAGCACCGAAAAGCCTAAGTCAAAAAAGGCCCCAAGAGTAGACAAAATTCCGTGAGAATTATTGATAGCCTTCGGATAGCCAGCCATGACAAAACTCTACCATCTGGTGAGCAAGCTGTATGAGACAGGTGAAATACCCTCAGATTTTAGGAAGAATACCATAATACCACTCCCGAAGAAAACAAGTGTCGAAAAGTGTGTAAATTACTGAACTATCAGTTTAATAGGTCACGACTGCAAAATACTAACACAAATTCTGTACAGACGAATGGAAAAACTGGTAGAAGGTGACCTCGGAGAAGATCAGTTTGGATTCCGTACAAATATTCTAAAACGTGAGGCAATACTAACCCGACGTCTTATCTTTGAAGACAGATCAAGGAAAGGCAAACCAACGTTTCTAGCATTTGTAGATTTAGAGAAAGCTTTTGACAATGTTGACTGGAATACTCTCTTTCAAATTCTGAAGGTGGAAGGTGTAAAATACATGGAGCGAAAGGCTATTTACGATTTGTACAGAAACAGATGGCAGCTATAAGAGTCGAGGGGCATGAAAGGGATGCAGTGGTTGGGAAGAGAGTGAGACAGGGTTGTAGTCTCTCCCCGATGTTATCAATCTGTATATTGAGCAAGCAGTAAAGGAAACAAAAGAAAAATTTGTAGTGAGACTTAAAATCCATGGAGAAGAAATAAAAACTTTGAGGTTAGCCAACGACATTGTAATTCTGTCAGAGACAGCAAAGGACCTGGAAGAGCAGATGAAAGGAATGGACAGTGTCTTAAAAGGAGAATACAAGATGAACATTAACAAAACCAAACCACGGATAATGGAATGTAGTCGAATTAAGTCGGGTGACGCTGAGGGAATTAGATTAGGAAATGAGACACTTAAAGTAGTAAAGGAGATTTACTATTTGGGGAGCAAAACAACTGACGATGGTCGAAGTAGAGAAGATATAAAATGAAGACTGGCTGTAGCAAGGAAAGGGTTTTTGGAGAAGAGAAATTTTTTAAATCAAGTATAGATTTAAGTGTCAGAAATTCTTTTCTGAAAGTATTTGTATGGAGTGTAGCCATGTATGGAAGAGAAACTCTGACGATAAATAGTTCAGACAAGAAGAGAATAGAAGCTTTCGAAATGTGGTGCTACAAACGGTTCAGATGGCTCTAAGCACTATGGCACTTAACATCTGAGGTCCTCAGTCCCCTAGACTTAGAAATACTTAAACCTAACTAACCTAAGGACATCACACACATCTGTACTCGAGGCAGGATTCGAACCTGTGTCCGTAGCGGTCGCTCTGTTCCAGGCTACAGTGCGTAGAACCGCATGGCCACTCTGGCCAGCTGCCACAGAAGAATGCTGAAGATTATATGAGTAGATCAAGTAACTAAAGAGGAGGTACTGAACAGAATTGGGGACAAGAGGAATTTGTAGCACAACCTGACTAAAAGAAGGGTTCTGTTGGTAGAACACGTTCTAAGGCGTCAAGGGATCACTAGTTTAGTGCTGGAGAGAAGCGTGGAGGGTAGACCAGGAGATGAAGAAGGTTGCACAGGATGGAGTAGTATGGAGAGCTGCATGAAACCGGTCTGTGGACCACAACAAACAACAACAATCACTATTGTGCTTAAATAGTGTAAGTAGGCTGTTTAGGTTCTCTTATTGATAACGCCGCTTAGCGCTCGGTATGAAAAATCACTGGCTGTGCTGTGCGCAGTCTGTGTTTAGTTTGCATTGTTGTCTGCCATTGTAGTGTTGGGCAGCGGCAGCTGGATGCTAATAGCGCGTAGCGTTCGGCAGTTGGAGGTGAGCCGCCAGCAGTGGTGGATGTGGGGAGAGAGATGGAGGAGTTTTGAAATTTGTAAGAATTGGTGTCATGAACTGCTATATATATTATGACTAGGGAGGTAAATACATTGTTTGTTCTCTATTAAAATCTTTCATTTGCTAACTATGCCTATCAGTAGTTAGTGACTTCCGTAGTTTGAATCTTTTAGTTAGCTGGCAGTAGTGGCGCTCGCTGTATTGCAGTAGTTCGAGTAACGAAGATTTTTGTGAGGTAAGTGATTTGTGAAACATATAGATTAATGTTAGTCAGGGCCATTCTTTCGTAGGGATTTTTGGAAGTCAGATTGCGTTGCGCTAAAGATATTGTGTGTCAGTTTAAGCACATTCGTGTGTAATTGTTCAAAGAGGACCTTTCACATAGACCAGTCGTGTACAATTTTTCTAAGGGGACGTTTCAATAGCTATTCACCCGCAATAATGCGAAAAATGGCTCTTCACCCTCAATAATGAAAAGTGTGAGGGCATACACATCATGTGTACTAAAGCGACGGTAGCGCCATAACATGGATGTTGTACGATGACACTTCTGCCAGGCAAATAAGTGTGGAGTGCAGACTAATCATGCAGATGTGTAAGTCAGGCTAACATTTTTTCTCGCTTTCGGCCTGTTGGTCACATGTTTATATGAAACAATCGAGGCGCACTCCCAGCAATCTTTATCAAACGATTTTGCAGAACCTGCGCCTTAAAAGAAATTGATTTTTGGTTTTTAATAACTTTACATCTACATCTACATCTACATGACTACTCTGCAATTCACATTTAAGTGGTTGGCAGAGGGTTTATCGAACCACAATCATACTATCTCTCTACTATTCTACTCCCGAACAGCGAGCGGGAAAAACGAACACCTAAACCTTTCTGTTCGAGCTCTGATTTCTCTTATTTTATTTTGATGATCATTCCTACCTATGTAGGTTGGGCTCAACAAAATATTTTCGCATTCGGAAGAGAAAGTTGGTGACCGAAATTTCGTAAAAAGGTCTCGCCGCGACGAAAAACGTCTATGCTGTAATGACTTCCATCCCAACTCGTGTATCATATCTGCCACACTCTCTCCCCTATAACGCGATAATACAAAACGAGCTGCCCTTTTTTGCATCCTGTCGATGTGCTCCGTCAATCCCACATGGTAAGGATTCCACACCGCGCAGCAATATTCTAACAGAGGACGAACGAGTGTAGTGTAAGCTGTCTCTTTAGTGGACTTGTTGCATCTTCTAAGTGTCCTGCCAATGAAACGCAACCTTTGGCTCGCCTTCCCGACAATATTATCTATGTCGTCCTTCCAACTGCAGTTGTTCGTCATTTTAACACCCAGGTACTTAGTTGAATTGACAGCCTTGAGAATTATACTATTTATCGAGTAATCAAATTCCAACGGATTTCTTTTGGAACTCATGTGGATCATCTCACACTTTTCATTATTTAGCGTCAACTGCCACCTGACACACCATACAGCAATCTTTTATAAATCGCTTTGCAACTGATACTGGTCTTCGGATGACCTTACTAGACGGTAAATTACAGCATCATCTGCGAACAGTATAAGAGAACTGCTCAGATTGTCACCCAGGTCATTTATATAGATCAGGAACAGTAGAGGTCCCAGGACGCTTCCCTGGGGAACACCTGATATCACTTCAGTTTTACTCGATGATTTGCCGTCTATTACTACGAACTGCGACCTTCCTGACAGGAAATCACGAATCCAGTCGCACAACTGAGACGATACCCCATAGCTCTGCAGCTTGATTAGAAGTCGTTTGTGAGGAACGGTGTCAAAAGCTTTCCGGAAATCTAGAAATACGGAATCAACTTGAGAACCCCTGTCGATAGCGGCCATTACTTCGTGCGAATAAAGAGCTAGCTGCGTTGCACAAGAACGATGTTTTCTGAAGCCATGCTGATTACGTGTCAATAGATCGTTCCCTTCGAGGTGATTCATAATGTTTGAATACAGTATATGCTCCAAAACCCTACTGCAAACCGACGTCAATGATATAGGTCTGTAGTTAAATGGATTACTCCTACTACCCTTCTTGAACACTGGTGCGACCTGCGCAATTTTCCAATCTGTAGGTACAGATCTATCGGTGAGCGAGCGGTTGTATATGAGTGCTAAGTAGGGAGCTATAGTATCAGCGTAATCTGTAAGGAACCTAATCGGTATACAATCTGGACCTGAAGACTTGCCCGTATCAAGCGATTTGAGTTACTTCGCAACCCCTAAGGTATCTACTTCTAAGGAACTCATGCTAGCAGATGTTCGTGTTTCAAATTCTGGAATATTCCATTCGTCTTCCCTGGTGAAGGAATTTCGGAAAACTGCGTTCAATAACTCCACTTTAGCGGCACAGTCGTCGATAACAGTACCATCGGCACTGCGCAGCGAAGGTATTGACTGCGTCTTGCCGCTTGTGTGCTTTACATACGACCAGAATTTCTTCGGATTTTCTACCAAATTTCGAGACAATGTTTCGTTGTGGAACCTATTAAAGGCATCTCGCATCGAAGTACGTGCCAAATTTCGCGCGTCTGTAAATTTTAGCCCATCTTCGGGATTTCGCGTTCTTCTGAACTTCGCATGCTTTTTCCGTTGCCTCTGCAACAGCGTTCGGACCTTTTTTGTGTACCACGGGGGATCCGTTCCATCTCTTACCAATTTATGAGGTATGAATATCTCAATTGCTGTTGCTACTATATCTTTGAATTTGAGCCACATCTCGTCTACATTCGGATAGTCAGTTCAGAAGGAATGGAAATTGTCTTTTAGGAAGGCTTCTAGTGGCACTTTATCCGCTTTTTTAAATAAAATTATTTTGCGTTTGTTTCTGATGGATTTGGAAGAAATGGTATTGAGCCTAGCTACAATGACCTTGTGATCACTAATCCCTGTATCAGTCATGATGCTCTCTATCAGCTCTGGATTGTTTGTGGCCAAGAGGTCAAGTGTGTTTTTGCAACCATTTACAATTCCCGTGGGTTCGTGAACTAACTGCTCGAAATAATTTTCGGAGAATGCATTTAGGACAATCTCGGAAGACGTTTTCTGCCTACCACCGGTTTTGAACAAGTATTTTTGCCAACATACCGAGGGTAGGTTGAAGTCCCCACCAACTATAACCGTATGAGTGGGGTATTTATTTGTTACGAGACTCAAACTTTCTCTGAACTGTTCCGCAACTGTATCATCGGAGTCTGGGGGTCGGTAGAAGGAGCCAATTATTAACTTAATTCGGCTGTTAAGTATAACCTCCACCCACACCAATTAGCACGAAGTATCTACTTCGACTTCACTACAAGATAAACCACTACTGACAGACACAAACACTCCACCACCAATTCTGCCTAATCTATCTTTCCTGAACACCGTGTGAGACTTCGTAAAAATTTCTGCAGAACTTATTTCAGGCTTTAGCCAGCTTTCTGTACCTATAACGATATCAGCTTCTGTGCTTTCTATTAGCGCTTGAAGCTCAGGGACTTTTCCAGCGCAACTACAACAATTTACAACTATAATTCCGACTGTTCCTTGATCCGAGCACGTCCTGTAATTGCCAAGCACCCTTTGACATTGCAGCCCATCACGCACTTTCCCGAGGCCTTCTAACCTAAAAAACCGCCCAGTCCACGCCACACAGCCTCCGCTACCCGTGTAGCCGCCAGCTGAGTGTAGTGAACTCCTGACCTATTCAGCAGAACCCGAAACCCCACAACCCTATGGCGCAAGTCAAGGAATCTGCAGCCAATACGGTCGCAAAACCGTCTGAGCCTCTGATTCAGACCCTCCACCCGGCTCTGCAGCATTATGACGACGTGCCCGTGATTTCGTTAATGATCATAATTATTCTGAGGTTTGCAATAAGATGAGATACTACGCGAAATTAGAAAAGGTTTGCAAAGTAAAATGGGGGTCACTATGATTTCACATTTGATGTATACTACTTAATACGTTGTTATTTACAAAATTTAGCTGCTGTTGTTGTTGTTGTTGTTGTTGACTTCAGTCCTGAGACTGGTTTGATGCAGCTCTCCATGCTACTCTATCCTTTGCAAGCTTCTTTATCTCCCAGTACCTACTGCAACCTACATCCTTCTGAATCTGCTTAGTGTATTCATCTCTTCGTCTCCCTCTACAATTTTTACCCTCCACACTGCCCTCCAATACTAAATTGGTGATCCCTTGATGCCTCAAAACATGTCCTACCAACCGATCCCTTCTTCTAGTCAAGTTGTGCCACAAACTTCTCTTCTCCCCAATCCTATTCAATACCTCCTCATTAGTTACGTGATCTACCCATCTAATCTTCAGCATTCTTCTGTAGCACCACATTTCGAAAGCTTCTATTCTCTTCTTGTCCAAACTATTTATCGTCCATATTTCACTTCCATACATGGCTACACTCCAAACAAATACTTTCAGAAATGACTTCCTGACACTTAAATCTATACTCGATGTTAACAAATTTCTCTTCTTCAGAAACTCTTTCCTTGCATTCCCAGTCTACATTTTATATCCGCTCTACTTCGACCATCATCAGCAAATAGCAAAACTCCTTTACTACTTTAAGTGTCTCATTTCCTAATCTAATTCCCTCAGCAGCACCCGACTTAATTCGACTACATCCATTATTCTCGTTTTGCTTTTGTTGATGTTCATCTTATATCTTCCTATCAAGACACTGTCCATTCTGTTCAACTGCTCTTGCAAGTCCTTTGCTGTCTCTGACAGAATTACAATGTCATTGGCGAACCTCAAAGTTTTTATTTCTTCTCCATGGATTTTAATACCTACTCCGAATTTTTCTTATGTTTCCTTTACTGCTTGCTCAATATACAGATTGAATAACATCAGGGAGAGGCTGCAACCCTGTCTTATTCCCTTCCCGACCACTGCTTCCCTTTCATGTCCCTCGACTCTTATAACTGCCATCTGGTTTCTGTACAAATTGCATATAGCCTTTCGCTCCCTGTACTTTACCCCTGCCACCTTTAGAATTTGAAAGAAAGTATTCCAGTCAACATTGTCAAAAGCTTTCTCTAAGTCTACAAATGCTAGAAATGTAGGTTTGCCTTTCCTTAATCTAGCTTCTAGGATAAGTCGTAAGGTCAGTATTGCCTCACATGTTCCAGTATTTCTAAGGAATCCAAACTGATCTTCCCCGACGTCGGCTTCTACTAGTTTTTTCATTCTTCTGTAAAGAATTCGAGTTAATAATTTGCAGCTGTGGCTTATTAAACTGATAGTTCCGTAATTTTCACATCTGTCAACACCTGCTTTCTTTGGGATTGCAATTATTATATTCTTCTTGAAGTCTGAGGGTATTTCGCCTGTTTCATACATCTTGCTCACCAGATGGTACAGTTTCGTCAGGACTGGCTCTCCCAAGGCCGTCAGTAGTTCCAATGGAATGTTGTCTACTCCGGGGTCCTTGTTTCGACTCAGGTCTTTCTGTGCTCTGTCAAACTCTTCACGCAGTATCGTATCTCCCATTTCATCTTCATCTACATCCTCTTCCATTTCCATAATATTGTCCTGAAGTACATCGCCCTTGTATAGACCCTCTATATACTCCTTCCACCTTTCTGCTTTCCCTTCTTTGCTTAGAACTGGGTTTCCATCTGAGCTCTTGATATTCATACAAGTGGTCCTCTTTTCTCCAAAGGTCTCTTTAATTTTCCTGTGGGCAGTACCTGTCTTACCCCTAGTGAGATAAGCCTTTACATCCTTGCATTTGTCCTCTAGTCATCCCTGCTTAGCCATTTTGCACTTCCTGTCGATCTCATTTTTGAGACGTCTCTATTCCTTTTTGCCTGCTTCATTTACTGCATTTTAATATTTTCTCCTTTCATCAATTAAATTCAATATTTCTTCTGTTACCCAAGGATTTCTACTAGCCCTCGACTTTTACCTACTTGATCCTCTGCTGCCTTCACTAATTCATCCCTCAAAGCTACCCATCCTTCTTCTACTGTATTTCTTTCCTCTGTTTCTGTCAATTGTTGCCTTATGCTCTCCCTGAAACTCTGTACAACCTCTGGTTCTTTCAGTTTATCCAGGTCCCATTTCCTTAAATTCCCACCTTATTGCAGTTTCTTCAGTTTTAATCTACAGTTAATAACCAGTAGATTGTGATCAGAGTCCACATCTGCCCCTGGATATGTCTTACAATTTAAAACCTAGTTCCTAAATCTCTGTCTTACCATTATATAGTCTATCTGATACCTTTTAGTATCTCCAGGGTTCTTCCATGTATACAACCTCCTTTCATGATTCTGAAACCAAGTGTTAGCTATGATTAAGTTGTGCTCTGTGCAGAATTCTACCAGGCGGCTTCCTCTTTCATTTCTTAGCCCCAATCCATATTCACCTACTACGTTTCCTTCTCTCCCTTTTCCTACACTCGAATTCCTGTCAGCCATGACTATTAAATTTTCGTCTCCCTTCACTATCTGAATAATTTCTTTTATTTCATCATACATTTCTTCAATGTCTTCGTCATCTGCAGAGCTAGTTGGCATATAAACTTGTACTACTGTGGTAGGTGTGGGCTTCGTATCTATCTTGGCCATAATAATGCGTTCACTATGCTGTTTGTAGTAGCTTACCCGCATTCCTATTTTCCTATTCATTATTAAACCTACTCCTGCATTACCCCTATTTGATTTTGTGTTTATAGCCCTGTAGTCACCTGACCTAAAGTCTTGTTCCTCCTGCCACCGAACTTTACTAATTCCCACTATATCTAACTTTAACCTATCCATTTTCCTTTTTAAATTTTCTAACCTACCTGCCCGATTAAGGGATCTGACATTCCACGTTCCGATCCGTAGAACGCCAGTTTTCTTTCTCCTGATAACGGCATCCTCTTGAGTAGTCCCCGCCCGGAGATCCGAATGGGGGACTATTTTACCTCCGGAATATTTTACCCAAGAGGACGCCATCATCATTTAATCATACAGTAAAGCTGCATGCCCTCGGGAAAAATTACGGCTGTAGTTTCCCCCCTTGCTTTCAGCCGTTCGCAGTACCAGTACAGCAAGGCCGTTTTGGTTATTGTTAAAAGGCCAGATCAGTCAATCATCCAGACTGTTGCCCTTGCAACTACTGAAAAGGCTGCTGACCCTCTTCAGGAACTACACGTTTGTCTGGCCTCTCAACAGATACCCCTCCATTGTGGTTGTACCTACGGTACGGCTATCTGTATCGCTGAGGCACGCAAGCCTCCCCACCAACGACAAGGTCCATGGCTCATGGGAGGGGGGGGGGAATTTAGAAATTATATTGAATTTTTTTTTGGTTTGGGTGGAGGCCTCTACCTGTCACCAATCTTGAGAAACATGATCTTACGCAGCACACTCATTTGCAATCGCACATGCCAGCGATAAAACTTGAACGAAATCTACAGTTTGAGATATTGAAACTAGATTGTGGCAAATGACACGACACAAAGAGGAGAATATTTTGTCACATGGTCCGTACTCAAAAATTTATTATCTCCCATGTTATTCCACAAACCACAGACTTTTTCGATGAAAGAATGTAGTTTTTAAGGGCCACGGATAGCTGGCGAAAGGAGACATGGTGCACGTTTTCTCTCTATTTTTGTACCGAGGATGTGCTTTTTGATAAGCTATTGGTCTTACTTCTCCTCACTTTCGCACTTAATAAAACAATGTTTCAGAATTCTCTTGCAGTTTCATCTGCACAACATGTTACTTAAGTAACAGTGTCTAAAATAAGGAGAAAAAAATGTGTTTAGTGTTCTATCGCCGTCACGCCACCACTGTTCACGTGTACCGTCGCCGTCATCCGTGTTATGTGCACAGTGTCAACTAGTGTTCGTGATGTTTCTCGTCTAGCGTGAACGGCTCCATGTTTTTTGCTTTTTAGTGTCTTCATTTTTGCCCGCCGTTATGATTGTCTTCTCTGTGCCTCCTTTATGTAATACTTATTGTCAAACTCAAGGCTGAAGAGCGGTGTACTCTGCTGCTGACAGCCTGCCTTTGTATAAGGTGATGAAAATAACAATAAAGAAAAAAAAAAAACTCCGCTGTACTTTGGATAAACAAGCAAATTTTAACATGGCAACATTAGAAATGTGCGTTTTAATGAAAATTCGCCAATCATGTTAATGTCTGAAAGTTTCAACTGGTAACAAGTCATGCGAAAATAAATCGCTGATTTAGGTGCATATTAAGCGTTATTCTTTTCATATACTAAACAAATTAGAGATGACAGTAGACTTTTTTGGTCACCTTACGAGTGTGGGAGTGGAGGGTCTCCACTTAAAATTTACAAAAAACGAGAGCATCTGCTTCAGCTTAAAACGGCCTTCCCCTCCAGCGCTCGGCGTCTCTCCTACAGCGCGCTGACCGCCTGCCCTCAACCCCAGTCTCTATCGCTTCCCCCATGTTTGCTTGAACCACTGCACGTCTGCTGACCAAGTTATTCTGTTCGCACTCTACCAAGCCGATAATCCATTATTTACACTCATATGGGATATATTGATTAAAATTTAATCCTCATGTGACCGGATTTTCAGTACAGAAAAAGCCATTCTGACAGATGATCGACGAGGAAATATATGAATAAATTATGATTATTCGGTAGATCTAACGGAACTGATAATTTCCAAGTTTAAATTGCAATACAGCATTCCCGAAGGACGTAGAGTAGTGTCTATCGGACTTTGGGGAAGATCGACTCACTGCCATGATTGACATTGCAACATCATATTGACATGTTGGGTGTGAATCAATGACATGTAGCATGAATGGCGACCACATGAACCCAACACAGCACTGTGGCAAAATAATAGGTACTGCTCCATCCAGATGAACAACAGATGATCGTAGAAATGTTGCAGTGGCTCTGACGAACGACTGATGAGAGTGTAAGTAGGCTGTTTAGGTTTTTTATTGGTAACGCCGCCGCCACGAAGCGCTCTGTATAAAAATCACTGGCTGTGCCGTGTGCAGTCTGTGGCTGGTTTGAATTGTTGTCTGCCATTGTAGTGTTGGGCAGCGGCAGCTGGATGTGAACAGCGCGTAGCGTTGCACAGTTGTAGGTGAGCCGCCAGCAGTGGTGGACGTGGGGAGAGAGATGGCGGAGTTTTGAAATTTGTAAGAATTGGTGTCATGAACTGATATATATATTATGACTATTAAGGTAAATGCAATGTTTGTTCTCTATTAAAATCTTTCTGCGTACAAGGAAGAGTAAAGGTTTACACCACATTTCACATGTAAAACCGTTAATTGAAAGATAATCTGCTTTTTAACTTTGTCTTTGCCATAAAACATTTCACTTCACATTTCTAGTATGCTTTGTCACACTGAGAAACTGTTAACATGCAACAATGTTTGAAGTTTACTATCCAGTCTAGAACCTACGGAACATATTTAGGCAGTATTTACGAGTGCATTGTTATAGTGAACAGACATCACAGTGTTATTGCGTGTGTACATTCATGCTTGTTAGTCGCCCGATTACGTAATGACTATAAGGCTCACATACTTAGAACATTTACCAGTATTGCCAATGATATTTTAATGCAACATTTTGGTTTAGTTGAAAAGACATTCTTTATTTGAAGTACTTTCTGTGAGATTAAAGATGACTTAGCATTTGGTTTCTTTGACAGCTACACGATTATATCACGACGCTACTAATGAGTGACAATTTACAATGTTGCATTTGCGGTTTATCTGTTTTATATCTGCACAGTTTTTCTGAGTTCTTCTGCAAAGTAAAACATGTTTTAGTGGTAACTTTTGTGGTATAGCTACAATTACACAGCCTTTTCCTTCGCACAGCAATACGTTACAGCACAGTACTTTCTTCATCACGGCAATAAGCGTAATAACTAAGATATCTATACGCAAAGCAATTCATTTCGTTTATTACGAGGTAAGTACATTGACTTCAGCAGAACTTTGCTTACAGAGGACGATAACTACGACACTTCCACATAATTATCTTACAACAAGACGCACAGTTTATCGCTACATTACACGTATTTGAGTGATTAATTTTGTATTTAAAACATTTATTTTTAAAGATATTTGAAATACAATGATACAAAGGTTTTCCGTGATACATTTCATTCCATTGCTGTAACCTGTAACATCTGAGGATACAATTACATTAATCCTCAGGGGGGTACACGCTTACTTTGTGTACCATGTGTGTGGCAAGCACAAGGAGCCCTAGCTAATATGGTATTTGCTTATACAACTTTACACATCGGCACCATATTTCTCTAACACATAAATTACACAGCTATCTGATTATTTAACTGAGAGAAATAAACATTTATTATACTACATCAGTGACAGATGTTTACGTATTTACACCGTTGGATAACTTCACACTTATGAAATTGTATTTTGTCTGTACTTTGTGAAATGTTCTTATTTTTCGGAACCATTGTGATACTATGAGAGCTTTGAATGGTGTATTTGGTATGGGATCATTTTTAAAGTACGTTTGAGGTAGATGACTTTATTGAAATGAGCAGAGAATATTTTTTAGGTTTTGAAGTTATTGCAGAAAGCTACGATGATTTTGAGATTTAGCTGAGTTTTTATGATGTTATTATGACGATGACAATGTGTATTATGCTGTTGTGGTATGTTTATGATCAATAAGCTGATGGTATAAGAGTTATTTGATTATGCTACGTATCTTTGTGATGAAATATTGAAGAAGTGTCGACGAATAATGTAAGGAATAATGAGTAGTGGTTAGGGAATCTGGTTTATGAAAAAGGTGGTTGGAAACCAAGAATCGTACTTTAAGAGTTATGAAATGTATGTAAATGTGTGAATGTATTACAATGCCGACGAAAATTTTTTGGACACTGTTATATCAATAGGATTTTGTTTCTACTGATGTGTAACGCAAATTCTTGACCTGTGAAATATTTTTATATGAGACTGCCACTGTAGCGGAAACTGGTGTCGTAAATATTTCGATAAGACAGTTAAGTGACCACCTGCACGTAATGCGTCGTGGGCACCCAGCTGCGCGACAACCACCTGACAAAAGAAAGCCATTAGTGTGTGCCTTTCAGAGGCACAGTTGAAAAAAAAAGGAGGCCATTATCCTCGCTATTGACATTGGAGAAAGCACCGCAAATACGACACGCTCATTACTTGGAAACATTCTTACATCTGCACACCTGATAATGACAAGCGTCTTTCTACGAGAGTTGAGAGAATTTGTACTAACTTATGAAATGTCACATGACTATTGAATAATATTTTTATGCTTTGCCTTTCATAGTTGCTTATTTCATTTGATATCTGGTTTCCATCTTGGTTGCAGCATTGGTTTTATAAAATAAAATTAAATGAATTTGCTAATGTAAACACTTTCTGTGAACAGATCTATTAAATAATTATTTCATAATCCACATTCTTCGAAAAAAGGAGCTCTTGGAATGGAAAGAGCAATAAGAAGCGACTAATAACAGTAACTGTATATATAATTTTCTTTTCAAATACTTGGTAATCTGTTGTAGCATTAGTTTCTGTGGTGCACCACTTTAATTGCATAGACATTAAGATGTGAATAGACATTCTCCTTATCTGCATTGTTGTCTTTAGTGTACTATTTTTTCTGCTTGTGGGTTTGTCATGTTTAGGTATAAGTTATAGCATTTGCTGCGGCTGTTTGCCATTCATAGTGCTACTGAATGTCACTTTGTATTACTAGGTTAAGCCAATTTTATTACTGATTTATTTTTCTTGTTTGCTGCGCATTGCCTTATATTAGTTGTAATATTGCTGCCTTTTTTGGCAATTTCCATTTTTTTATCATTGTTGTTTGTGTAAATTGTTTTGTGCTGCTGCATTGCCTCGTCCCTTAGTTAATCATCTGAGCTCAGTAGATTTAAGTTAGCTTAAGTGGGGGTAGAATACATAAGAAACTAACTATGATGAATTGGAAGAAATGCATTGAGAAACTATAAGAAAATGGTTTGGCCAAAAAAGTAGTGTATCGTGGAGAAAAACTATTTTTGAAAGAGGATGTGAGCATTATACAGAAAGCAGGCTTCGATATGACTTTTTGGAAATAATGAAGAATGAAGGGAGATCTGCGAGAAGTAAAGAAAGTTTTGTTTGCAAAATACTGCAGTAAAACGAACCCTGTCCTTTGTTAGTGTCATCCCACTATGTGTTTGTGTACCCTTGTGTATTTGTTTTCTTCCTGTCTCTGTGTACTGTTTCATGGAATTTCTTCTCTTATAATACTAAGCTACATTCACTATGATGAGGAATATTGTTATCCTCAAATATAATTTGCATTAATAACATGTTATTTACTTCGTAAAGATGTTTACACATTATTTATTCTGTTTTGTTCTAATGCTCATGTGTGAAGTTAATGTTTCAAAAGTTCTTCTGATCTTTTATGTATGTACTTATAATTTTTGTAACACTGATGTATTTGCTTTTTCGATTCTTTTGTAAAGCCTGTACTACTGCAAATGTTATCTGTATTGTTATGTTCTTTAAAAATGTATTTTGTACCTTTGTTATTGTATTCTTATGTTATAAAATTGAAATTGACACCAGTTCATCAAATTAAGTAACATGTAAATTACATTTCACTGCACACGTTTCTGTTGGTCATAGTATATGGACAATATGTGAGAAGTAGGGACTGATAGTGTTTTCACGTGTGTTAATAATTCAGTAAGGGACTAGATAACAGCATCGCTGGTTCTAAGGACATTTCAAAAACAATTTTTGTGAGTGCACAAGTGGTGGTTATGGACTTGCTATATTATCCGCAAGACTCTTCAATGGTGATTGTGCGCCTGCACAGTCAAACAGATGGCTGCTGGCCATCTCTACAAGGACTACAGTGGTCTACACCTTTGATGACCCACCAATACCGTCATCTCTACAAGGACTACAGTGGGTCTACACCTTTGATGACCCACCAATACCATTATTTCTACAATGTCTACAGTGGCCCACCAATACCGTAATCTCTACCAGGACTACAAGGGGTCTACTCTGTGATGACCTACCTACCAATATTCTTCAAAACTTCGACTGACTCTGCTGTGGGTTTGCTCTGTTGTGGCCCATTACCTGTCTGCATGTCAAGAGTCAGCACTGTCTTTCCGTTGGAAGGACAACACTACTTCTTCAAGACTGCATGGAAATCCACTACTTCCGAGTGCATTTTCTTTTACTACTCAGACTTTGAGAAAAACACTGCAATTTTACTTTGATGAATGATCAGGACTGTCTTTATGCACCGTGAGAAAATTTTAGCTTTTGTCCAACATTGTATCGATAAGTATGTGCATTTCATTTCTTTGTTATTGTAATTATGAAAAAAAATTTGAAATCTGTATCGGCCACTGCCCAAAACAATTTGTAAATTTATTTGTGGTGAGCATGGGGGCTATGTAAGTAGGCGGTTTAGGTTTTTTTATTGGTAACACCGCCGCCACGAAGCGCTCTGTATAAAGACCACTGGCTGTGCCGTGTGCATTCTGTGGCTGGTTTGCATTGTTGTCTGCCATTGTAGTGTTGGGCAGCGGCAGCTGGATGTGAACAGCGCGTAGCGTTGCGCAGTTGTAGGTGAGCCGCCAGCAGTGGTGGACGTGGGGAGAGAGATGGCGGAGTTTTGAAATTTGTAAGAATTGGTGTCATGAACTGATATATATATTATGACTATTAAGGTAAATGCAATGTTTGTTCTCTATTAAAATCTTTCATTTGCTAACTATGCATATCAGTAGTTAGTGCCTTCCGTAGTTTGAATCTGTTATTTAGCTGGCAGCAGTGGCACTCGCTGTATTGCAGTAGCTTGAGTAACGAAGATTTTTGTGAGGTAAGTGATTTATGAAACGTATAGGTTAATGTTAGTCAGGGCCATTCTTTCGTAGGGATTTTTGGAAGTCAGATTGCGTTGCGCTAAAAATAGTGTGTGTCAGTTTAAGCACAGTCTTATACAATTTTTCTAATGGGACGTTTCAAGAGGAACTGAAATCCGGCCAGGAATTACATTGTAGTCATTTACCATTGGAAAAAGATTATTGCACACCGGGTTGCAATTTTGAGTCCTCTTGCCCCGTTTACCACTGATACCATACCACAGACAACACAGACCTTCATAGCCTAGAGTCAGCGCCGGCTGTACCATTAGGTGGCATTCTGTGGTGTTCAGCGATAAGTCTCTCATCTGTTTTGGCGATCAGATCGACACCAAATGTCTGCAGACGATCTAGTGAAAGGTCAAAGGAAGCAGCAGTTCTACAGATATCACGGGATATTGGTGTGTGGAGCTATGGGATATGACAACAGGACCGATTTAATATTGTTGAAGGGAAGCTGAATGCTCACCAGTAGTTCGCGAGAGTGGTAGATGTCGTGTCCTTTATGATAAGGATGCCAAAGGAGTATTCCCGCAGGATAATCCAAGGCCTCACAGCATTTTGCATCGCAAACACCTTGGGGAACGTATGGATCTTTGACTGATCTGCCATATCTACTGATTTGTCACCCATAGGGCAAGTCTGCGATGCGAGGGGAAGACGTACATACATTTATACCAGGGTACAGCAAGTAACCTTCACATACTGACATGGCATGTACGACTCACATTCAGTAATTAAACAGAGAAAAAATTATGTAGAAATGAAACAGTCTATGGGAGGAAGGCTGTACTTCCATGAAATCAAGTTGGCATCACTGTGATGAGCTAAGAAAAACTGACAGATGAAAATTGTTTTAATTATAACTTCAGCTGCTGTGAATAAAATTGTGTATACGTGCGCTCCAGAATCACAACTAATACTGATGTTGATGACGAACAACAGCGTCAAATGGAATTAAAGTTTCATTGCATTGGAAATTTCCACAATAGGTAAACAACGTCCAATGATCCGATTTTATTCTGAAGATGATAAACTGATAAAATCTTTTCTCGAATGATTTTACAGTGCACTGAAAATTGTGTAAACCGTAGAAATTTTTATAAGGGGATAGAACAGTTCAAAACCGGTCGAACGTTTGAAACTCAGTGATTGACGACGAACGTCCTCGCCGGACAGTTGAAGTGTCAACTCCTTCGCTTCATAGTGCTTTAAGCACTATGGGGATTAACATCTGAGGTCATCAATTGCCTAGACTTAGAACTACTCAAAAGTAAGTAACCTAAGGACATCAAATACATCCATGCCTGAGGCAGGATTCGAACCTGCGACCGTAGCAGCAGCACGGATCCGGGCCGAGCGGCGCCTAGAACCGATCGGTCACAGCGGCCGGCTCCTTCGCTTGAAACTTGTATTGACGGCATTATTCGTGAAGAACGTCGTCTTACAGTTGAAGTAGTAACAGAAACAATTGTAGTAAGAGTTGGTACAGCTTACGTTATCAGTAAAAAGCTGAAAAACAGCAGAACAAGCGGAAGATGTGTCCTGAAAGAGTTAAAGGAAATAATACGCGAAGTGTGTACAAAATTGTAAGCACACAACGAAAGAGAAGGTGACCCTTTTCTAAACAGTATTATAACGTGTGTTGAAACTTTGTCGAGTCTAGAAGATATTACGTGGAAAACAGTTTAAGAACCACGAGGAGGTCAAAGTATTTCTGGCAAAGTGGCTCAAACAAAGAGTTCTTTGCGTCAAGTATAAAAAAGAAACTAGTTCACTGTCGGGACAGTTGCATTAATATTGGTGGGGACTGTGTTGGGAAGTAGTAAAAGTCTTATTTTGTAAAAATACATTTTTTCTAGATGAACTTGCGTCTTGTTTCATTGTATGTGCCTCGTATTTCATATATGCCAAGGGATTCATGAAGATGACAATTGGAGGCCGTTTGCTTCTCTACTGCAACTAATAAAATTGTGTTTTCGTGCCCTCTAATACTGATGTTGATGACGAACATCAGTTCCCAATGGAATGAAAGTTTTATCATTTAATATTCTTTACGTGACAAACATCGGAGTGATGCCACGTGGTGTAACACAATCCATTTTCGTCGTTGTATAACACGACATCCTTTTGTCTCGAAACACTTCGTAGCTCAAGTCAGCGGGTTAAGAATAAACCAGTGTTTCTCCTCGTTATTATCCCGGCGTCCTTACATGTCAGCGCTGTGAGCTAACAATGGAGCGCCTTTCGGTAGGCAGCGGTAGCCAGCTTCGGCGCTGGAGTTTATAATTTTCGTAACGAAGGCCAGTCGGCGGCGCGGCACGGATGGATGGATGGCTGCATAGACGGGCGGCTGTCTGGATGTTGCCAGTCGGCCCTTAATTGCTTTCTTGCTCTCTTCCTGCATGGTAATTGGCGTGGCCAGGAGTCATTAGGCGGCGCAGCTGGTGCGCCAGGAAGCAGGACCGACCCCGCGGCACAAATACCGTATCTATACATAAGAGCGGCCCGGGGCAGAGCTGCCTCCGATTCCTGTGCCCCTTCCCCTGCCCCCCCCCCCCCCCCCCCAGCGCCCCGCCAGCGCGTCCACGACAAGAGGATGCAATTAAGTACAACTTTCCATTTCCAAATTGGCAATTTGTATTACTGGCGCTGGCGGGCCATCGGCCGGGGCCGGAGGAGGAAGCCGCCCCCGCCGCCGCCCCCACTGCTCGTAACGAGCTGCCGGAGCGACCGCCCCCCGCTGCACCGCTGAGGAGCGCCACCCCCAGCCTGGCGCGGTTCGGTTCGTTGCCTGTCGCGAGGCTGCGCTCCTCCAGCGCTTTTCTTAATAGCGGAGGGGCTACGTACTGCTGACTTGTCTCACGTCCTATTGCAATCAGCGAAGGCTGTCTACAGTTTATCATGGTACAACAAATAAACTGTATAATTTGCAGATAAACAAAGCAAAAGATCTACATACATATGTTACAGTGAAACACCGAAATCTGGAGAATGTCGACTTTCACCCGTGAATGTCAACATTCACAAAGTAAGGAAGATTTTTGTGAGGTAAGTGATTCATGAAAGGTATAGGTTATTGTCAGTCAGGGCCACTCTTTTGTACAGATTATTGAACGCCAGATTGCGTTGCCCTAAAAATTTTGTGTGTCAGTTTAGTGTTGATCAGAATAAGTAAAGAGAGAAATGTGTGAGTACGTTCGGTTCTGCTCAGCTGTTTGAAAATCAAATAACGTAAGAGGTTTATCAGCACAGTAATTCATAAATTTTTCTAAGGGGACGTTTCACAATACAGAGAATCGTTCTGTTATTCAGTAGTGACCTGGAACCGAATTATGTTTTTCTGAGTTCTAAATCAGATACTGAACTTTTTGAATCTCTATTATAGGAAAAAAGCAAGTAATTCACGAAGAAATTAAAGAATTCGGAATAATAGATGAGCGGAATGGTTTGAAATAGGTTAAAAATTTGCAGTGAAGTTACGTTATGTAGGACTGACAGTAAACGATTGCCACCGGAAAACTAATGGGACTGACACGAATGTTTTAGGTACAGATATATTTTATAACAAACCAAAAAGCGATTGCAAGAAAAGTAAATTTAATTTGTACGTTTTACTAAGCTATTCGAAAGTGCCACGGTCGGTGGTGATTGAATTCGATATTAACCACCGAAATGTGAACAGTTTCTACAAAGAAATGACAGACAACGAAACGGCAAATGGGTGCAAATCAGCTAGCGAAAAATAAAAGAAAATAAGGTAAGAAAATAATTCAACAGAAGTAATCGATGTACAGGTACGATGTCTGGAATTGCTTAGGTCTATTTTAATACAACATGTTGCGGCCGCTTCGTTGTTTTAATATTCTAAGCTCATCAGGTGCCGTTTTTTAAAGACTGTTTAACAGATTCTGTAAAATATTAGGAGTTTGTATTTAATACATGAAAGTCTGTTTTATTTCATTTTTTAAGGATCTGAATTTTAAGAACAGGATGGTAAGGAAGGCTCCAATTCACTTGCATCCATTCAGAATTGTTTAAGCAAAGTGCACACCAAATGAATTCAGAGGCCGTTGCCGCTTTGCTTTCCTATCCTTTCCTGACTGAGCCTGTGTTCTAAACGAAATGATTCGAAGTGGAGGCTGCAATACCACATCTCTAGTTCAGGCACTGATGTAATGCATAACTATGCGTCAGACAACGCAGTAAGGTTCGATGTAATTTTATGTGAGTTTTGTACATCGGAAAAAAATTGAGTTACAACTACGAAATATCCACCGTAATATCCATCATGAAATAAACGTTCTGCTATCGTCACGTAAACTGCTATCGTCAAGAAGATACGTAGCTCCAGTGAAGAGTTCGACACAAAGCTGCAAGTATATTTATGTATCAGCAGATAACCCAAAGTGTTTTTTCGAAAAAGAAATTTAACTATATTCCTCTGAAAGAGAATATACAGAGCATAGTAAAAGACCTCCTGTTGTGATGCAGACAGCGAAACATGTTACGGGGTACAAACTAAAAAAACCATTTTGTTTCTTACAATAGTGTGAGCTAGTGTTCGCAGAAAAAACTATAAAGCACAAACCGACCTTACTGTACACATTTATGAATATGTAACTCTGACTTCAGTCCCTGATGCATGTGAGAAACAGAATACTGTTTTGGACGGAGTTGTAATATTTAATCGATTTACTGGTGTTTTTCCTGTGCCGTAAATATTAAATATAAATGTGTACTGTATATTGTCGTACTCACTACAGCCATAAAGCTTTTTTTGCGGTACTCAGTAGATTTTATTTCCGATAAATAGTTCAAGTTCTTCTTGCGAGAATCTTTCCTATCTATCACTGATAAGTACACAGATTATATTCGGCGCTGCAGTCTCCGCTTAAGTTACTTAGTTAAAGTGTGTCTTCTAATATTAGCAACGATTTGTTTATGATAAACTATTTTTTACTTCATATTGTGTGTTGTGATGTCCATTATCACTGTATAATTGGTTTCGTGCGATACTCATGTCGTTTTACTTCCAAAAAATGTTTCTCTCATTTATATGTGATACATCATAATAGTTATAGTTGGAATTACGTTTTCCCGCCATAGTAAATGCTCCTGATTAAAATTGTCTGTGTTGATTATGTTGAAAATATCGCCAGTGTTGTTATAGTCGACATATTGTTAACATTTTTTTTTCCTTTTGACACTTTTTTTCCAGACGCTAAAGGTATCATTGGTTTTGTAATCTCCTGGATCCGTTTCAGTAATATAAAGCACACTCCCGAATATTCGTGGGCAATATTCCCACTATCTTCACAGAATAATACTGTCCCCGTATGACGCGATGAAAAAGACTGTTAAGGCGACGGTATTTTCAAATTATCGCCGCGACAGGAAATATATTTCCCCTTAATACGCAGTAGAGATTAACAAATAATTTGTTTCGCAGTCAGTGAGACAAAAACCAAGAATGTCGTACAGAAATACATTCCAAATATAACCAAGAAGTGACGCCGCAACTGCCAACACCATTATACCAGCCGACGGTTGTAGTGCAAATTCCTCTCGACACAGGAACTGTGTGCTACAAAATGTTATGAATCTGTAGATACGATGGATGTTTCTAATAAAAAGTTCTAATTTAAATAAAACGAAATACTATATTAACACTGAAAGCAATCTTTACATACGATAGATGTCAGCTAGTTTTCTAATAATTACTACTTCACTACCAGTTCACTCCACTCAATCGCGCTAGGAACGCACAACTGAGTACACCAAATGTGATATTCAAAAATTCATTTATTAATACTTTTCCAGGAGATCTATGTATTATTCAGAAACTTTAACTGTTTTCTTTACATTAAACACGGAAAGCACAGTCAAATTAAGTACTGACTTACAACAATATTTATATGAATTCCGAACTACCTTCAGTTGTTTTCTCGCGGCGGAATAAGAGTGTATGGCTTGAGAATAGCTGACTCATTAATATTCACGCAAGAAGAACTTAAAATGTACTGACAAGGAGAGATACTCAGCGGTGCGATCGAATTTTTTGAAACTATCTATACAGAGATATATATTAAGATCTGAGGTGTCACACACTTCAGCAATTCACCCTGGTGGCCCTTGTTTGCCAGTACTATAGTTTTTATTTCTATTCCTTTGTCACATCATTTTAATCACTGTACGAAACTTTTAACTTTTTTTCATTTTTATTTCTATCATTATTTTTCCAATTGGTATATTTGTGAGTATGAATATAATTATATTTATCTTTTGTAATGTTCAATTAGTTGAAAATTCAGATCCAACAGTTACAAAACAAAGGACGAAATAATCCATTTATATTTGTGCAGTGGTGTGTAAAATGTATTTATATTACACATGTGCTATTTCTTTTACATGTTAATCGTCATACAAACATTTAAAACATCACCAAAACACCTACTGCACTATGGATACAATAACGCAGATGAAAATTTAAATAATAGACTGGTTTATAAGTAAAACTAAATTCAAGGAAAACGAGAAATAGATACAATTAAATGAATAATGTGGACGAAAAAACAGGGTGGCAAAGTAAATAAATTAAATCGAAATTAAAACCTAAAATTAATTAAAAACGTATGATCAAAGATGTCAGGCGGAGAAAGAATGATAGGAAGAAAAATGAGAGCAAACGAAGAAGTTTATATTATGATTAAAATTATGTGAGAAGGGAATGGAATTAAAAAATTACATTCAAACCAATTAATTGAATAAAATGATGACAGAAGTAATTTCGATAACGATTTAAAAATGAAAAGATCTTGTGTGCCTCATGAGATTAGAACCGACAATCTCCTGTACGCAAAGCTGTTATCCTGTCCATTACACGACACAACTAGATTAAACAAGACACATTTCTTAATGCTATTGAGCATCACATAAAATTCTGAATGGCGTAACTCACTGTATAGATAGTTTCAAAACTCAATCGCAGCCCTGGGGTCCTCTCATTGAGAGTACCGTAAAAAAGTTCTATAGCTGTAGTGGGTCCGAAAATCCACAGCACAAATTCATAGTTAATATTTAAGATAAAAAAACAACTAGTAAATAGGCTAAATATTACAATTCTCTCCAAAATGGTATTTTGTTTCTCACATGCATCAGGGATTGAAGATAGTATCCTAAGTTTTGCTATATAGTTTATTTCGGGACACTAGCTCACACTATTTTAAGGAATAATATGTTCTTCATTTTTTATAAAGTTTGCACCCGGTAACCTGTGTCGTTGTCTTCATCCCAACAGTAGGTTTTTTAGTATACTCTATTTGTTCTATTTCAGATGCATGTAGTTAAATGTCTTTTTCGGAAAAACGCGTTCGTTTATCTCCTGATACACACATATGTACTCTTCGCTGGAGCTACATAGCTGCAGTTTATTTGAGCATAGTAGAACGTTATTTTACGGCAGATATGGTCTTTCTTAAGTCATAATATTTTGTACCACTTCTGTCTTTTACATTAAGATTACAGATGGTTCGACGACAGTACTTCAAATACTGATATCATCTGTGAATGGGTATGAGGCTGTGAGAGGCAAAATTGATTACGAATAAGAATAATAAAAACGACTGTGATACGTTTTTATCAGCAATAACCGTTGGATAATATCGCCATTGCTATACAACCCGCCGAATTTGAAGAGAGAAGACAATAACACCAGTTCGATAATGTCATACGAAGCGCTTATAAAATTAATAATGGGAGCCAAACACCATGTTTCTACCTTAAACTGAACACAGAATGAAAAGTTACAAAATGTTAGAGGAAATGATGACATACCTAAGTTTCTCCCCTCAGGTAACGGTCTGCACGGGACACGTAATCTCTGTTATTGGATTATAGTTGGTGCGACGAGCTGCAACAAAGAGTTGCCATATGCAATATAGTGCCAGACCTAAAATATCACCAAACAGAGTTTATAAACAATTTAACTTCTAGATCAGCATAGGCAGCGAACTGCACAATCTTACAAATGTTGTTGTTCACCAAAGATCACTTGAGAGCGCAGCCACCATAGAGTTAAAAAAAGAAGGGATATGGCACTACAGACTTGCGCCACAGATCATCTAACAGCCGTGACATTCCGTATCTTTTTTGTCACCCACTGCGATTGCAGCGCGCCAAGCGCCATCAAGTTATACTGTTGAGCAATGAATTGCAGCAACAAGTAGAAGACACCACTCTCTCTTTTTTAGGTCTCCTAACGACCCTACAAGGTGCGAACCGCAACACTACAAAAGATTTTTATTTACGATATCCTTGTGACCACAGATATTTACTGAAAAATATCGTGTTCTTCAATACTAAATATTGCTAGTAAAATGCAAAATAGTTGACATTTTGCAGATAGGAGTCGTATATCAACTGAAAAGCATGACGTTTTCTTCTCTACTCTTCCAGTCAAACCAGCGAATGCGGAACGTAGGAAACGTGTATGAAATGCAATATCTACATTATTTAACGCAGCAGATAAGCCATCACAACTGTAGCTGAAAGAAAAACCACACAAACGTGATAACAAAAGAACAAAAACGATAAAATTGTTTTCCAACACAGAAGAAACGAATTCCACAATGGTTACTGCATCTAATCTACAGATGGGAATAATCTTCAATACATTCGCGTTTGAAGCAAAAATAATTACATTTTCAGAAATGTTTGTTTGTTAGAAAGTCGAGTAAAGTGTATGATTGTGCGTAACATTAGGCTCGCTACAAAGTTGTCACGTGCTAAGATACATTTCTGGCGTAAGAAGAACAGACATCAAAAGAAATATATTCTTCTCACAAATGAAATATGTGTTTATATCCTCTTTTTTTCTGCGTTGTAAGTTGCACTTATACACAAATCCGAAAGCATTTCTTCGTCATTAAGTTGTAGCTTACGTCACTGAATCAGGGAGATTCGGCTATTTTCACGTGTATTGCATGATCATTCACGTCTCTTGATAATTTACTAATTCTTGGAACTCAAAAATCTGACGACTATTTCGTTAATTAACTTGAAAAATAATTTAAAACAGATTTACTTTTACAGAGGCTTTCTCGCCGCTTGAGGGGCTAGTTTCCCATCAGCTTTCGGACGATAACAATTGTCACAGCAATGAGTGTGACGGCTGTATATGTTAGAGTGTGCTTACCATGGAAGTAAAAAAAAGGAAGGGAGATGGCACTACAGATTTACACTGTACGTTGTTTCGAGTGGGATCTGTCGCCATTTTACGTAGCCCAAAACGTTAGCAAACTACTGTTTACGATTGCTTTTTGTTCATTATTTCTGTCATTGCGCGCCACGACTGTTTGAAATACTAAAACGTGTAGGGCTTACACGAATATCATATTGTCAGGAACGCAGTTTCGAACGTTTTTCTGTTCTTAATGCGCATTTGCTCTAATAATACGGCACAGTTGGCCTCGTTAACGTAGTTAGTATTTCCGATAACCAGAATCAAAAGGAAATATGTGAAAAGCATGCATTCGTAGTCAATTTAATACCACTTTTACTGTATTTGTATCGATAGCAAATGAAACTGGAACTCCGAAACAGATGCTTGTCTGCTAACTGATGTCGGTATTGCTTTTTGTACGTTACATTTTCAGCTTTCAATTAATATGCACAACACTTTTAGTGTTGACGTTTGCAGAAAACTTACCTACGTGTTCTTTGCTGGCCCATAAATGTGCGCAATGAGGAAAGAAGCAATGCATGCTGTGGTATGTTGTGCAAATCAGCAAGCTGAGTGATTAATAAAACGTCAAAGAAACAGAATCCTACAGAGGTATACTTCCATTGTCACCGCATTAGTCTCGCTTTAGTTTACATACCCTTTCCCTTTGAAATCTCATTCAATGACGCGCCATTCAGTGTGTGGCCAATAATAGCAACGTACAGAGTAAAAAGCGATATAATTTTTTAGATGTATTCCAGCATTGTGGAATGCTATAAATGTGGTGAACGGAGTGGTCCGAATGATTAAGATCGCTTAAAATGGAGATTTTGCTTTAACATGCATGTTGGAATGTACGTCTACTTTGATCATATGCTTGATTTTATTTTTTAATTTCATTTCGTGGTTTTCAAAGTATATAAGACTATACCACGCTTTATCACATACCAATATTTAGTTAGTTTCATGTTCCATATATAATTTGCACCATAAATCGAAATGATGTGAAACGAGTCGTTATATATTCACATAAATTTCTTTTGTTGTAAACCAGCCTCCATACTGATCATTTATTAGTTATACGTTTTTTAACTAAAGACGGACAGATGTTAGTAATTCCTGCTCATGAAAATTTACACGTTACAGTAATAGAAATAAACTGCGGAACAAGAGGGGTTGTCAAAGATAAAACATTTTGAAATTTTACACTGTATTTTTGAAGACCACAACAACAACTCTGTATTTTACATCAATGGGTCAGTGATCAAAACTTTTGGCTGCAGCATTTTGAACCCCTGTTTGTGATACAGACAACGTAAATGTACCGTAATTTTTTCTTCTGGCATTTTAATTGTATATGTCTTTGTTCTTTTTGAAGTGAAGTGGATTATTTACAATAAACTGCATTAGGGAATAATCGTGCTGTGAAGCGGGTAGACTGCTGCTCACTTGTCAAGTAGCAGGCAGGCACAACGAAAAGCGTTCAGGTATGTTTTCGGCCAAAGCCTTCTTCAGAAAGTATGCAAAGCACACATATGCATCCATACAATCATAACACAAAACTCACTCATACCCATGACCATTGTCCCCAGCTGTTCTAACCAGAATTTTTTTGAACCCTGTAATTGCCAAGGGTAATTTTTCTGTCATTGCCCAGAAAGAAAGGGGCAATTTATTTTGTCTTGATGTGAATTTGTTTACGTCAGATGTCACTGAGAATACTTTGAGTTTCTTTGCAATCATTTTTGTACGCTGGACAATAAAAAAATAGTTTACAATAGGAACAAAATCAACAAGTTTTAATTTTCACTTTCTATAATTTTTTCAGCAGCATTCATAATTGTGTTCACTTACAACTACATACCATTTAATTTCAGTCCACTGGATGAAGATCTAACATTCTGCGTGGTGTCTGTTTATTCTGTATCGTGTCTCCCTACCACTTTCGCGCAACGACGCTCTGATGTGTTTTTTAGGGAATTGACCAGTTTGAACATGGGACTTGTTGCTGGTAAGGAGACACCAGACCACACATGACATGTAGAATTGAGAAGAGTTCAGTGAGACTAGCTATGATATAACCAAATACTTAATGATTCCAGCGTCAGCTGCACTGCACTCCCTGTAAAAGAATCTTAATACTAACTAAATTTAGTGGAAGGGGTTCAAGGCTTTCCTATTTTTAGTTAGCTGGTAAAATAACGTCGAAAAAGCAGTTAAGTTTACCATTGGAAATTTTATTCAACTCACAAAACATTGTTTATAAATTGCACTCTTGATAAAAGGAAATGTTTTAATACAGGATGGTCAAAACCAACTGCGTTCAACAAAAATGTGAATGAATATTCCCTGAGTGGATCGAAGGATGACCTATGCAATATCACATCTATAATCTAGATTTAAATTAAGTTTCACAAGGGAGAAAGCTATCAAAATGGTCTACAGTGCCCCAAAATTGTCTTTAATTACTTATCTAACTTGTCGTAAACTACAGTGACTGATGTGGCTTCACAATAACTATATAACAGAAAAATCATCGCGTTTCAGATTTTTACTTGAAGTGGGAAATGTGAACACCATGATATTTAATTGACGATCGACACTAGTATTACGCAAAAAGGGGGTGTAACAGATGAGACTTCTGCAGTTCTGCAGTTCTGTGTGAAGCTTTATGCGTTGTTATGTGGCATCGCGTGCATTCATTACCTTGTCGATGTTCGTCAGGGGGCGGCGGGCAGCATAGCTCCGCTCACCTCGCCGTCTCGCAAGCAACTCTCTCTAACTTCTACTTTCTACAATTTACCGAAGTTGGTTTAAAAAAAAAAACTATCTGGCTGTGGTTTCATCTGACCAATCAGGGTCTCAATGTTAACCTTAAGCTCCGCCTACAAAAATTCTGTCTATTCAATGAGAAACGTTTGTGGTGGGGCAATGTTTTTAAGGTTTGCAACGTAACAGAGATGCGAAAAAGTCTCACGCTAAAACTTGCAGCTGGAGTGGTCCTTTTAGCGTTATCGTAAGATCTATACTGTTTCTTCTGGAGGGCTCCATCTTTTAACATGGCCTGGGGGGGGGGGGGGGGTGGTCCTAACGTAACAGAGACGCGAAAAAGTCTCACGCTAAAATTTGAGGGTGGTGTAACCCTTTTTGTGTTATCGTAAGATCCATACTGTTTTTCTGGAGGGCTCTAGCTTTTAACATGGGCTGGGAGGTGGTTCTGACGTAACAGAGATGCGAAAAAGTCCCATGCTAAAACTTGCAGCTGGGGTTGTCCTAGTTGTTAGCTGGAGACGTGGGTGTCCAGACCGTCCCTTATCGTAGGGCCTTCTAGCTTAAAACGGTTCTGCTCTCGGCTTCTGTTCTCGTTTCTCCCCTCAGAAAGGCGCCGGTCTCAATGGTGGAAAGGTATGACATGCATTTAGGCATTCTGGTGTTACTCTGTGATATTCCATTTGCCCACTCGTTACTAGTATTACTTTGGTTAATTTAATGTCACGATTTATTCGGAGCTATGTGCCATACTTCTGGATTTGCCTATCATGTAAGGGTTTTCATGGAAGGTGTCGGATTTACCTGACACCTTACAAAGAAAACAATTTACTGTCTCATTCGGAAACACATTTTGCACACAACACTCTCATCTTGCTGTTTTCCACAGCGTGTTTGCAGCACTGAAAGCAGGTAACAACTGATTTTCCGAAATTACTGAACTTGATCTTTTTAGAATGCAGCTTCTTAGAAGTATAGGTGAAACTGTCCTCGTGTTCCTGGCTCTGATATTGATGGTGAAGGTTCCATAGTGCAAATAAGCTTCCGTTGGCTGATACTTTCCATTGGCATTATTACTGGCTTCTAAAGACCGTGCAAATTTTACGCTCGTTTATGTACATGAGGACTTATTAGTTCAAGACGTCAGTTAGCGAGAAAAACTCTTCTGTGATTTAGCAATTTCTTTTTCCAATTTGAAAATTTCAGAAGGAAGAAAATTGAATATGCATTTATTGTTGCTTTATCAATGAATGTGTAGGGTCATAGGCCGCTTTCTTATTCCTCTCTTTGTGCTTAATATCTTTCCGTCTGGTCTATGGTGTCCACGCCTCCCTATGTAGAATTATAAAAAAGATTTGCGTTCGTCTCTTTTGAATCTTCGCTGATCATCCCCTTCTAAGTGATAATTCGAAATCATGAACAGCAGTTACTTTGGTTTCTCACGGACTAGAGTTTCATTCGAGGGTAAGTGGTGGCCTCTGATTCTGAGGGTCAGTGTAGGCAAAGATGGATGAGCGTACACTGCCGCCAGTTTTTATCGTCGGCTCTTCAGATACGTTTCGGCATTTCGGTCGCAGGGTGCCGACAGGTGTGAAGTGATAATTATTCAATAGAGTCTCAGCAAGCTCGACAAAAGTGTAGTACCGATCCGTGGTCACACTGCGACCTGACTTCTCAGTGGATTTTTTTTAGTCTCTTTATGATATCTATTGGTCCATTTAGATGTTGTACATTTCCAGACTTTCCTGACCACATACCTAGTCACAGAATCAAACAGCATTCTAACCAGAATGGAGTATTTTCCACGTTCTTCACTTAGAAAAAAAAATAGTTCAAATGGCTCTGAGCACTATGGGACTTAACATCTGAGATCTTCAGTCCCCTAGAACTTAGAACTACTGAAACCTTACTATGCTAAGGACATCACACACATCCATGCTCGAGGCAGGATTCGCACCTGCGACCGTAGCAGTCACGCGGTTCCGAACTGAAGCTCCTAGAACCACTCGGCCGACTTTTCTTTTAGAAATACATGGAACAAAGACCACATATCATCCATTGTGGTGTGTAGACCAGGAATGAAATACAATGGAAATGAAGAGTTCGCGTTTTCAAAAATTTCTCTAATTGGAGCTAACTTGTCAGGCTGGCGAGGAATTCCTCTTGTATTCTTGTCATCAAACTAATATTTTAGTCAGTTCATTAAACTAGGTCCGACAAATCTTGGACAAGTATCTTCTTCCCATGATTTGAATTCATGATTAGTAAGAGCTCTATATAACAAAGTGACACATCTTCATCGGTGTGCTGAATACCTAGTCGAGAAGTCCCTTCATTGGAATGTAGATTTATTAGATTCATAACGTAAGGTCTAAAAATGAGCTCTATAGCCTTTTTCGGAGACTCATTTTTTCGATGTTGTAAGCTCTGTCCTTTCCCGCACTATATTTTGTACTGGACGCCGATTTTCTCGAGATGACTCCGTAACAAACTCTCGTCCACTTCTGGCAATGAATTTATCACAGTTGGGGTCTTATGGTGGGTCAATTCTGGGACAATGAATCAGTTCCGATTTCTTCAACATCATCATCCACTTCACTTTCGTCTACATCTGATTCGTTCAGCAGGACTTCTTCAAGCACTCTTTCAATAAACCTATCACGTAAACGTTGTATATTCATGTCACGTTTTCAACAGCATCAGAAACGATGGAGATAAAAACGGTAGACTTCATAAAAATATGTTTGAAGACGACAGTGTAAAAGTTCGTTTCATTTTAAATATTTAAGATCAAGTCTCGGAAGGCGGGGGTGGCTTCAAGGACCAATGGAGAATAAAATCAAATAAATGAACGTTCATTAATTTTAATTAATGGATTCTGTAATCACTCAGTTGTAAGCGCAGTAATGAACAATTATCTTTGATTTCAAGTTCATGTATCAAAGAATGTGGATACAGCGTATAAATACACTCCTGGAAATTGAAATAAGAACACCCTGAAGTCCTTGTCCCAGGAAGGGGAAACTTTATTGACACATTCCTGGGGTCAGATACATCACATGATCACACTGACAGAACCACAGGCACATAGACACAGGCAGCAGAGCATGCACAATGTCGGCACTAGTACAGTGTATAACCACCTTTCGCAGCAATGCAGGCTGCTATTCTCCCATGGAGACGATCGAAGAGATGCTGGATGTAGTCCTGTGGAACGGCTTGCCATGCCATTTCCACCTGGGACCTCAGTTGGACCAGCGTTCGTGCTGGACGTGCAGACCGCGAGAGACGACGCTTCACCCAGTCCTAAACATGCTCAATGGGGGACAGATCCGGAGATCTTGCTGGCCAGAGTAGTTGACTTACACCTTCTAGAGCACGTTGGGTGGCACGGGATACATGCGGACGTTCATTGTCCTGTTGGAACAGCAAGTTCCCTTGCCGGTCTGGGAATGGTAGAACGATGGGTTCGATGACGGTTTGGATGTACCGTGCACTATTCAGTGTCCCCTCGACGATCACCAGAGGTGTACGGCCAGTGTAGGAGATCGCTCCCCACACCATGATGCAGGGTGTTGGCCCTGTGTGCCTCGGTCGTATGCAGTCCTGATTATGGCGCTCACCTGCACGGCGCCAAACACGCATACGACCATCATTGGCACCAAGGCAGAAGCGACTCTCATCGCTGAAGACGACACGTCTCCATTCGTCCTTCCATTCACGCCTGTCGCGACACCACTGGAGGCGGGCTGCACGATGTTGGGGCGTGAGCGGAAGACGGCCTAACGGTGCGCGGGACCGTAGCCCAGCTTCATGGAGACGGTTGCGAATGGGCCTCGCCGATACTCCAGGAGCAACAGTGTCCCTAATTTGCTGGGAAGTGGCGGTGCGGTCCCCTACGACACTGCGTAGGATCCTTCGGTCTTGGCATGCATCCGTGCGTCGCTGCGGTCCGGTCCCAGGTCGACGGGCACGTGCACCTTCCGCCGACCACTGGCGACAACATCGATGTACTGTGGAGACCTCACGCCCCACATGTTGAGCAATTCGGCGGTACGTCTACCCGGCCTCCCGCATGCCCACTATACGCCCTCGCTCAAAGTCCGTCAACTGCACATACGTTTCACGTCCACGGTGTCGCGGCATGCTACAAGTGTTAAAGACTTCGATGGAGCTCCGTATGCCACGGCAAACTGGCTGACACTGTCGGCGGCGGTGCACAAATGCTGCGCAGCTAGCGCCATTCGACGGCCAACACCGCGGTTCCTGGTGTGCCCGCTGTGCCGTGCGTGTGATCATTGCTTGTACAGCCCTCTCGCAGTGTCCGGAGCAAGTATGGTGGGTCTGACACACCGATGTGAATGTGTTCTTTTTTCCATTTCCAGGAGTGTATTTAGCTAGTGGGCCTATGGTGCACGCAACCCCCGCCCCCCTCCGCCCCCATTGGTAATACTAGGGATAAAGAGGGAGGAAATGGGAACAGTGAATAATTATCAGCGGGGGGAACTTAAGGCATCAGATGCTGCACCAATAATCAGCATGATCACGTAGAAGCGTGTTGTGCGAGGAGGGGACAGTTGATACAGATTGACTCGTATGTCGGAGCGTTTATGTTTTGTAAGACAATGAAAAATTCAGGACAAAATGAAAATGAACAGCGCAATCCTGATTCATGTATGCAAAATAAAATACTGCTTGAACGGCTCCACTTACTAATGAAATAAGATTCCTTTGAACTTTAGATTACGATTGTATCGATTAGTACACCCATAAACGAAGCAAGCTTGCATTTTTCATGGAACAACTACGTCTCTACATAGTCAAAGCACCAACCCGCAAAAGTCGGTAGGTATCCCCAGCGGTCGGACCCGGGCACGGGCGTGGTGTCATCACCGCGGTGAACCATGAAGTTATACATCCGCTGAAACTGTGGTTTTGGGTAGTGTAAGATGGCAGACGGCAGCATAAGGTCTGTGAAGTAAGTAGACCTCTTTTGTTATGTTCTATTTATTTACTTTTTTTTACCTCCGTGCCAGCTACGAACTGCATTGCTAGTATCTCTGTTCTTCAACGTAGAGAAATAATACCTATCGAGCTAGGTTTCAGATGTTGACGTACACAGTCGCCCGCTTCACATGATGTCCGTACGGCTTGATTTGGGCTTCTAATTTGCCTGTAAGTGCCTTACAGGTGGTGAATGTCATTACATCAATAATATAAATAGATTTCCAAAATTATCGCGCTTTATGTACATGCGTTTCACAGGCATCTCAAAGTATTCAGTATATGGAACGAAACTTACTTAAAGATTTCAAGAGTTTTAAAATGCATGTGTATTTATCTAATTTGTGGCAAGTGTAACTACTCAGATATGTGAAGAGAAGGATAGCCACTGTTTTTCTTCTGGCATCCTACAGCACTTGACTCTGTTATTGAGCTTTTGTTATTATTAATTACTATGGTGCTGTGACATTGTGAAACGGCTTTAGAACGCGCGTATACCATTAAAAGTATCCCGAAAAACACTGAATGTAGAATGAAAATTAACGATTTATACCATTCGTTTGTCCATAATTCTTTTTCGATTTCTCTATACATTTTTCTCTGTACACTGTACTATTTACCATTGGAACATATTTATTTAAAGCATTTAGTGCATATGTTTTCACTAAACTGCAAAACAGATACGCCTATCGCCAAAAAAATTTAGAAAGTCCTATAACTGTACGACAATGACAAGTAAGTTTTAACAAGGTGCGCCGGCCGGGGTGGTCGAGAAGTTCTAGGCACTACAGTCTGGAACCATGCGACCGCTACCGTCGCATGTTCGAATCCTGCCTCGGGCATGGATGTTTGTGATGTCCTTAGGTTAGTTAGGTTTAAGTAGTTCTAAGTTCTAGGGGACTGGTGACCTCAGAAGTTAAGCCCCAAAGTCCGCAGCTCTTGGTCGTGCGGTAGCGTTCTCGCTTCCCCCACCCGGGTTCCCGGGTTCGATCCCCGGCGGGGTCAAGGATTTTCTCTGCCTCGTGATGACTGAGTGTTGTGTGATGTCCTTAGGTTAGTTAGATTTATGTAGTTCTAAGTTATAGGGGACTGATGGCCATAGATGTAAAGTCCCATAGTGCTCAGAGCCATTTAAGTCCCTTAGCGCTCAGAGCCATTTGAACCATTTAATAATGTGCAGTACGTTTCACCCTTCTCTACACTCTGACGTGTAAACATCTGCACAAACATCCTACTGGAAAGGTATGCCACGAAAAATTTATTTTAGTCCTGCAGTGTTACCTGTCAAATTGTAGATCATCATGAAAGGAACAGAGGAGAGCGAACAGAATAACACTTATGACGGTGTTAGAACACATCTTATTAATGCGTTATCTATGTCAGACAAATGACGAAGACAATAATCTATGGGAAAAATTCTACAAGAGGTATAAAACTTTTACACAGTACGTGTGTTGGACATGACTTGTTTCTATTCCTCATTATTATGATTCACATTTGGTATACTGATTTCTCATTGATTCCTCTCTCTCCCTTCCCACCCTCTCTCTATTTCTCTCTCTCTCTCTGTCTCTCTCTATCTGTCTGTCTCCATCCACACCCATAACACACCCTCTCGCCCACCCATCCGCCCACACACTCACCCACCCACCCCCCATACACACACACACACACACACTCACTCACTCACTCACACACACACACACACACACACACACGCACACACACACACACACACTTCACTGTATCGAAACATTATTGTGATTCCGGCACATTTTTAATCCTTCGCAGTTAAGGCGCTCAGTCCGGAACCACGTGACTGCTTCAGTCGCAGGTTCGAATCCTACCTCGGGCATGGATGTGTGTGATGTCCTTAGGTTAGTTAGGTTTAAGTAGTTCTAAATTCTAGGGAACTGATGACCACAGATGTTAAGTCCCATACTGCTCAGAGCCATTTGAACAATTTTTTTTCAATCCTTCGCTCATATAATTTAACATAAAATGTGCTAGATCCATCTAGATCTCTATGTCGATGGTGCTAGCATCATCACTATTCATATAAAAGAGTTTCAGAGCAGCCAATTCTCGTCCACTATCTCTCCCTGCATAGTCACTGAACCTCAAACTCACGAAAGCACCACGGAAATTCTCACTGAACTGTAGTTGCAGGCGCTTCACAAGGTGGCTCAGTGTTAAAATTTCCAAAGCTTACGTTCCTAGAAGAGTCAACACATATTTTGTTTCTGCCTACACATACAGGTTACAAAAAAATTAGGTTACAGCTCTAAATCACTGTAGAAACAGAACCACTGCTCAGACTGGCGTAAAATTTGAACAGCACATTATCGGCGCAGGGGGAAATATCATGGGAAAAATCTTACCAATAGATGACACTGTAGGCGTATTAAAAGTAAGCAGTGTGTGTTGCAAATGACAGATGAGTCGCAGTGCGGCTGCTATGGTTTGAGTTGTACGTTACACCGCCCGTACTGTTCAGTGTCCAAGACTGCATAATTTCGGCTTTCAACAGTTGTGATATTGTTGGTTAGCCAAGCGCATCCATCGGGAAGGTGGTAGCACACAGGATGGGAAAAATAGGTTTTCAACCGCCCAGAGGCCGAAAACTGCGTACGAAGCAAAATGACATACCTTTTTAAATGTCCTGGGGCGTAAAAAGCAAAATGACATCAATGTCTAATTGTGGTGAGACCAGGGCAAGATATGTTCAGTACGCTACCTACCTATTTCTGCCACAAATTGAAATCGAGAAATAGCATGTTTCACAACATATCAGGGTGTCTCGAGGTCATGTTCAGAATGCGTTGCCCAATGCGTGCTTCATTTAGCTTCATTTAGCTTCGTTCGTAACTGGACCACTGCAGACAACATCTTTCAGATAACCCCCCAACCGGGAGTCACCTGGATTAAGATCAGGTCATCTGGACGGCCAGGTTATAGGGAAACGATGGCTGATAATTCTAGCATTTCTGAAATTCCTCTGCAGCAGCCGATTCACTGCCTGTGCAATGTGCGGAGGGGCGCCATCTTGCATAAAAATGATTCTACCCTAACATTCACGCTGTTGAGGGACTGGAATAACACTGGGGCGCTAAAGACTCTCATAGCGTTTACCAGTGACGGTGCAGGTAACCCGCAGAACTCTTCTTTCCCGAAAAAATAAGGCCATGAGATAAAAAATGCTGTCAACCCGCTCCATACAGCCACTTCTGCAAAATAAAGTGGTACCGATTGATGTGCGTGCGGATTTTCTGCTGCCCGTATTCTGCGATATCTTTGGAGACGGATGGGCTTCGACTGTCCACTGAACGGTCCAATGACTGTTCATTGTCCACTTCCTTGCGAGGAAGAAATTCCAGGGCGAACGTTTCTATTGCTGGCAGGTCAACACGAAGCAACTCCTGAACATGGGTAACTTCGTATGGGTATCAGTGCAGGATATTTCATAGGATTTTATCCAAGTGCTAGCAGGCACGTCCCACGTTCGGGGTATTTCCCATGCACTTCATGTTTGCACACCACTGTTCGACATCTTCTGTAATGCTGTGGCCACATTTTCCACAGACGTCGGATCAACTTCTGGAACAATATGCAATTGTTGCTTGATTTTCTGAGTCCACAACTTTGATCGTATGAGGATCGATCAAAAAGTTTCTTTTTGATGACGTGCTGCAGTGTTTAAGCAACTAAGCGCGACTCCGATGCGGATACATTAGCAACGACATGTAGACAAGGGGTTAGCATAGTTTTCGAAAGCGAAATTTTTGATATAGAGTGGAAACGGCCTTGCCGCAGTGGATACATAGGTTCCCGTGAAAGCACCGAAGTTAAGCGCTGTTGGGCATGGCCGGCACTTGGATGGGTGACCATCCAGCCGCCATGCGCTGTTGCTATTTTTCGGGGTGCACTCAGCCTCGTGATGCCAATTGAGGAGCTACTCGACCGAATAGTAGCGGCTTCTGTCAAGAATACCATGGTAACGACCGGGAGAGCGGTGTACTGACCCCATGCCCCTTCTATCCGCATCCTCCTCTGAGGATGACACGGCGGCCGATAGGTCCCGGTAGGCCACTCGTAGGCCTGAAGACGGAGTGCTTTTTTATAAGTACAGACGTCAGAAAATAAGGCAAACGTGACGTCCTAAGATAAGATCTTAGCGCAACAGTCGCACATTATTAGAAGAGAGCACACGTTTCGTGTTTTCCTATAAACAATTCTGTTGCGGTACGGATGACAGGTGTGTGAAAGTGTGCGAGTGAAACGCTGCTGCAGCAGGAAACGTACTCTACCACAGAAGTACGCGGGGCTGTACGGGAACTATTCATGTGAGCAATACAAGTTTTACCATCAAATACCGGCGGTATATGGATCAAATGCAGTGTCGCGCCAGCCATAGGGAAATAGTGCGAGTAATTTGACGAAGGCACCGAGAGACTTAGATGATGCTGATCGAGAAGTGCCTGAACATCTGAGGAGAAAGAGTTTTTCCAGCGATGAGGACTTTCAAAGAGCGGTTTTCGAACAGCTCCTTGACCAAAGAGCGTCGATTAATTGAATGAGTAGTAGAGTGTTTGGACCAATATGTGCAGATACTTTGTAAATATGTTCGAAAAGTGTCGTGTTTCCGTTTCACTTTGAAGTGTAGTGGAGCATTCAGAAAACGTTACTTGGCCTGACATAATAATGTAGAGCTTTCTTTTTGGAATTCTCTCGTGTTAACCAAGGGAAAAGACTGAGATGATAATTACAGATAAAAATCTTATATTCGCGCATTGATAATTGCTTGGCGGATCACTTGTTTCACTACCAGTTTTCTTTCAGGCCATCTGCGGGAACAAGAACAACACTACACCGTACAGATTTTAGTTTCAAACCAGTTTGTGTCAAAATTTCCTCGCTAAAAAGGGGTGTTAAAGAACTCTGAAAGGCAGGAACTGGTTGTTGGAACAAAAAAAATTAACTTCACAATTAACAGTGTGCTTGTACGTTACGGTTTCAAGCAGTACTCAGTTGTGGATCTCCATTACACCTCCATAACATACACGTCGTGATTCTAGAAATCTCAAAACTGTACCGTCAGGGAGGTACAATAGACAAACAGTTTCGCTATAAGATAGATCCTAGCATAGTAAAAGAACAGAAAGGTGCCAAGATTCCAGATCCATGATTAACAATGCCGGAAGTAGAGAAGATAATCGAGGACAGAAGGAATAATCGATCCCAGTCCCTGCTAAGAAAAACAAGAATGACACGTGTGTTAAGTAAGTTAAGTGTGCTAAAAGGGAACATGTTACCACGAGTTGATAGCCCTGCGTTTGAGGAGTGATTTTCAGATATGGAGTCAGTATCATCTGTGCCGTTTGCGACGCTGAAATAAGCTATTACAATGGTTTCTACGTGCGCATTATTTCTGCAACTAAGGATTTTTAAGACGGAACGCAGCCAGTGACAGATACTATTAAGAAGCTTTCTTTTACTGCTGTGACAGGTTTGCGGCCTATTTTGCCCTAGTTCAGCTGCCTAGACGTTTTATGGCACACTATCAGAATCGTCAGGAGCATATCTTCTGCTACTGAACTGCATAAAATATTTAAGATGTAAGGGCCACTTTGTATGATGTCTGGATGACCTATATAGAAGAATTTGGCAATGGCATGCAATGACATCCAAATTACTTGAGTGAGGTAGGTGCACATACGTTTGTCCTACCGTGTGAAGTTTTGTGTCGTTTTATTCTTCAATCACTTCCAGGAGTAACAACAAAGTATTCGGTGGTAAATACCATGCATAAATTACAGAGTTAACCGTGCCACACAAGCATTCTACATGACAATTTCAGCTTGACACGTGTGAAGCTAGTACAGTCGTGAATAGTATTGTGACATGCTCTCATGGCGCTGATAATTGTGTTTTATGTGTTTACTGCTTACTACCTAACTCTTCGTGTTTCCTGCCAGAAATGCTTAACGAAACAGAAACAACAAACAAAATATCGTTCACTAGGACAAATATAATTGCAGATAAACGAAACTTGATTGGGCTGTTCTTCCTCAACCACGATACAGCTCGGATCTCGTTCCAACCTACTTCCCTGTGTTTGGTCTAATGGACGGAGTACTCTTCGGGAAGCAGTGCGTGGATGATGGAGAAGTTACTCATGACAGCAACTCGTTGGCTCCAATGTCGACCAGTAGAGTGGTACCATGTGGACATACAGGCCCTCCCTGTGAGGTGGCGTAAATGGTATTGAAAAACAGGGTTTTGCAGCCAAAGAGTGGGGAATAATATGCTGTATTGGAATTCTGAATAAAACCAACCCGCTTACAGAAAAAAATGTGTAGCATTACTTACTGAAGGCCCCTCGTATATTTTTATGAACCATCAGTCGAGAAGAAAGGCAAAAAGCACGAAATTGCATGGTCGGAAAAACGTCCTCTTTCTCAAAATACACTGAAGAGCCAAAGAAACTGGCACACCTGTGTAATATCGTGTAGGACCCCCTCGAACACCCACAAGTGCCGCAGCACGACGTGGCATGGATTCGACTAATGTCTGAAGTAATGCTCGGGAGAACTGACACCATGAATCGTCCGAGGCTGTCCATAAATCCCTAAGAGTATGAGGGGGTCTGAACAGCACTTTGCAAAGCATCCCAGATGTGCTCAATAATGTTCGTGTCTGGAGAGTGTGGTGGCCAGCGGAAGTGTTTAAACTCAGAATAGTGTTCCTGGAGTCACTCTGTAGCAATTCTGGACGTATCGGGTGTGGCACTGTCTTGATGGAATTGCCTAAGTCCTTCGGAATGTACAATGGATATGACTGAATGCAGGTGATCAGCCCGATGCTTACGTAGGTGTCACCTGCTGGAGTTGTATCTACCTGTATACATAGCAAGGGTGCCAAGTCGCTCCAACTGCACGCACCCCACACCATTGCAGAGACTACACGGCCTGAACAATCCCCTGCTGACATGCAGGGTGCATAGATTTACGAGGTTGTCTCCATACCCGTACATGTCCATCCGCTCGATACAGTTGGAAGCGAGACTCGTCCGACCATGCAACATGTTTCGAATCATCAGCAGTCCAATGTGGATGTTAACGGGCCCAGCAGAAGCATTAAGCTTTATTCCGAGCAGTCACCAACGGTACACTAATGGGTCTTCGGATCCGAAAGTCCATATCGATGATGTGTGTGTGTGTGTGTGTGTTTGAGGTTTACGGGCGCTAAACAGCGTGGGCATCAGCGCCCAATATCGATGATGTTTTGTTGAGTGGTTCGCATGCTGACACTTGTTGATGACACAACTTTAAAATCTGCAGCAATCTGCGAAAGGGTTGCACTGCTGTCACGTTGAAAGATTCTGTCAAAGATTCAAAAGACTCTGAGCACTATGGGACTTAACATCTGAAGTTATCAGTATCCGAGAACTTAGAACTACTTAAACCTAACTAACCTAAGGACATCACACACATTCATACGTGAGGAAGGATTCGAACCTGCGACCGTAGCGGTCGCGCAGAGCCAGACTGAAGCGTCTGGAACCGCTCGGCCACAGCGGCCGGCAAAGATTCTCTTCAGTCGTCGTTGGTCCAGTTCTTGCACGATTTTTTCCGGCCACAGCGATGTCGGAGATGTGATGCTTTACCAAATTCCTTATGTTCACGGTACACTCGTGAAATCGTCGTACGGGTAAATCCCCACTTCATCGCTACCTCGGAGATGCTGTGTCCCATCCCTCGTGTGCCGACTATAATACCACATTCAGACTCATCTAAATCTTGATAACTTGCCATAGTAGCCAGACACTTGTTGTTTTACATAATCGTTGCCGAACGAAACGCCTTATTATGTGTGTTTACATATCTCTGTATCTGAACACGGATGCCTGTACCAGTTTCTTTGGCGCTTCATTGTATATTGGCAGCAATACGGCGCTACTTGCAGTCATAGGTCTAATGTACGAAGCCTGATGTCCAGTTGGCATGGCTACACAATAATGTCTCGCACAGGGGAGATAATGAACGTCTTGGTCCGTTCTTCAGAGGATTGTATCAGGACATTTGAGGATAATTTCTGAAAGTTTCTCCACATTCATCTAGTCCAGAAGTTTCTAAACTTATCTCCATGGCGAACCCTTCTATTGCATACATTATCAAGGGACACCCATTCATAAATATTATTATAAGTGATGATATTCTAACAAATGACGTTACAAGGAATGGTTAATTCTTATATATTATTTCTGTGTACAGTACAACTTTTGAGCCGAGTGTGCGCATTGATATCGACTTTGGTACTCGTTGAATCTCTCTGGTTGCGTTTGCTAAGTTACGGCTTCTCGCGCGTTTCCTATGTTGGCGCTTTTGCAGCACGATTTAAGCGTATGCATAGCTAGCAGCTGGTGACCTGTTCAAGGGCCCGTTGAGCTTAGCCCAGTGGGGATTTCGTCGTTGGACAGAGCTGTGCATGGAATAGTGGTTTGTGCCGAGGTGAGGCGCTGGGCTGCTATCTGTTTTTCGATCGCTGGTGTTTACTTCACCGACCTCACCTTCGCCTACTGGAGAACTGCGGACGTACCCTGTGTGTGGGATGACGAGGCCCCACGTCGGTGAGCTTCCTTCTGCCTTGTATGGTCGCCATGGCAAGCTGCATTGTCGGTGATTGACTTCGGCCTAATACAGGAATCATAGTAAGTGCAAGCTGTTCCCGAGACAGACTTCTTCTGTGTCATCATTAAGTGTCGTTTGTTGGTCTTTGCGAGATCATTCTACTGGCTGTAGTTTGGCCGACGCATTAAAGGTGGATCAGCCTAACACTCGATTGATTGTAATATTCGTTTTGCGCTGTTGCTCCGGGCATTTGTATATTTAAGTACTTGTATTGTAAGATAAACACTTTCTCTCAACATCAACACTTGTGCTCTATTTCACTGGTGTTTTTGGTAGTCCCGTGAGGTCTTTGCCTTGCTATCTGATTTGCGTTTTGAGTGTATGTTTTAGAATAGATACTGGTCCTGTATTGTACTCACGAAAGCCAGCAGTAAATCCTTTACGTAATTTATAACAACAAGCAAGTCAATATCTGTAATTGGCGCTATCAGTACTTGTATCTGCTAATCTAAAAATGAGATTCACTGAATTTAAGAATTTCCTTTGGTTTAGTATTTATAACCCCCCCCCCCCCCAAAAAAAAAGAATACTTCTGTTGCATGTTCTTATGACACCGTCGTGTTTAAGGGGTTTGTGTACCGTTTGTCATTCGCTTGCTATGTAAATTTAATTTTTATTCTTTATATTATAGAACTAATTCTGAACCTGGAAACCGCCTGGAATCCCAAAAGTAAAGCTCTTGTTAATAATTGAAACGATTAAGTTTTGTTGCAGCATTCTACTCCATCAGTTCACAGACACGCGGAATTCATTTCCTTTAAGATATTTTTATTACCATCCTGTCATGTCTGATTAAGAGACGCTTATAATTTTGTTTTCTCTTTAAACTTGTGGTTGTCTTAGATGATTGTTTTGGTACTGACCACAAAACATTCTACTTTGCCAACTCCACAAACGTGTACAAAAGGTTCGCATTTAAAAAATTTTGGATTAATGGTTTCACTATCTGTTTCACAGAAGTGTGTAATTTGATATTCTTTTTTAATTTTGCTCGTTAATGGTTTTACTCGTGTGCTTTGGTAAGTTTTGAACGTGCTGTTTGGTCTGCTTCACATACAGGTGCAATTTGTTGCCTTTAAAAACTATTTTGCATTTATTACTTCATTATTTGATGCACAGCCCCTTACGTATCAACTACCTGTTACTGTTTTTTGCATAAACTGTTCCTAAAATTTTTGTTGATTCTTGCACATTTAGCAGACTCTAAAGATTTGTTTTCGATTTGCTGAACCTTGTAACCAAAAGTTTGTTCATTGCGGCGAGTCAGTTTTACTCGTTTTGATACTTGTAAGCTAGACCTCTGTGGTTAATAAATACATTTTTGTAAATTACTTTACTGACTCTCAGCACCTTACTACTCTCAAATCCTAGCTCCCTACCAGCTCAGTTATACAGTAAAAACCTTTCCACAGATGAAAATTTTTTTCCACATCAAGCTCATATTCAGGGACAAATATTGTTTTCACTATGGCACAACAAGTAGGAATGATGGACTTCTCTGCAACTACAAAGAGGTATCGCATATTTTTGAGGCAATCTCAGCTACAAGATAATTAGTTTCCGGAGCTTCTTCAGAGGTCTTAAATTTGTTAATAAACATAGAACTCTGCTGATTCATCTGTTTTAGAATTTCTTTGAAATAGCCAAAACTCCTCCTTGTCAAATTTGTGTTTTATTGGAATAAGCTACAGCAGTTTGTTCGGTGCCACGGTGGAATTGCAAAGTTTTTCTCCATCCTCATCTCCACACAACGTGAACCTCATTTTTTAAAAATTCTTGTTTATATAGCCTCACATTCGTGTACTGCATGACGTAGCGAAACAAATATAGGTTTGAAATGGCCTATTTGATTGCTTTTTTGCATCTACCTGTGTTTCAGACATATTGATCTGCTGTTGCTTTGCATCTGATGTTTTATAAAGTGCTAAACGTCTCTTTCTGGAAAATTTTACGATTTCAGATGACTTCTGTAAATTATACCAGCTTGAAAGAAATAAAATAACGGCACATGTAACGAATGAAACGCAGTAACAGACTGGAGGAAAAGTATAGTCTCCCACTGTCGGTGCTCGAAGAGATCGTTAAGACATGGACCGATAGAGTGCACCAATGTTCAGCAAAAGAAGGGAGACGTCTATTGTCATAACACGAAGTTATATGCACAAAATAGTGGAATTCACCATACCGATCATTCGCTTAACACGTGACCTGTGACTACACTAAACGAAGAGAAGGATATTTTGCACTATTGTATCACAAGTTTGCCATTGTTTTACATTATAAATTAATTAGTTTCTCGATACTCTTGATGCTATTCCAAGACACCCCGGGGTGGCAGGACACTCACTTTGGAAAGCTCTGATCTAGTACTCGGCTACACTTTACTGACGCAAAACAAAACACATTCTGTTTGGCTTTAACCATGCTAGTCTACATTAAATAACAGAAGGCTTGAAAATAACGTAATACATATATTAAAACTGTCAAATGCGAAATACTGCGAACAATAAGTGCTGTTTAGGGTGTCTAAAGATTTTCTTTACAACTTAAACACTTTAATATCTTTAAAACTGTAGATATTAACAAATGGTTTTGAACATGAGGTAAGATAACTCACAAAGTCTTATTTCCTCACTCATACACGTCATTGTGTGCACCCTTACTGGCACGGATAATGTCTAGTTGAAATCCAATTTCTCTGCACGCAAGATTCAAAATCTCCATGGCGACATGTTAAAATCCATTATGAAAGCATGCCTTCAAGTCCTATAGCCCTTTAACGTTGGTTCGGTGCGCCAGATCCTTTACAAAACCCCACAAGAAGATGTGTAATGGTGTGAGATCAAAGGATCGTGGTGCCCATAGATTTGGACCATCTTGTCCAGTCCACCTACCCGGAAACTTTTCATCTAGAAGTTGACGGACTTTTAGGGGTGGTGCCCCACCAAGCTGGAATATAACATCAGGTTTTAGGTGTTCCAGTTGTGGCACAACGAACTCCTGTAAAATGTTGAGGCAAACATCTTCGTTGGCGGGAGACAATAAAAGAGAATGGATCAATGACGCAGTTCTGCATCAATCCGCATCAAACATTGAACCTTGTAGTGTCTCTTTGCATTTCACGTGTAACATGAGGATGCTGTAAACTCCCCAAATACCAACGTAATGATGATTCAGTTTGCCGGATATATGGGAAGGAGCCTCGTCGGATATACAAATCTATTCCAAAAAGTCATTATTTGCGTCAACCTAGCCCATCATATCCACAGCAAACTGTTCGCGCTAAGATTTGTCCGCACACTTTAATGTCTGAAGCGGCTTCACTTTCTACGGGTACAGACGTACCGTCTTATGCACTGTGGATCACCTCATTCCCAACTCTCTGGACACTGTATGCACCGGTTTTGTAGGACTCCTTGCAGACGCCTGCTTTGCCTCGTACACGTTGACATCTGAAGCACCTGGACGACCCGTCCCGTTTTTATGGAGAGCAGTACCTGTTTTCATAAATGACGCACGCAGAGCGCGAATAATTGGTCTGGACGGTGGCTGCCTAGCATACCGTTTTCGAAAGTTTCGTTGCACTTGGACATCGGACGTCATCTGTATGAACCAGGTCACACACTGAGCTTTCTCCTGTGGCATCTATATTTTCTTAGTTTTTCAATTTCATTTTGCGTAAATTTGCTTTACTTGGAAAGCAAAAAAGTTATTTTATCATATTTTGAAAACTATTTGCTAATATTTGGTATAATTTTTAAGTTATTAAAGTCTTAAGTCGTAAAACTAATTTATATGGACACCCTGTGTGTACCACGGAAGTGGAATAAGAGTCTTTAAAGTTAATTTCCTGTTTCCCAACTTTGAGGAGTACTAAAGTGGAATTTTTGTGAAGTTAATGATGTTCCTATCCAACACTATGTTCTCAATCATTCTGTTGCTGCCTCTGGATCACGGGGTCCCGTGTTCAATTCCCGGTCGGGTTGGGGATTTACTCTGCTCTGGGACTGTAATGTCCTCATCATTTCATCATCATTCATGAACGCGGTGAGATTAGACCATGTAAAGACTGCGTCTTTGTATGAGCGCTGATAACCACTTAGTTGAGCGCCCCACAACCAATCATCATCAATATCAATCTTTAGATTTTTCTTATATTCCTGGTTTTTAATTTTTTGGTGACGAACTAAAATTTTTTATATGAATAAAAATGAATCAAACACCCTGCCTGAGAAACCCTGAATGGGTGCGTGTCAATCGTTTGAGGTATAATAAATTTTTCATACTTCCTGTCAAATTTAGTTTTTGGAACAGATTACGTCCTACATTATTCTAATCAGTTACATAAAAATGGCAGTTTCAGAATCTCTGTCCCTTTTGGATTAATTTCGGCGAGCGTCCATTCTTATAGTATAAACTCTTTCCCCTATTTCGCAATAGAACAAAACGAACTGCCCTTGTTTTAAGTTTTTCGATGCCCTGCGTCAGCCAGATCAGGCAAGGAAATAACGTTTCTAAAAACTGTTAGGCAAAATAAGAGAAGAAAAAGAAAAATATTGACGATCACAAGAAAATGGCCAGTTTCCAGACCAGCGCCGCTGTCAAGACAGCAACATGGCGGTGTCGCCCCGGGTGGCAAGAGTCACAGCTGGGGGCGACACGGAGCAGCGGGGCAGAGGCGGCGGGGGGGGCGGCGGGGGCGGCGTCGGCGTCGGCGTCGGAGTCGGCGGCTAATCTCGGCTAATGGCTGTCGTTTCCTAATCCTAATAAATCTAGCCTCGACTGGCGCGTGACGTCAGGGGCCGGCGGCCGCTCGCAATCTCCTTTATGGATGTCGAGGTGATTGTTTACACGGGGGCAGATGTCCTGCGGTAGCAGCCGGCGGCATCGATCGCTGGCGACTCTTATCTGGCGCGCACAATTCCAGCGGCGGCCACTCAGCGCGGATTACCGGCCCCAATCGGCAAACATCTTCATCCGCGTAATTACTTGTCGGCGGCGCGCCACTCCGGCTCAGACGTGTCCACTGGACAGCTCCCGCCTGCTGCTTGCTTGCCCTCACGGCACTGTGCTCGCACCTTTTAGAAGCGGAAGCTCCTCTATGACGTCGGTTCACCAACTACTCACGATGGGCTAAAGAGAAGAAATCGCTACTTCTCATCGCTTTACTCTTCTCGAACACGTTTCTGCACCTATGACTTACTCTTAAGTAATACGGGGTGTCCATTTATTTTGGTCACCACATGTAGCTTTATGACTAGAAGGGGAAAAAGTATCAAATAAATATTGTTTAGCTACCAAGATGACGTTAAAACGTATGTTTGTCTTACTTGTAACGCTCTTCATTACGAAGCCTTTAGGGGCGGTCAAGTGAAAACCGAACATCCGCCGAAACTGGGCCGTGGAATGCTTCCACTAAAATGTAATCACCACAAGCGTTAAGACATTTATTCCACTTGGGGACGAGACTATGAATTCCTGTTTCGTAGATCGCGGTTGCTGCTCTGCTGCTATCATCTGTTACTTTCCCCTCTTTGGGGAAGCGTAAGGGGAAGTTTGTAGCCTTTCGGGTTTTACTCCCCTATGTACGTGTGTGTGTGTGTGTGTGTGTGTGTGTGTGTGTATGATTATATCTGTAGTTTACTGGTGTAGAATACTAGGGCGATTGGAGGCTGGTCAAACACAGCAGGTCGTAGCACGGGCCCTCTGTGTGCCACAAAGTGTGGTCTCAAGGTTATGGCAAAGATTTCGGCAAACAGGAAACGTGTCCAGGCGCGGGACGCCTACAGTGTACAAAACCACAAGAAGACCGGTATCTCGCCACCAATGCGCGCTGACGGCCACGGAGTACTGCAAGTAGCCTTGCTGGGGTTCTTACCGTAGCCACTAGAACTGTTGTCTCCAGACACACAGCCTACAGACGACGGAACAGACATGGTTTATTCGCCCGGAGACCTGCAAGGTGCATTCGCAGGATAGCCCGTAAAGCCTGGTGTCAAGAACACAGTACATGGTCATTGGAACAGTGGTCCCAGGTTATGTTCACGGACGAGTCCAGGTATAGCCTGAAAAGGGTTTTCATCTGGTGAACCAGGAACTAGATACCAACCACCTAATGCCCTTGAAAGGGACCTGTAAGGAGGTAGTGGTTTGATAGTGTGGGGTGGGATTATGATAGGTGCACGTACATACCTGCATGTCTTTGACAGGTGTATCGGGACGTCATTTTGCACCTGTATGTTCGCCTTTTCAGGGGTGCAGTTAATCCCACCTTCCTCCTGATTAATGATAAAGCACGGCCCCACAGAGCTGCCATCGTGGATGCGTACATTGAAACAGAAGATAGCAGGTGAATGGAGTGGCCTACCTGGTCTCCAGACCTAAACCCTATCGAGCACGTCTGGGATGCTCTCGGTCGACGTATCGCTGCACGTCTTCAAACCACTAGGACACTTCAGAAGCTCCGACAGGCACTGGTGCAAGAATGGGAGGCTATATCGCCAAGAAGCTGCCCGACTGCCTGATCCAGAGTATGCTAATCCGTTGTGCGGCCTGTGTACTTGTGCATATCCAATATTGATGTCGCGGTATATGCGCAGGAAACAGTGGCGTTTTGTAGCACATGTGTTTCGGGACGGCTTTTTCAACTTATCACCAATACCGTGGACTTACAGACCTCTGTCGTGTGTGTTCCCTGTGTGTCTATGCTATTACCGCCAGTTTTGTGTAGTGCCACGTTATGTTGCACCACATTCTGCAATTATCCTTAATTTATGAGCATGAGTGTAGCACGCTACCGGCGATCTTACCGTGTTTTGTACTCTGTTTTTAGCAAGCTTCTATTCTCTTCTTGTCCAAACTATTTATCGTCCATGTTTCACTTCCATACAAATAATTTGAGAAACGACTTCCTGACACTTAAATCTATACTCGACGTTAACAAATTTCTCCTCTTCAGAAATGCTGTTCTTGCCATTGCCAGTCTACGTTTTACATCCTCTCTACTTCGACCAGCATCAGTTATTTAGCTCCCCAAAAAGCAAAACTCCTTTACTACTTTAAGTGTCTCATTTCCTAATTTAATTACCTCAGCCTCACCCGACTTAATTCGACTACATTCCATTTTGCTTTTGTTGCTGTTCATCTTATATCCTCCTTTCAAGACACTGTCAATTCCGTTCAACAGCTCTTCCAAGTCAATTGCTGTCCCTGACAGAATTACAGTGTCATCGACGAACCTCGACGTTTTTATTTCTTCTCCATGCACTTTAATACCTACCCCGAATTTTTCTTTTGTTTGCTTTACCGCTTGCTCAGTAGCCTTTCGCACCCTGAATTTTACCCCTGCAACCTTTAGAATTTGAAAGAGGGTATTCCATTCAACATTGTCAAAAGATTTCTCTAAGTCTAAAAATGCTAGAAATGTAGGTTTGCCTTTCCTTAATCTATTTTCTAAGATAAGTCGTAGGATCAGTATTGCCTCACTTGTTCCAACATTTCTGCGGAATCCAAACTGATCTTCGCCGAGGTCGGCTTCTACCAGTTTTTCCATTCGTCTGTAAAGAATTCACGTAAGTATTTTGCAGCTGTGACTTACTAAACTGTAAGTTCGGTAATTTTCACATCTGTCAACACCTGCTTTCTTTGGGATTGGAATTATTATATTCTTCTTGAAGTCTGAGGGTATTTCGCCTGTTTCATACATCTTGCTCACCAGATGGTACAGTTTCGTCAGGACTGGCTCTCCCAAGGCCGTTAGTAGTTCTAATGGAATGTTGTCTACTCCCGGGGCCTTGTTTCCACTCAGGTCTTTCAGTGCTCTGTCAAACTCTTCACGCAGTATCATATCTCCCATTTCATCTTCATCTATATCCTCTTCCAGTTCCATAATATTGCCCTCAAGTACATCGCCCTTGTATAGACCCTCTATATACTCCTTCCACCTTTCTGCTTTCCCTTCTTTGCTTAGAACTGGGTTTCCATCTGAGCTCTTGATATTCATACATGTGGTACTCTTTTCTTCGAAGGTCTCTTTAATTTTCCTGTAGGCGGCCTCTATCTTACCCCTAGTGAGATAAGCCTCTCCATCCTTACATTTGTCCTCTAGCCATCCCTGCTTAGCCATTTTGCACTTCCTGTTGATCGCATTTTTGAGACGTTTGTATTCCTTTTTGCCTGCTTCATTTACTGCGTTTTTATATTTTCTCCTTTCACCAACTAAATTCAATATTTCTTTTGTTACCCAAGGATTTCTACTACGCATCGTCTTTTTACCTACTTGATCTTCCGCTGCCTTCACTACTTCATCCCTCATAGCTACCCATTCTTCTTTTACTATATTTCTTTCCCCCATTCCTGTCGATCGTTCCCTTATGCTCACCCAGAAACTCCATACAACCTCTGGTTTAGTCAGTTTATCCACGTCCCACCTCCTTAAATTCCCACCTTTTTGCAGTTTCTTCAGTTTTAATCTGCAGTTCATAACCAATAGATTGTGGTCAGTGTCCACATCTGCCTCTGGAAATGTCTTACAGTTTAAGACCTGGTTCCTAAATCTCTGTCGTAGAATTATATAATCTATCTGATACCTTCTAGTATCTCCAGTATTCTTCCATGTATACAACCTTCTTTTCCGATTCTTGAACCAAGCTATGATTAAGTTGTGCTCTGTGCAAAATTCTACTAGACGGCTTCCTCTTTCATTTCTCTCCCCCAATCCATATTCACCCACTATGTTTCCTTCTCTCCCTTTTCCTACTCTCGAATTCCACTCACCCAAGACTATTAAATTTTCGTCCCCCTTCACTTCCTGAATAATTTCTTTTATCTCATCATACGTTTCATCAATTTCTTCATCATCTGCAGAGCTAGTTGGCATATAAACTTGTACTACTGTAGTAGGCATGGGCTTCGTGTCTATCTTGGCCGCAATAATGCGTTCACTATGCTGTTGGTAGTAGCTTACCCGCACTCCTATTTTTTTATTCATTATTAAACCTACTCCTGCATTGCCCCTATTTTATTTTGTATTTATAACTCTGTATTCACCTGACCAAAAGTCTTGTTCCTCCTGCCACCGAACTTCAGTAATTCCCAGTATATCTAACTTCAACCTATCCATTTCCCTTTTTAAATTTTCTAACCTACCTGCCCTATTAATGGATCTGACATTCCACGCTCCGATCCGCAGAACGCCAGTTTTCTTTCTCCTGATAACGACATCCTCCTGAGTAATCCCCTCCCGGAGATCCGAATGGGGGACTATTTTACCTCCGGAATATTTTACCCAAGAGGACGCCATCATCATTTAACCATACAGTAATGCTGCATGCCCTCCGGAAAAATTTACGGTTGTAGTTTCCCCTTGCTTCCAGCCGTTTGTACAATTTTAGTAGTTTAAATGAAAGCTGAAAAGTTTGAAATTATTCTAACCAAGCATGAACACTTTTTAACGTTCCTCTGGACATTAGGGAAATACCTCATTTCCTAAAATGCTGCAAAGGACACCTTGTCGTAAACTTTCCATCCAATTTCAGATTGTGTGTAATGAAGCCAATAAACAAATAGATTACAAATAATCAGCAATAAAAGTGGAAACTTTTAAGCACAAATGTCACCCAGGATAGAATTTGGTGCGGCGTAAAGCGATGAAACTAAAGTTCTGTCCTTCTGTCCTCATCAAGATACGCATCTCAGCTGATAGGAAAACATTTGACAACGAGAGATGTCTTACATAGAAATTAATGAATATTTTTTTTTCCCACCAACGCAGAACGAGAGAATTCTGACGCTACTAAATTCTATCAAGTTATACGAATTACGACAACTTATGCGGTGGCAATACGAAAACGAAATAACCACGCAAAGTAGTCAACATGATTCAAGAGTACCAGGCAAAAAAGGGATATATTGCTATATAGGCTGTAGAGAGATATTTATCATTCCGTGAACAAAGATTCTATTGGCTGATACATTGCCGGGCGATGAGGAGAAATGGGCGGAGAGGCCAACTGACGTTGCCACATATACAAACACTTGATCAAGCTGCACTGACTGCAAGACACAAGTACTTGGCACTGCTATCAGTTTTGGTGAATTTTAAGTCGTCACAGACACGCAAGATTATACCGCAGAACTTACAGAAGTGAACTAAAATTTATACAAGGCTTCTCCGGACAGGGCACAATGAAATGGCTCTGAGCGCTATGGGACTTAACATCTGCGTTCATCAGTCCCCTAGAACTTAGAACTACTTAAACCAGACTATCCTAAGGACATCATACACATCCATGCCCGGGGCAGGGTTCTAATCTGCGACCGTAGTGGTCGCTCGGCTCCGGATTGAAGCGCCTAGAACCTCTCGGCCACAAAGACCGGCACGGGGCACAATTATTTTGGTTAAAATGTTAATTGAACTCTGACTCTTACATAAATTTGGAACATGTGATCCATTTGTAATTAATATTCGTACATAAGTTATTTACTGCGTAGAAAAAATTACAGGGGAGATAAGATACACATACGTTATATCTCAGGACCTCTCACAAATGGAAAATCGCCTGGTCAGAGGTGCAGAGGGTGTCTGCATGTGTATGGGTCCAACTTGGCTTAATTCGCCTCAACTCGGCTTGCATGGTGAGGTCTCCCTCGTGCGCTGTCGACTGTGTGAATAAACAGCTTGTTCGACACTGAAATAGATAAGCGCAAGACAGCTACCAGAATAATGTAACAACGTGCTCCGAAAAAAGCAATGATTTTCGAAGTCCATTTAAACCGGAGTGAGAACTTTGTTATTCTTTATTAGTTGTAATGATAATGCCAAATGCCTGATCTTCGTTACAGAAATTACACGTGTAAGAAAATCCTCTACTGGATGACAATACAGCAAAATGCCTTCAGAAAAGTGTAGCGAAAACACCAGGGTGGAAGTATTAAGAAAGTTGCAAATACTTGTAGAAGAGAATTCTGTATCCACAAACTAAGTTTGTACCACTACTTTAGCATGTGTATTTTCGTTAAAAGTCCTGCGAAACGAACTCAAATTTGTTTACATTCCTCTCAAATATGTATTCGTTGTCGTTTTCGTTTGCATTATTCCTATCACAACCTATTTTCTCTAACTTAGAGCGAAGAAGGTGAAGGGTCCTGCTTATCAAGTTGCTGTATGGTAAGCAAGAGCTGGAAGCAGTTTGTGGAAGGACCATTAATAAGGAAAATTTTGTTGAACTTAGTAAAGACAGTGAATGTTACATTACGTCTACGGTCTACATCTATACTTGGCAAACCACCATGTAATATATGGCCCATGATACGTCCCATTGTACCAGTTATTAGGGTTCCTTCCCGTTCCATTTACATATGGAACGCGGGAAGAGCGATTTTTAGAATGCCTCTGTGTGTGCTGCTATTATTCTAATCTTATCCACACGATCCCTATGTAAACGATATGCAGCGGGTTGTTGTATATTCATAGAATAGCCATTTAAAGACGGTCCTTGAAACTTTGTTAGTAAACTTTCTCAGGATAGCTTACGTCAGTCTTCAAGAGTCTGCCAGTTCAGTTTCCTCAGCGTCTCTGTAACGCTTTCTCATGAATTTAACAGTCCTGTGACTATTCGTGTTGCCCTTATCTGTATAAGTTCAATATCCCCTGTTAGTCCTATTTGGAAGGGAGCCCTACACGCTTGAGCAATGATCTAAAATGAATCGTACGAGTGATTTGTATGCAGTCTTCTTTGTAAACTGATTGCACTTCCCCGGTATTCTACCACTAAACCAAAGTATATTACCTGCTTTGCCCATAGCTGAACCTGTGTAATCGTTCCATTTCACATTCCTACAAAGTGTTACACCAAGGTATTTGTTTGAGTTGGCTGATTCCAGCTGTGACTCATTAATATTACAGCCATAGGGTACTACGAATTTAGTGTTGTGAAGTGCACAGTTTTACATTTCTGAATATTTCAAGCAAGTTGCTAATCTTTGCACCACTTTGAAATCTTATCAAGATATGACTGAATGCTTATGTATAGAAGATAGTTAGAAGAGGAGCTAATGCAGCCGCAAATTCAGTATAGAATCTAATAGGGATTCCGCTAGGCCTTGGAGATATGTTCAATTTTATCGATTTCAGTTGTTTCTCAACACCAATGACACTAACACTGACTTCAGTCCTTTTTTCTGTGGTACGAAGATTAAATTGAGGCAATTCTTCTTGCTTTTGCTTTGTAAGGGAACATTTGAAAACAGAGTTCGGCATTTCAGCTTTTGATTTGCTACCCTCAATTTCAGTTCCTGTCTCAGTCGTTAGGGAGTGGACACTAACTTAGGCGCTCCTAACAGCCTTTACATACGACTAGAATTTCTTTGGGTGTCGTGAAAGATCATTTGACAGTATTCCGCTACCGTAGACAGTGAAGGCTTCATGCATTGCTCTCTTGACAGCCACACGTGTTTCATGCAGCATCTCTCTATCTGTAGTCCTACGCTTTGCTTAACTCACGCACACAGCAGAATACCACTTTCCAATATGACAATATCTCGACAAAACAGCGATATTGCCTGAAATTTACGTAAACAATTGGAATCTGTAATTGAAAACCTCCTTGTTAGTCCACCGCACTTAATAATGTTAGTGGAGCGACTCGATTACCCATTTTTTTCTGCGTGGTGTGGGCAGCCACCTACATGTAACGGGAGAGGTAGTGGATATAATTTTTATGAAGGACACTGCTGCAGGGGAGGATATTTTAGAAGCGGTCGACATGGTAGCTGAAGGAATGGACCCACTTGGGAAAAGCTGTTTTCTGTAGCTACAGCAATGCACGATAAAGTAAAATAGTTTATTGGCATGCGCGGCAAGAGCTTAAGATGCTGAATTTACCTACCGTTCATTGTTTTGCATGCCAAGAGGCTGTTTATGCAAAAGTTACCGGTCTTCAGGACGTGCTCAACGTAGTGGTGTATGAGTACGCAGGCTTTCTCGGCGAATCTCGATGATAAGATCTTATCGGGTTGACAGCCGAGTCAATGTGTTGTTGTCCAGCAACGTTTCAGCAAGTTTGGTACTTGCCATCTTCAGGCGAAATGTCGGGTTCATTATTTTTTTTTCTCTTTTCATTCTCTGCCCTGAGGGGACAGAGCGGGCTGTTTTAGGGCTTGCTATTTGCCCTTTTCAGCCATGGGTTTATACAATTTATTTTTCTACTATTTTTACATTTGTCTTGCTACATAGTGCAAGTTTCCTTTTGGTCATTAACAATTACAAACATCTTTAGATATTTTAAACAATTACAAAGATTTTTAGATATTTTAACAATTACAGTGGGATTTTAACAATTACAATGATATTTCAGCAGTTTTAGTGATATTTTAGCAATTACAATGAGATTTTGATAACTTCAATGATATTTTAGCAGTTTCAGTGATATTTTAAACAATTTTTGTTATTACTACATTACAGTTTCGTTTTTCTTAAGTTTGTTTTACAATGCATTTGTTCTTTGTCGTTACTAGTTTATAATTACAGATATCTTGTAGTATGGGTAAGTACTTATTCTACTATATATCTACTATATATATTCATTTGTTTTACATTTCTTATTTAGTGTACAGAGCGAGGGAGGGGGAGTAGAGGGAGTTGGGTTGGCGGGGGAGTGGAAGCAGAGGGAGTTGTGTTAGGTGTATTTTGGTGGTTCTTTGTGGGCCATGTTCATGTGTACTTGGTGGTGTTAGTGTTTTATTCTTGAGTCCTTTCGTCTAGGTGTGGGGGGATGGTGGTGTTTGTTGTTAGTGGTGATAGGATTGGGGCGAGATCGGGGTACGTCTTCGCTGTGTTGTGGGCGATTGCGTGGGAGGGTGTTGTGTACTTGAATTTGGGTTTCCTTTTTGTTCTGTCGTTGACTGTGATTATGTCCTCCATGTCCGGTCTTTTGTTTAGGATGTGGTTTCCGTATCTGGCTCTCATTTTGGCTAACCTTGTTTGTAGTGGCTCCATTCTGGCTGTCTCATATACTTCATTGCTTGGTGTCAGAAACGGTAGCCTTGCGATACTGCGTAATAGTCTGCGTTCTGTGCTGAACAGTCTTTTTGCAATCGGTGCATGTATGCCTCCCAGGGGGGCTGCAGCATACTCTAGAACTGGACGAATGAAAGTTTTGTAGGTATGTATTGCTGTTTGAGTATTGTAGCCATGGAAGCGTCCTTGCACTTGTCGTATTAGGTTTTGTCTGAGTCGGGTTTCGTTAAGGAGGTACGTCAGGTGGGTTGTCCAGTTGAGATGTTTGTCTAGGTATACTCCGAGGTATCTAGCTGTGTCGTTTAGTTGTAGGGGTTAGTCGGATGTCACGTTCGTTCTGTTGCTTCTTTTTTGTTAAGGGTCTATGTCTGAAGAGGACTGTCTGTGTCTTGGTTGGGTTTGGTCGTATCCTCCATTTTGCCATCCAGGTTTCTAGGCGATGGAGGTATGTGGACGTTTTTCGTTGCAGTGTCGTTGTGCGTAGTTCCGTACACCAGTAAGCCGTGTCGTCTGCATATAGTCCCATTTCTTCGTGTGGGGTCGTTACGGTAGGTATTTCAGCAGTGTAAAGTGTGTACAGTAGTGGGGACAAGATGCCACCTTGGGGGACGCCAGCTTGTGGGGTAAAGGCTTCTGACACCTGATCGGCGACGTGCACCCTGCAGCTCCGGTAGGTGATATATGTCTGGATTATCCTGACTACTTTGGATGGGATGCCGATGCTGATTAGTTTGAACAGCAGGCCCTCTATGTCCAGGAACACTGCGAGTGTACAGTGTCCCTGGTTGAACCCTTTCGTGATGCTGTCTGTCAGTTTAAGGAGACGGTCATTAGTCGAGTGGTTGTGTCTGAATCCTGCTTGTGTGAGGGGGAGTAGGTTTTTCGTCTCGACGTAAGTTCTTATGCGGTCCGTTATTATTCGCTCGTATGTTTTCCTTATCATGTCCAGTAGTGATATCGGTCTGTATGATTTTGGATCTGTCCTGGGTTTCTCGAGTTTAGATATCATGATAATCTTGCTTGTCTTCCAGTTAGTTGGTATTGTCTCATTGTGTAGACAGAAATTAAAGATAAGGGATAGGAGGGGGACTTTTTGTAGGTGAGTACGTCTGATTTCATTCTGCCCGGGGGCGGAGTTACGTCCTGAGAAGATTGCGTTTTCTATTTCTGCGTCTGTGATGTCTTTGGTGAGGGCCTGCTGTTCTTCGGTTTCAGTTGTTGGGGCGTTTATCAGGGTTCCTAGTTGAATGTCTACATGTCGTCTGAATATGTCATCAAATCTGTTGTCGTTCGGGAATGAGTATACGTCTTGCAGTGTTTCTTTAAAGGCTGTTGCTTGCTCGAGGGGGTCTGTTGAAGGTTTACTGTCAGGGTGTTGGTGTGTCTGGCGTTGCCCTGTGAGTGTTTTGAAGCTACTCCAGAACTTGCCCCCATTCCTGTAGTCCAGTTTGCTGTATGTGTCGTCTCATTGTCGTTGTCTGTGTTGAGATATTAGTCTTTTGATTTGGGCGTTTATTCTGTTCCATTGTCTTTTTAGCTCTTGATTGTCGTCTAGTCTTATCTGTCGCTGTAGTCGTTTCTTCTGTCTTATTAGTTCTAGTGCTGCTTCTGGGATGGTGGGTTTCCAGTTTTCTACTACTTTGGTGGCGATTGCTTCCTGGACCGCTTTGGTGATAGCCGTCTCGAGTTTTTTAGTGACCAGATGTAAATCGTCTTCGTCAGTGATTGTTATAGTAATGGATAGCTCCTGGTTGATAGTGTCCTGATATTTTTCCCAGTCTGCTCTATTGTACTGGCTTATTGTTCTTCTGTGGGGATGGGGTGGAGGAGGGAGGTTGACGGATGTGCAAAAGAGGATGGGTAGGTGGTCGCTGGGAATGGAGTCTCAGATTCGGGGTGGTTGGCGTAAATTGTATAAGTCGGGGCTGTGTAGGATGTGGTCTGGGGCTGAGATACCTTGGTGTCCTATGAAAGTAGGTTCATTTAGTGGGAGTCGGAGGGTCGGGTCTGTGGGTCTGTGGTCAGGAGGTCAAATAGTCTGCGTCCGTTTCCGTTGTCTACTCTGTCGCCAAGTCTGTGGTGTCTGGCATTGAAGTCTCCTACTAGGATAGATCGAGGGAGTGAAGTAAAGTACTGGATGAACTGGACCTGTAGCGCAGTCCCTGGGGGGGTTATACATGCACGCTATTTTGAGTGTTTGCCTGTTGCTGTCTTTTATCTCAACCGCGATGGCTTCCGTGTTGTCAAAGGCAGCAGGGAGGGTGACCTCTTTCGCCGCAATTGTGTTGCTGACGTAGATGGCCACCACTCCTCTGCCGTCCTGCCTGTCTTTCCTGTATGTATTATATTTTGGGAGATCGCATTTGGTTCCGTCTTTGAGTCATGTTTCGGCGAAAGCAGCGACGTGTATGTTCTCTTGGTGGAGCATGTGCATTTGTATGGGGCGTTTGTTTTTTATTCCTTTCGTATTTGCGAAAAGCAGGTTCAGGTGATTTACTTCTCTAGCCTCGTCCATGTTAAGGAGGGGAGGTAAGGTGGGCGGGTAGGTGGGTTTTACTTTTCTACTTCCTTGTGTGTGTTTCGCGCTGGTTGTGGTGTCGTGGGTCTTGCGGTGGGGTGGGAGAGGGGAAGCGGGGTCGTGGTGTGTGGTCGTGTTGTAGGTGCCACTGTGTTTGCAGTTCTGGGTCCCATCGGTCTGCTATTGTCATGTGGAGTGAGTTGCTCGCTTGTGTGGCGAACATGCCCTTCTGGAGGATTGTTCTGGATGCTCTGTCTATGGATCTTTTTACTTCCTCACGGCGGTCTTGGAATAAATCCAGCAAGACCGTCGTGAGGAGTCTGATGAGGCCGTTCTTCAGTACTACCTCTTCTGGAAAGATTTCTTCTGCTGGGAGGGGCGCTGGGCCATCAATTGTTTTGATGGGGGCTGTGTTTTCACTGCTGGTGACTTTTTTTGGGCGCTGGGGGCACTTGTAAGACAGTGCCGAGTGTTCCACGCCGCAGTTGGAGCACTGTTGTTTCTCCATCTGTTTGCACTGGGAGAGGCTGTGGGTCCCTGCACATCGCGCGCATTTCACCTGTTCAGTGCATTTGGCTGTTGTGTGGCTGAATATGAGGCACTTCCCGCACTGTGCCGGTCGTGGAGGGGGCTCATGTGGGGGTTCTGCGGCTCCTCTTTTGTAGTCTATCACCACGCCTTCCGCCAGCATTTTGTCCACTGTTTCCGGGTCGTGCGTAATGACCCTGTATTTTTCAGTTGGGGCGTTGTTTGCCTTTGAGGTGATTCTCCATGCAGTCTTTACTTTCAAGCCCTGATTGCGGAGTTGTTCGATGACTGAGTCATCCTTGGTGTTCACTGGGATTTTTTTGAGGGCGACACTTAGGGATGGTTCTGGTTTGCGTCTGACTGTACCCCTTCCGTCGCGGGGTTTTTGTGGTCGCACTTCTGCCTCTGGGTAACCTGACTCGCGTATCTTGCGGCGTATTTCAGTCTCTATATTCTTCATTTTAATGTCTAGGAAGGCCTTGTTGCCCTTGGTTCTGTGGTCCCTGGTTACAGTAAGGTGTTTAATATTGTCTTTGATCTCCTGTCTGAGAAACCTGCGTATGAGGGAAGCTAGTTCTGGTTGAGTGAATTCCGCTGGAAGCCGCCTAAAGACATACGTGGTGACATGGAAGTTGCTGAGGGGTTCAGAGTAATTGTTGGGGCTGCTTCGTCCCGACGAGTTCGCACTGGAAGAGGAGTGTGGTCTGTAACTTCTGTCAGGCGATTCTGATGAGTCGCCGTTGTCATGGGGCGGTGCCGGTGTGTGTGGGGGATGGGGGGGGGGGGGGGGGGGTTGGCCGTGGTTCTGCCGGTTGTCCATTGTTGTTTTGTCAGTAGTGTTGCCGTACAGAGGAGTGCTGTTTTCGCGCTTGGTTGGCACCTTGCTTGTTGCCGCCGTATTGGCTTCCACTTCGCCTGAAGGTATCCGCGCTCCCACAGCTTTATATACACGTGGGCGGGTATCCGGGCGTTGCCACGGGCCCTGGCACTGATTAGTCCCTATTTAAGGGGGGGGGGGGGACAGATCTGATCTGTCGTACGACACTGGTGGGGGGGGGGGGGGGGGAAGCCCGCGGGCGTCGGGTCCTGGCGTCTCGTCTGTTTATTCCATCCGCCGCCACCGACCTGCCTCCATCAGTGCGCTCTCGTCTCATTATTGATAATGTTGTGTTCCAAGCGCTGCTGAGTTGGAAGCCACTATCCCCATTGGCTAGTTTGTCACTGACGCGTATCTCCAAGGCCTCTTTAATGATAGAATCCCAGAAAGCTTTCTCTCTACACAGTCTCTTGGTTTCTTCAAATTGAAACGTCTGTTCTTCACTGAGGCTGTGCTCCGCTACCGCGTATTTTTCTTTTTATCCGAGGCGGACGCTTCTCAGATGTTCAGAGATGCGTTGTGTTTTGCAACGCTGTGTCTGTCCGATATATTGTTTCCCACATTCAGAGGAATTATTGTAAACACCCGATGTTCTTAGACCCAAGTTGTACTTCATTGAGCCCAGCATATTTCTGATTTTTGCTGGACGATAGAAGATGGTTTTTATCTTGTTCTTCCCCAGTATCCTGGCAATCTTAGCCGTGGGAGGCCCTGCGTACGGGAGGAACGCCAGACTCTTGTTGTGCTCTTCTTCCTGAAGGTCCTTCCCCTTCTTCTTCTTGCCCATCTTGAGAGAGCTTCTAATCTACGTTTCGATGTATCCATTCTTCTGGAAAGTTTTTTTCAGGTGCCGAATCTCAGTAGATAAACCGACCTTTTCGCATATGTCATGGGGTCTGCGGACAAGCAGCACGTATTTCCTTTGTGCTGGGTGATGACAGTTATTCGTGTTGAGGTACAGGTCTGTGTGTGTTTTCTTTCGGTAGACCGAGTGTCCCAGTGTGCCGTCCGCTTTCTTCATACTGAGGTATGCCGGTTGAGCAAAGGAAAAGTGAGTCCCCGAGCATTTCTACGACATCACCTCATGCCTCAATTTTTGGAGGATAACAGACATCTGGAGCCATTTTGGATGACTTTTAGATTTACACTTAGAACTAATCAATTTGCAAGCCGATGATCACCGAAAGGTTTTATTTTACAGTAACATAGGTTTTCTCGAATTCTGCCAGGATTTGTCGAAGAAAGAATTTCCTAAGCTGCACAGAGAGGCAGCGAAGATTATTTCTATGTTTCGTTCCACATGTGTATGTGACAGGTATTTTTTCTGTTTTCTCTTGTACTAAAACTATAATGCGTGAAAGTTTTTCTGACTGTAATTTAAAAAATGCTGTAAGGATTGCTGTGAGCCGTTCCCTTGTTGTAGATCTTAGTATATAATAGAAAATAAGAAAAGGAGAAAAAAAAAGAGAAATTATTTTCTGTGGAAACCAAATTTTAAGCTATTTTTCTAGTATTTAAATCTCTTTTGCATCCGTAATCTTGTATCAACAAACTAAGCTCTCCGCCCACTGCACATAAATATCTGGCAACGACGAAGAAAACACAAGTCAAGTTTTGGGAAAGATCGAGAAAGGCAGAGCGAGAGAGGAGAGCGCAAGGGAAGAGAGAGAGACAGCGCTATTGCGCGAGTTCGAGGAGTAGGGGCTTGTACCATTGTCAACGCAGCGAAGCCATCTTCTGCACATAGCACTGAGGGATTCGCTGGTGCACACACCCTCAAAGGCCCTGCTATAAGTGATTGCAATGGGAGATGGGAACTCTGTAACGTATGGAGCACTTTCAGCCAAATATGGCACACATATAAAGCAGTACCTGAAAAGAAATGCGAGACACCGAAAAAGAAACTAGACTTATTTTTCATCTGTCGTTTACTGGTTTTATTCTCTTAGACTGACTGGTTTCGGGCCTTGCTGTACATCTTAAATTATTTCTAGTATTTATATAGAGAGATCATGTACTGACGTTGAAACAGGTAGGTGATTAAGGTTTGTTACTCTGTAATTGAGAGTAATAATCCCAAGACGGGCGTTGAGCCCCATCTGTACCCTCTCCCATTGAGGTGCACAACATAACGCAAAGCTGATGATCTGCTATCGGCTGCCCGACGATTTTTAATAAAACACAATATTAGATTTCCAAAACTTACTAAGGTTAACAGTATGTTGGGCTGGGCTAATTTACGTGTAAGTTGCACTTTTAATGGCGCATTTAATTTAAAATAGACAAATGGCATTAGCCTGAAGACAATCTCGATTAACCAATTTTAGCTGTGTGAACATCACTCGCTAATGGCCTTGCCACAGTGCTGACACCGGTTCCCGTCATATCACCGAAGTTAAGCGATGTCGGGCTTGGCCAGCACCTGGATGGGTGACCGCCCTCGTCTGCCGAGCAAGCAGGGTGCACTCAGCCCTTGTGAAGCGAATCGAAGAGCTACTTGACTGAGAACTAGCGACTCTAGTCAGGAAAACTAACAACGGCCTGGAGAGTGGTATGCTGATCACATGACAATCCATATCCGCATCCAGCGACGCCTGTAGGCTCCGGATGACAGGGCGGCCTGTCGGTACCGTTGGACCTTCCGAGGCTTGTCGGACGGAAAGAGTTAACATGACAGCTATATGCACATATAAGGATAATGGTAGTAAAAGGGCAGGGCATTAGCAGAGCTGTCATTTGTACTCAGGTGATTCATGTGAAAAGATTTCTGACGTGGTTACCGTCGCAAGAAGGGAATTAACAGTCTTTGAAGGCTGAATGATAGTTGGAGATAGACACATGAGACACTCCATTTCGGAAATTGTCAAGAAATTCAATAATCAGAGAGCCACAGTGTGAAGATTGTGCTGAGAATACTACATTTCAGGCATTAGCTCTCCCTCAGACGACGACCAAGAGCGGCTGAGTTTGCGTGGAGATGTTAGTGCTTCTAGACAATCTAATCACGGAAATTAATATGAGTGGTACGACGAACGTATCCGTTAGGACAGTGCGACGAAATATGATGTTAGTAGGCTGAGGCAGCAGACAATCGACGTGAGTGCGACGACACTGCCTGCAGATCTCCTGGGATCGTGACCGTATTGGTTGGACCCTAGACGGCTGAAAAACCGTAGTGTGGTCAGATGAGTGCCGGTTTCAGTTGCTACGAGCTCATGGCGAGCTTCGCGTGTAGCGCACATCCCACGAAGCCATAGAACCAAATTGTCAACAAGGCACTGTGCAACCATGTTGTGGCTCCGTAACTGTATGGGTTGTGTTCACATGGAACTGACTCGATCCTCTGGTGCAACCGAACCGATCATTGACTGGAAATTGGTTGTTCGACTGCTTGGAGACCATTGTCCATTGTCTTCATGTTATGGATGACAATGCACAGTGCACCATGTCGCTGGGCCACATTTGTTCGTGACTGATTTACATAACGTTCTGGCCAATTACAGCCAATGATTTGGCCACCCTGATCGCCCAACATGATTACCATCGACCATTTATGGGATATAATCGAGATGCCAATTCATGCACAAAATCCTGCACCGGCAAAACCTCGAAAATTATAGACGGCTATAGAGGCAGTATTGTTCAATATTTCGGCAGTGGACGTTAAACAATATGCCACTTCACGTTGCTGCACTACGCTGAGGAAAAGAAGGCCCAACACGATATTACCAGGTATCACACTACTTTTGTCATGTCTGTGGAAAGTCTCACAGGAGTTTACTTGTAAGTCTAGACAGCTGGTGTCTCCTGTGTGCATAAACACTTAAATCATTAAGGACATATCAGCAAAACACTACTTAACATGGCAGATTACTAACAACAATACAAAGCACCTCTACTTCGAACTACTTCGAACTGCTCTGGGGAGGTGTTTTCTATTTTTTTAATAACGCCGTTAATGCAACTGCACACGTTTCTCACGATGTTGTCAAGGGCAGATGCACTCCGTAGACTGCGCAGGGAATAATAATTCGTACAAATTACTCCTGTGGCTTGGGATATGTCCCACAAAGGAAAACAAAAACCTCCGAGTAACAGGTAGCATGGCATACACCAAATCTCTAATACCCTCACTATCGGTACCACCAATACATCAGAAGTCTAACAACTGCAATCAAGATTCTTCATCTAGAATGGACTTCAAGACACCAGTCTCACTTGAAAAAAACAGAGAACTATAAAAGATTAGGATCTTGCAATTTGTAGCCGCAGGAAACACTGCATGCCTGACATTCCTTAAGACAACAGCCACAATAAACATAGGCCTCCACAATGTTATGCTTCGGTTCCCAATGCAATAATTCATCCATTCGATACAGTGTGCCCAAAAGATACTCCCTTCCATACACTGGCAATGTTCATCATAACCGCCCTCAAACGGAAGTTTCATAGTAGTCTCCAGCAAAACTGCCTCTTTTCACGAACCCATGACCACTGTCTCCAGCCCACAGAACAGTGGTAACACCCTCTAAGCTCATACATTCCACGGCCCAAGTGCGCGTTATGCACCTATATGCATGCGGCCTGCTTGTACTGCCAATTCTCGGCAGATGGCGCAGTTGAGATTGTAAAAACAGTTAATTAATCAGTAAATAACTGTTCCATTTGCGGTTGAGAACTTTTAAGTCCAAAACCGGTTTTGGCCATTATATTAGGTAATTTTCGAGCGGTTCTGAAAACTACCAGAAATCTACATCTACATCTATGTGATTACTCTACTATCACAGTAAAGTGCCTGGCAGAGGGTTCAATGAACTACCTTCAAGCTGTCTCTCTACCTTTCTACTATCGAACTGCTCGCGGGAAAAACGAGGACTTAAATTCTTCTGTTCGAGCACTGACTTCTCTTATATTATCGTGATGATCATTTCTCCCTATGTAGGCGGGTGCCAACATAATGTTTTCGCAATCGGAGGAGAAAACTGGTGATTGAACTTTCATGAGAAGATCCCATCGCAACGAAAAACGCCTTTGTTTTAATGATTGCCACTCCAATTCACGTATGATGTCTGTGACACTATCTCCCCTATTTCGCGATAATACAAAACGAGCTGCTTTTCTTTGTACTTTTTTGGTGTCATCCGTCAGTCCCACCTGATGCGGAACCCACACCGCACAGTAATACTCCAGAATAGGGCAGACAAGCGTGCTGTAAGCAGTCTCTTTGGTACACATGTTACACCTTCTGAGTGTTCTACCAATGAATCGCAGTCTTTGGTTTGCTCTACCCACAGTATTATCTACGTGATCATTCCAATTTAGGTTATTTGTAATTGTAATCCCTAAGTATTTCGTTGAATTTACAGCCTCCAGATTTGTGTGATTTACCGCGTGATCCAAATGTAGCTGATTTCTTTTAGTACTCATGTCAGTAACTTCACACTTTTCCTTATTCGGGGTCAATTGCCACTTTTCGCACCATACAGATGTCTTATCTAAACCATTTTGCAAGTCGTTTTGATCATCTGATGACTCGACAACACGGTAAATGACAGCATCATCTGCAAAGAATCTAAGACGGCTACTCAGATTGTCTCCTACGTCCTTAATATAGATCAGGAACCATAGAGGGCCTATAGCACTTCCTTGGGGAATGCCGGATGTTTTACTCGATAACTTTCCGTCTATTACTACAAACCGACCTTTCTGACAGGAAATCATGAATCCAGTCGCACAACTGACGAAATACTCTGTAGGCTACGTAACCGTTGTATACAAGGTCTACAACTTTGCTTCTGCCGTTATTTATCGAAGATCGATACTTAATTGTGAAAAAATTACAAAAAAAATTACGATTCAAAGTATTGGCCATCGTTAGACATTGCTTTCTCCTAGTCTTAGGACAGCATACGAATCCCGCAATGCATAAACTGGGCATCTTGGGAGGGGAACCATGAGTAGATCCAATTTTGCATTTTGTTCATATGACCGCGCTACATCGAGAAAGGTGGCAGTCAGAGGGAGGGATATCTGGAGAATATAGCGGGTGGGGTAGAACTTCCCATTTCAATGTTTCCGAGTATGTTTTGAAAGGATTTTCGGCATGGAGTTGTGATTGTTCCTGTCGGTTGCAGTAGCATCGAAAGCTTTCTCTCTTTCAAAACCATGACAGTCTTCAACGTCAAAGTAATCATTCTTGAAGCATGGAAACCATTTTCTGCGAAGTTCTGTCACTAACAGGCGGCTCATCATAGGTTTTACCCAAGTTTTTATGAGCCTCAGCCACAGATTTCTTCATATCAAAGCAGAAAATGAAAACTACTGGATCTGAGCACTATGGGACTTAACTTCTGAGGTCATCAGTCCCCTAGAACTTAGAACTATTTAAACCTAATTAACCTAAGGACATCACACACATCCATGCCCGAGGCAGGATTCGAACCTGCGTCCGTAGTGGTCGTGCGGTTCCAGACACAGCGCGTAGAACCACTCGGCCACCCCGACCGGCAGTTGTAGACCTTATACAATATAATGTGAAAAAGCAAGGGTTACGTATGTGTTATGCGAGTACAGTCAGAATACCAAACATACATTATGCTGTAGAGAAGAAATATCCAAATTACTCTACTCCTTATGGGCATGTATAAAATATTGCAAATTTACGCCTAGCTGAAAAACTCGAAAGAAAAAAATGCTCAATAAGCACTGTACATTAATAACCGTACGTTTCTAGGACATCTGGCGCCCCTTTATTGAGACCTCATTTAAAGTTTCACCGGAAGGTCATAAATGTATGTAAATGTATGTAAACATGCAGTATAAAGAGTACACGATACGACCTAGGTGCGCTAAAGACCGCTAAAGCTTCCCGCGGTTCAAGTTTTGCACACCGTTGTTCGTTACAATATCAGTTGGTACGTAACATTTTAAGTCTACCAAACTTGCCCATTTCTCATTTAGATGTTGCTTGTTTACAGTATAATAACGTAAGCTTTACACTCTATCTGCAAGAGCCTTGTTTTTTTTCTTCTTAGCCGAGTGGTTCTAGGCGCTACAGTCTGGAACCGCTACGGTCGCAGGTTCGAATTCTGCCTCGGGCGTGGATGTGTGTGATGTCTTTAGGTTAGTTAGGTTTAAGTAGTTCTATGTTCTAGGGGACTGATGAACTCAGAAGTGAAGTCCAATAGTGCTCAGATCCATTTGAACCATTTTTTCTTCTTCTTCTGTTATGTGCAGTGTTTATACAGGGTGGTCAGAAACAGTCTGAAAAGTATTTAAGGCCATTAGAGGAGAGATTGCGCTGAGAAAAAGTTGTTAAGGAAAAATTTCGATACTTCGCGCCGTTTCCGATTCCGACTTACTTACCATTGTAGTCAGCCAGAAAGGTCCTCGCGTACATTCAAGCAGCCTGCCAGAGACAGTTCGGTCAAATATGCTTTTCGTTTGGTTTCCTCATGCCTAACAATCGTAGCTTTTTCTCGCTTACCTTAGATTTATCACTTTCGAACAACAATGTACACTTTAACTGGGAATGAAAATTTGAACAAATGGTAACTCTCGAATGGAAACACGTCTGTTCATTGTCGCTTTCAGCAAACTCAAGTGCTTGACTCTGCGAGCACTATTGGCTGACTTTGATGCTAAATAACTCTGAGACGGCGCAACGTATCGAATTTTCTCGTCAACAATTATATCTCAATCTCAGTCTCCCCTGCAACTTCTTTACAGGCTTTTCAGGCTGTTTCTGAGCCCCTGCATAAGTATCACATATGTGGTACTTTTCAGAACCACATTAAAATGGCGTAGTATTATAAAGGCCACAACCGATAGTGGGCTACGTAAAGCTCTCAACAGCAAGAGTAGCAGGTTTTTCACTAAACAAACAAAGATTTGCGGAATCAGCTTAGTGAGAAACAAATAAAAACGGTAATGGACAAACAGAAAATAAACCTCTTTTTTAGAAATACGTTTAGTGCACATCTCATGCAGTTGAGGGCCGCCTGCAGCAGCGCCTAAACGGTAAAATATTTTACACAATGACGTGGTAAATCATCGAAAAGTATTTTTTTATGTAGCCCTGAGAGTCTATGTATTGCTCTTCGCGTGTCGGTACGGTAGCGGAGTACGAGCGTGGCGGGCAGATTCTCGGCGGAGAGACGGCGGCTACGCAAACATTGCACTGCCCTCGCGGCAATTGTCAATTACGCGTCAGTCGCACAAAGCGTGGGATTAACCGGGTCGGCGCGATCCGCCGGCAATTAGCAAAAATCACCGCACCGCGCCGTACCGCGGCCCATTACCTGCGTACAGGAACACGCCGACCGCGGCCGCCCACCTCCAGCCAGCTCCAGGAAATACGGGAGCCCAGCTGGCGAAAAGGTTGCACTACTACTTCGTAATAAGATTCAAAGTTTGTCACCAGGCGCCGAAGGTGACGCCATGTGTCTGAAGCATTCGCATATTATGAACCACCAGCCTGATTATAAAACTGCTGTGTTTAATTTAACATCTGTTAAGGGAAGATTTTAGGCAAACCTGCGAAAAAATTCGATTTTTTTTATTGCGTAATTACATTGACTCTTTAAGAATAACATCGCGAAGTTTTATAATCATACTCTGGCTAGAAACACGTTGTAAAAATTTTTGTGTGGACGTATGCCGCTGCCACGCCCCCTCGTCCTATGTTGTGACCCATACCACGGTCTAACGTAACAGTCGCGACCCTCACTGCTGCAAAAGTTGTTTCCGTTTGACAGATGGAACGACACTAGCGCTCCAAGCGGCGAGTAAGGTGAACGTCAGACGCGTCGTAAGCATAATGTTTGTTTTGAATCCATTTCCTATGTAATTTACGAAATATTTGAGTTCTTTTCTTGCCTCCAAGGATTTGTGTAGTATCAGAAGGCATATATGTATCTAAACATAAGCTCAGGTATGGACAAAAACCATGAATCGTGTGGCAAGCTACCACACATTCGTGAAGAAACACTTGTGGCGCTGGATAGAACTGCAGCTTACCACGTTGATATCAAACGAATATAAACACACAGATTCACACGTAAAAACCACAGACATGTACCTCTACATGTAAAAGTCATCGACAGCTCATTTATCGTTCTGTAGGGCTACTGTGTTTGTCATTATCGTCTGTTACCACAAGTACTACATTCATCTTTATATTATTCATCTTTATATTATTCTAAGTGGGACAAGCAACTGCCTAATAGTGGGAGAAATATGTTGAAAACATTATAATGAGCTGATTACATTACGTTTCACGCAAAACCAAATATCTGAATAATTTTCAAACAATGTCAGTGAACAAGGTGCTAACAAAACAATGTCATCACACGAAGGAAGCAAGGAAAATTAAGTGACAAACAACACAGGTGAATGAAATACATACAAAACATTACGCTTTTGTAAGACACGAATAACTGCACTTAATCTAACCACTTAGTTGTCAAAGCAGGTCTCTGTTGACGATTCACACGAATCTGGCACGGACACACGGAGAGCTCAACTGTCTGCTTCTGTGTAATACGACTGATTTACAGCTTTAGATGGATTGTCGAATCTTTGTGGCACTTTCCTCTACATCGTCAGTTGAGGTGGCTTATTTGGGATGTCAAACAGTGTGAATACTGCATTCCACACGAGTTTATTATTGTCTGCGTTCAGGAACTGGTTTTGTTAGAAATGTAGCGAACAAAACCTAATATTATTATAGAGGTAAACTGAGTCTTTTTCATAAGGTCTTCTCGTCTGCTATTAAGTAGCCATTTTCTGCTCCTAAAACAAAACAATGATTAATACACATGTAGTTTGCAACTGAACCCTGACGATACAGTTTAGTAACATGATGTTATATACCTCTCCGGATCCTTAGGAAACCTAAGAAAAGACAGCTACGGTGTCTTCTTCCTGTTCTTCCTGCGCTACAAACACTCCCGCGGTAGGCAACAAAATCGAGGCCAAGTGTCGCGACTGTTATAGAAATATTTTGTGCGTTAATTTTGCGTTCACACAATCGAAACGAATTGCAGACGAGTCTAGAACGTTGTGAGAAAGATTGTGTTTGTTTGTTACTTTTTTTACTGCGTGATTTTTTTGTATAGTTCATATTACAAACTTATTTCAGTTTTTAGTCTTGCATTTGTCAACCTGTTTTGCTCGAAATGGGTCGTGACACAGTCACTTCAGGCAGAAGCCAGTGGAAAGACATTCACCCAACACACACGGTTTGGCACTTGCGTTTTAGATGTTATAAAACCAGCTTTCAGGTAGCTAGCCAATCCCGAACAGCTCATATAATGTGTACAAGTGAAAACACATAATACAAATGAGAGCTACAATCGCCTTAAATGGATGCATGATTCAAAAATAGTATTTGTGTCCTTAATTGTTGTAAAGATAGCTACATGTGTTGCCTGTGTAGTATTCAGTAGTGAAAGTGTAGGCAGGATTAAGTGGCTGCAGAGACTAGGCTTCCATCCAGATGCATTCACACTGAAGATACTCAGAAGCGTCGACCAAGTGCGACTGGACAAAGCTCAGGCAGCAGAAGAAAAGTGCAAACATTGACTAAGAAAAGGAGGCAGAGGAAGATGTTATTTCAGAAGACGAGGAACAGAAAGAAGATTATGGATATGGACAGCATTGGTCACTGGGGGCGTAGCAATATTGTCAAAAACCGAAATCAAAACTTTAAATGTGAATTGCCGTAAACGGACTTTTTTGAGCGATAATCTACCTTTCCTCAGCAACTATAAAACCTAATATCCTGAAATTTGGCATAGTTCTGGAGAAATGCTTACTAAATAATCCTGTGCAGTACATTTCCATTATCTTTTCTCTAAGAAAAGTTCTCCTTTAAAATTTGAGGAAGATGTTATTTCAGAAGACGAGGAACAGAAAGAAGATTATGGATATGGACAGCTTTGGTCACTGGGGGCGTAGCAATATTGTCAAAAACCGAAATCAGAACTTTAAATGTGAATTGCCGTAAACGGACTTTTTTGAGCGATAATCTACCTTTCCTCAGCAACTATAAAACCTAATATCCTGAAATTTGGCATAGTTCTGGAGAAATACTTACTAAATAATCCTGTGCAGTACATTTCCATTATCTTTTCTCTAAGAAAAGTTCTCCTTTAAAATTTGAGAAAAATAAAGTAGTCTCGGGGAAAACAAAACTGAAAAATTAATTTCAGAGCAACTATGACCTTAAACAAATATCTGATCCACACGTCTTATTAGGCTCTTATGCAGGTAGAAACTGTGAAATTCCAGTTTTTTTTGCTTGTTTAGTTTACGAGAAAAGGTATCTACGTTATAGAAACATTGGTAATAAAATTTTTTATGAAAAGCTCTGTATGTCCTTCAGTATTTTCAAACAAAAATTGCGCAGAATATCAAGCAGTCTGTTGTACATAATAGTCTCAAGGTTTACTAGTTTGGTTGTAATATTTTTGGAGACACATATTTTTAAGTACAATATGGCATTTTGCCCCACGTCTGTCCTTAACGATGTATAGTTTAGAACGATACTTAAACTTTCTAGAATATTGTTGCGCATTAACTCTCGCGTAACTTAATACAATTACGTCATGCACACTCCCATTAGCTGTCCGTGAGAAATAGTAAATTCCTCTACACATAGGCGCTGAAATCAATAATTTCTAATGTGGTTCTCAAATTGTTTATCTGTATCAAAAACTGTTTTGCCCATGGTACAATTCCAAAGAGTCTGAAATGCATCTTGTTCCTAACTTCCCACATAGATTGCATTTCTTACTTGAATCATTAATGTAATGACTTCGAGACTTCCGCTAAACCACAGTGGTTACACTAAACACCAGGACGAGAAACACTTCAATCCCACCTTTTTGTTTCTCTCCCCCCCCCCCTTAAAAAAGAATACAGTCACCAATTTTGAAGAAATAGAGTTTGAAAGTCGTTTTTGTATAGTTACTCGAAATAATTAACACAATTTATGTTGAAATTTAACTTCTTGATTTAAACGAAAAAAAAATGAAGTGATAAAGCACAGTTTTGTTTTTACACTCTTTCAACGAAAATTGAAATAGACGTGACAACAATTGTTAATATTGTCGCTTTGTTGTGAATCTTGCAACAAGATCTAACAATCGAAATAGCCATGAACTACTGCCAAACAAGCATTGCGACAAATGAAAAAAAAACCTTGTTTAAGGAGTTAAATAATCATTTTTCAGTTTTTCTGTCAAGTGATGACATTTCGTTTACACTCGTATTACGTTGCCTGAGCATTACTCCACAAATATTCGCATTACCCATAATTACTCTTTGTTTAACAATATGACTCTGAAAAACGATATAGCAGGAAAGAAATCAGACGCTTACTCACATTATTATAATAAGTCATATCAGTTCATCACCCACAGCTAATTGCCTTTAACTTCCCCTGACGTAACTCATCCTTTCTTCACAGCACGAAGAAGAAAAGGAAGAAAAATATATCTTATGTCTTTAACTGGAACAGAGAAGTGTACATAACGAACAGTTATCACCTCATATTAAACAACACCTGCTGCTCGCCATATTGAATTCCTTGGCCACAATTTTTCCTGGTACTTGCGCTACGAGCCGGCCATGGTGACCGAGCGGTTTTAGGCGCTTCAGCCTGGAAGCGCGCCGCTGCTACGGTCGCAGGTTCGAATCCTGTCTCAGCCATGGATGTGTGTGATGTTCTTAGGTTAGTTAGGTTTAAGTAGATCTAAGTCTAGTGGAGTGATGATCTCAGATGTTAAGTCTCATAGTGTTTAGAGGCATTTGAACCATTTGAACTTGTGCTATGAACCATTACGCCGTAGATTTAAGTTCGATATAATCTTCTATTCTAGGAAATTACGTTTTTGAGGCGAGTTACTAATGGGAATGCAGCAAGTAGACGTTTCCATTCACCACTGTCGAGTGCATTACTGCACAAAATTAACTGCTTGTTGAGTACAATAACCGTCGACTGCGTTGGATTACTGTCTAACTACGACTGACTGCAGCTGCCTGCTAGTCGCTTTAGGTGTTGCGCCCCAGGATTGGACAAAGTCACCAGACTATAAGAAAGAGTGCACCCTCACTTTTGTGACTGAAGACCACGTTCACAAATTTGTAATAAAATTATTCACTCAGGAAAATACAAATTATTCGCAAGCACTAATAATTAAAAATATTGATGTACAGCATAGCTCCAATAAAGCAATTTCTTAAGTACATGTAGAATAAGTAGCAGCAGTTAATCCTTGATTTCATAGTCAAGGTATGCAGTGTGTAATCGATATAGAATTACTGGGCTAGATATTGCGCAAAGTTGCGTTCCCATAAGCAACGAAAACTTGCACTTTTTATTGTATTTTGGCTTTTGGCAGGAAGACC